>NC_091459.1:54724680-55037180 GCF_027789765.1 Dendropsophus ebraccatus
TGTTTGTGGAGTTACATTTTTTATCTCAAAGTACGGTTTCTAGATGAAAATTAAAAATGACACTTTTAATTATATATTTGTTTCCATTTAATACTTTGACAATTCAGGGGCCTCATTCTGACCCATAGGCCTTTGTACACTAGGTTCAGAATAAGGTTATGCTTCAGCATACTGACAGTTAGACTCCTGCTGTAACTACCCAGAGTGGAGACAACTCTGCCATGTGTAGTTTAACACATTACAAGCCACAGTCAAATCAGACCTCGCCATGGATATGCTTCTATAAAGCCATGCCATAGGTATGGGTGTATAGATTGCCTGCCAGCATAATGCTGAAAAGCTCAATACTTTGCACTACAGTGGTAGTGCAGTGTATTGTATCAGCGATGAAAGTGCACTAGTATAACTAGTGAAAAAATAAAGTGTTCAATAAAATATAATAAAAAATTCCCTCACCCAATTCCCCAAATAATAAACCTACATTTATTCCCTGTGCTTGGAAACTGAATTGTTACATAAAAACAAACATAAAATCAAAATGATAGATGTTTGCAACATTCATAGCTGTAAAATTATAACATTATTTGTACATTATGGTGAATGCTGTAAAAAATATTTAAAAAACAATGCCAGAATTGCAAAATTTTGTCAATCCATCTCTCCTTCCCAAAAAATGTGATCAGAAAGTAATATATAATTAAAATTAAAACTATACATTTTCCTGCAAAAACTCAGTCTTTCTTTTTTTTTCTTAGGGTTTTTTTTCTCTTGTGCTAAAGAAGTAATACTAAATTAAAAAAATATATATACAAACTTGGTATCATTGTAATCGTAGAGAACAAGTATTATGTTATTTTTACCACAGTGTAAACTTAATATGCAAAAATTTTCTTAATAAGAGTAAATAAAAGTTAAACAATAAGTTATATGCACAAAATAGTACCATTGAAAAGAAAAAAGAATCCTTCATAAGACTATGTACATGAAAACCAAAAACAAAAAAAATTACCTGGTCACTAAGGGCCCAAATAGGCTGGAATGAACACAACAACTGAAAGGGGGCAAACAAGCTTTATATATATTGTTTTTCTAAGTCGGAGAAGGAGGTATTTAACTGCTAGGGTGCTGTGTGGTTAAACACTGCTTGAGGCTTAAGGCCCTATTCCACGGAACGATTATCGGCCGTATTCTCGTTCACGTCGGCTAATCATTGCAGTCGCTTGTTTTTCAACATGTTGAAAAAGAAGCGACTGATATAGCAGCGATCTGCTGCCGTCACTCCGTTGAATAGGAGCGTCGGCAGCAGACGCTGCTATATCCTATGGGCTGCCCGGACGATCAGCGATCACCCGGGCAGCCCCCCCCGCAGTTCCCGCCGCCCCTCCCGCACTCACACGTTCGCAGCAGCGGCGTTGATTATCGGCAGCAGCGAGCGGGGAACGAGGAGCAAACAAGCGCTGACAGCGCTCGTTTGCTCCTCAATGACGAGCCGTGGAATAGGGCCATTACAGTAAATTGCCACAATGTTTTTGTTTCTACAGAAAAAGCACATGGAAAACATGCTATGGCTATGTTCCCACTTTGGGAACATATCAAAGGAAGGCAGCTGTCTTGTTAATCATGATCATTATTAGCAGCCATCTATATAACATAGCCTTCATCTGTAAAAATTAATAAATTTTGCCCACGACCACACTACGTCTTCTTTGGCCATTTGACAGCCACTTTTGAATGGCTGTAATTTTGCACTCACATAACGTTATTTCATAACAACAGCCATTATATGCTTTTGTTTTTTAACCCCTTTAAGACCAAGCCTATTTGCACCTAAAAGACCAGGATCATTTTTCAAAATCTGACCTGTCTCACTTTATGCGCTTATAGCTCAGTGATGCTTTAACGTATGCTAGCGATTCTGAGACAGTTTTTTCGTCACATATGGCACTTTATATTAGTGGCAAAATTTGGTCACTACTTTGTGTGTTTTTTGTGAAAAACATCAAAATATCATGAAAAATTAAAAAAATTAGCATTTTATGAACTTTGAAATTCTCTGCTTCTAAAAAAAGAAAGTTGTATCACATAAATTAGTTACATTACCGATATGTCCTCTTTATTCTGGCTTCATTTCATAAACATATTTTACTTTTTTAGGGTGTTACGGAGCTTAGAAATTTATCAGCAAATTACCACATTTTCGTGAAAGTTTCCAAAACTGATTTTTTTAGGGACCAGTTCTTTTTTTAAGTTGATTTAGGAGGTTTGTATACTGGAAACCCCCAAAAGTGACCCCATTTTGGAAACTACACAGAATTAATCTAGGGGTATAATGAGCATTTTAACCTTACAGGGGCTGAAGAAAAGTATTCACCACTAGGCCATAAAAAAATTTAAATTTTCCAATAATATATACGTTTAGATTAAAGTTTCTCATTTTCAAAAGGAAAATGAGAGAAAAAGCACCCCAAAATTTGTAACGCAGGTTCTCTTGAGTACTACGGTATCCCATATGTGGGCGTAAACCACTGTATGGGCACACAGCGGGGCTCAGAAGGAAGGGAGCGCCAATTAGCTTTTCCATTGCAGATTTTGCTGAAGAAGTTTCCGAGCGCCAGGTGCATTTGCAGAGCCCCTGTAGTGTCAGCAGAGAGAAAAAAAACCATAAGTCACCCCTTTTTGGAAAGGACACCCCTCAAAGAATTCATCTTGGGGTAGGATGAGCATTTTGACCCCACAGGTGTTAGAGAAAAGTATTCAAAATTAGACAGTAAAAATGAAAAACTCAAATTTTTCCAATAATATGTTCGTTTAGTTTGAAATTTCTCAATTTCACAAGGAACAAGAGAACAAAAGTACCCCAAAATTTGTAACGCAGGTTCTCCTGAGTAAAAAGGTACCTCATATGTGGGCATAAACCACTGCATGGGCACACAGCAGGGCTCAGAAGGAAAGGAGCGCCAATTAGCTTTTTCAATGCAGATTTTGCTGAAGAAGTTTCTGAGCGCTAGGTGTGTTTGCAGAGCCCCTGTAGTGCCAGCGGAGTAAAATCTCGCCATAAGTCACCCCATTTTGGAAAGTGCACCCCTCAAAGAATTCATTTTGGGGTGTGGTGAGCATTTTGACCCCACAGGTATTAGAGGAAAGTATTCAAAAGTAGACAGTAAAAATGAAAAACTCGAATTTTTCCAATAATATGTTCCTTTAGTTTGAAATTTCTAAATTTCACAAGAAACAGGAGAAAAAATGTACCCCAAAATCTGTAACGCAGGTTCTCCTGAGTACAACGGTACCCCATATGTGGGCATAAACGACTGTATGGGCACACAGCAGGGCTCAGAAGGGAAGGAGCGCCGATTTGCTGGAGCAAAAGCGCAGCTAGTAATAGTTATTAGAATAGCGCAGTTACTAAAATAAAATAAAAAAAATTAGATTACAGGTAATGTGAGGTGGTTACTGACAGTCTGGGGTGGTTCCGGGTAATCTGGAGGTGGTTACGGGCAGTCTGAGGTGTTTAAGGGTAATCTGGGGTGGTTACGAGTATTCTGGGGTGGTTTCGGGTAATCTGGGGTGGATACGGTCAACATGGGGTGGTCACGGGCAACCTGCTGTGGTTACGGCAACCTGGGGTGGTTGCAGGCAACCTGGGGTGGTTACAGGCAACCTGGGGTGGTTACAGGCAACCTGGGGTGGTTACAGGCAACCTGGGGTGGTTAGGGGCAACGTGGGGTGGATACAGACAACCTGCTGTGGTTACAGACAATCTGGGGTGGTTACAGGCAACCTGCTGTGGTTAGAGGCAACGTGGAGTGGTTACGGACAATCTGGGGTGGTTATGGACAATCTGGGGTGGTTTCAGACAATCTGGGGTGGTTACAGGCAACCTGGGGTGGTTACAGGCAACCTGGGGTGGTTACAGGCAACGTGGGGTGGATACGGACAACCTGCTGTGGTTACAGACAATCTAGGGTGGTTACAGGCAACCTGCTGTGGTTACGGGCAACGTGGGGTGGTTACAGACAATCTGGGGTGGTTACGGACAATCTGGGGTGGTTACGGACTATCTGGGGTGGTTACGGACAATCTGGGGTGGTTACGGACAATCTGGGGTGGTTACGGACAATCTGGGGTGGTTACAGACAATCTGGGGTGGTTACAGACAATCTGGGGTGGTTACAGGCAACCTGCTGTGGTTACGGATAAACTGAAGTGCTAATAGTTAATCTGAGGTGGGTACCTGTAATCTGGCGTGGTTACGGGCAATCTGGAGGGGGGCACTGGCAATTTGGGGTGGTCAGAGGCAAGGTGCGGTGGTCAGAGGCAAGGTGCGGTGGTCAGAGGCAAGGTGCGGTGGTCAGAGGCAAGGTGCGGTGGTCAGAGGCAAGGTGCGGTGGTCAGAGGCAACGTCCGGTGGTCAGAGGCAACGTGCGGTGGTCAGAGGCTGAAGTGCGGTGGTCAGAGGCTGAAGTGCGGTGGTCAGAGGCTGAAGTGCGGTGGTCAGAGGCAACGTGTGGTGGTCAGAGGCGACGTGCAGTGGTCAGATGCAACCTGCGGTGGTTGCGTGCAATCTGGGGGGTAACATGTAATCTGGCATGATTACGGGCAACCTGAGGTGGTTATGCGCAACCTGCGGTGGTTACGGGCAACCTGGAGGGGTTACAGACAATCTAGAATTGTTACGGATAGACTGAAGTGCTTATAGGTAATCTGGGGTGGGTACATGTAATTTGGGGTGGTTACAGGCAATCTGGGGTGATTACGGACAATCTGGAGGGGTCACGGGCAATGGTTATGCGTAATCTGGGGGGTTACGTGCAATCTGACGTGATTACGGACAACCTGGGGTGGTTACGGGCAACCTGCGGGGGTTAGGGGTAATTTGGGAGTAAACTGCAATTATTACTATAATAAAAAGTGTGTGTTTTATTTTTTTGTATGTTTGTCACTTTTTGTACTTTATACATTGGTCTCTGTCACTTTAAATTTTCAGAGCTGGCTGGTTGTGGAGCGCATGTGCACTTCATAACCAGCCAGGACGTCGAGGAGGAAGGAGCTCCAGTATCAGGTGAGTATATGGGGCAGGGGGGGGGGGGGGTGACTGGGGGACGGGGGGCGACTGGGGGGGTGGGGGCACATCACGTTTTATCCCGTCACCAATCATTCATGGTGACAGGGGATAAAAAGTGCCGGCGGCACATGGCACAAGCGATCAGCGGTATATAGTATATACCGCTGATCGCTTGTACCGGGACTCCACAGGGGGGTTCCCGATGACTGCCCCATGCTCTCCGCTACCTCCGGTGGCGGAGAGCATGGGGCTTTCATTCATTTTTACTTTAAATCACTGTGAACAGACATTAGTCTGTTCACAGTGATGGCGGCGGCCATCTTGGATTTGATGGCCGCCGCGGGGAGGGGAGGTTAGTGATCGGGGCACTAGGGGGGCTGATCTGGGGTCTGATTTTACTTATTTCATCTCCCCCCACCGTGGATTCACGATGGGAGGAGATGAAATGCAGTGTTGGCACCGGCCCATTAGTGACCGCCGTTTCGGCGGTCACTAAGGGGTTAATGGGGGTCAGCTGCGGGATCGCAGCTGATTCTCATTACCTCCGGTGCTGCAGTCAGATGAGAGCGGGATCGCTATTTCTGTAGCGATCCCGCTCTCATCATAAAACCCCCTCAAGTCAGGAACGTATATGTACAGATTGCTGACGTAAAGGGGTTAAATAACAGACATTATTTGGATGAAAAATTACTGCCATCCAAAAAAAGATGTTGTGTGGTTGTAGCCCATCTGCATTTTCAACCCACTCCTGGTTTTGCCTAAAAAAGTCTGACCAAACGACTGACTGAAATGTTATATGTGAATGTAGCCTTAGGATATGTTCCCACAAGGCCTTTTTGACCATTATTTCATAATGACGTCTGTGGTTGTACAAATAACAGCCATTATTTTGCCTCAAACAGCCCAAAAAGGATGTAGACGTTCACATGTTCACATTTGGTATGAGACCGGACGGTCTCAGAAAAGATAATCCTGGTACTGGCCAGACAATCTTTTGCACCGCCGAGTTCTGATGCGGGTGCATCAGTGCGGGCCTGCATCAGAACATGTCAGTTTTCTAAGGCGCCGCTAGGGATCCCGGCCGGAGTGTATACCATGTGTATACACTACGGCTGAGATTTCCTCGGCCTGCAGCACAACGTAAGTTCCATACCAATCACTGCTGTTGCAACAATGGCCGTGATTAGTACGAAACTTACGTTGTGTGAACATGGCCTTAAACTGTAAAAGGATATAGAATGTAGATGAAACTGCTAGATTTATTCATTTTATACAGTGAATTTGAACAATGACTTACCTCAGTTGGATTTATATTTCCAGAAACATCTATTTCATACTTTAAATATTCAGAATAAATACTACCAAGATTTTTCACAACATGCGTCAGATTTATAATTATTGATGTGTTGGTTAAGAAAAGGTTGATATTAGGAGGATCAAGTATTGCTAAAAGAAAAAAACAAAAAAAACGTAGTAAATGAGATGTAGTAAGATGCTGTTTAGACAGGCATCGTGGCTTCCATTATTACAGGAACCAAGCGTAATTTTTTTCTTGCTTTATTATCTTTGGCATTAAAGAGCAAGTGAAACCTGAGAAAACAGATCATATTGCCAATGTACACAGATTCTTCAGTCAATATCTGTTCAGCTGTGTCATCAATAGAGGTGTTTTCATTTTTTTATATGACACTTTTTGGATAGTTTCTGTAGAAAAAAAAGGAAAAACACTAATCGGGAGCGATACCGTTCCCCAGTGTGAACTGATAACAGGCAGAAAAATGGCACTTACAATTAGTGGTTGATAACCACCACTCCCTATAGACCAGTGCCCAAATAATATCTCTCCTAATCTCCTACAATCCTGGGTTACCCTGGTATAAAATTGCAGTATAACAGACAAAAATGGAGAGTGAATTTGTTGCTGAATGTGTCAAAATATTAGCCACTGTCCAGCTGCCCATGGCTCATACTGTACCTCCACAGGCAGCTGGACAGTGGCTGACACTGTGACACATTCAGCAACAAATCCACGCTTCATTTCTGTCTGTTTAACTGCAACCTTTAAAAGCAACATACCTAGAAAATGCTGATTTAGGCTATGTTCACACTATGTAAAAGTACGTCCGTTGTTGCCATCGGCAACGACGGCCGTACTTTTTGCGGGGTGGAACAATGCCTTATTTTCAATGGGATCCCTGACGGAGCGTATACACATTGTATACACTGTGGCCAGGATCCGTGCGGCGCTGCAAATAACTGACAATGAATTGCGGCCTGTAACAAAACACAGCACACTGTATTCTCTACCTGTAACACCACACAGCACACTGTATTCTCTACCTGTAACACCACACAGCACACTGTATTCTCTACCTGTAACACCACACAGCACACTGTATTATCTACCTGTAACACCACACAGCACGCTGTATTCTCTACCTGTAACACCACACAGCACACTGTATTCTCTACCTGTAACACCACACAGCACTGTATTCTCTACCTGTAACACCACACAGCACGCTGTTTTCTCTACCTTTAACACCACACAGCACGCTGTATTCTCTACCTGTAACACCACACAGCACGCTGTATTCTCTACCTGTAACACCACACAGCACACTGTATCCTCTACCTGTAACACCACACAGCACACTGTATCCTCTACCTGTAACACCACACAGCACGCTGTATTCTCTACCTGTAACAAAACACAGCACACTTTATTCTCTACCTGTAACACCACACAGCACGCTGTATTCTCTACCTGTAACACCACACAGCACGCTGTATTCTCTACCTTTAACACCACATAGCACACTGTATTCTCTACCAGTAACACCAGACAGCACGCTGTATTCTCTACCTGTAACACCACCCAGCACACTGTATTCTCTACCTGTAACACCACACAGCACACTGTATTCTCTACCTGTAACACCACACAGCACGCTGTATTCTCTACCTGTAACACCACATAGCACACTGTATTCTCTACCAGTAACACCAGACAGCACGCTGTATTCTCTACCTGTAACACCACCCAGCACACTGTATTCTCTACCTGTAACACCACACAGCACACTGTATTCTCTACCTGTAACACCACACAGCACACTGTATTCGCTACCTGTAACACCTCACAGCGCTGTATTCTCTACATGTAACACCACACAGCACGCTGTATTCTCTGCCTGTAACACCTCACAGCGCTGTTTTCTCTACATGTAACACCACACAACACGCTGTATTCTCTACCTGTAACACCACACAGCACACTGTATTCTCTACCTGCAACGTCACACAGCATGCTGTTTTCTCTACCTGTAACACCACACAACACACTGTATTCTCTACCTATAACACCACACAGCACAATGTATTCTCTACCTGTAACACCACACAGCACACTGTATTCTTTACCTGTAACACCACACAGCACACTGTATTCTCTACCTGTAACACCACACAGCACACTGTATTCTCTACCTGTAAAACCACACAGCACACTGCATGCTCTACCTGTAACACCACACAGCACACCACACTGTATTCTCTACCTGAAACACCACACAGCACACTGTATTCTCTACCTGTAATACTACACAGCACACTGTATTCTCTACCTGTAACGTCACACAGCATGCTGTGTTCTCTACCTGTAACACCACACAACACACTGTATTCTCTACCTGTAACACCACACAGCACAATGTATTCTCTACCTGTAACACCACACAGCACTGCATTCTCTACCTGTAACACCACACAGCACACTGTACTCTCTACCTGTAACACCACACAGCACGCTGTATTCTCTACCTGTAACACCACACAGCACTGCATTCTCTACCTGTAACAC
This sequence comes from Dendropsophus ebraccatus, assembly GCF_027789765.1. Lineage (NCBI taxonomy): Eukaryota > Metazoa > Chordata > Amphibia > Anura > Hylidae > Dendropsophus > Dendropsophus ebraccatus. Next base: position 54,733,608 of record NC_091459.1, read on the forward strand.
CACACAGCACACTGTACTCTCTACCTGTAACACCACACAGCACACTGTATTCTCTACCTGTAACACCACACAGCACACTGTATTCTCTACCTGTAACACCACACAGCACGCTGTATTCTCTACCACAAGTGTCCACTGGACGGCCTGAATGTGGTGTTATTTCACAACCCCTCTCCCCTGTCTCAGCCTTACGTTACTTCTTTTAAATGAATTAAGACAGAAATAAGGCTGTCAATCAAGGAGGAGGTGCAGATATAAGACAGTAAAGGCATTAGCCCCAATCGGGCCTGCTCAATGGGCGCTTACAACTCATTTGCATATTACATCAATGTGGATTATTTTCTTTCAGATGCCCCTTTTCATATTAATAAAGCTTTCCTTGTTCATGTTCAGCCCTTGCCTCATCTGTAGATCTCTTAGTTTCTTAAAGGGGTTATACAGTGTTAGAAAAACATAGCCACTTTCTTCCAGAGACAGCACAACTCTTGTCCAGTTTGGGTTTAGTTTTGCAGCTTAGTTCCATTGAAGTGAATGGAGCTTAATTGCAAACCGCACCTGAACTGGAAACCAAAGTTGTGTTGTTTCTTGAAGAAAGTTGATAAAGGGCTGATAAAAAAAACTGGATATGGCTGCTCTGATAACAAGACACACAGAAAACTGCACATAGCAAAACAGGGGGGCAGTATCACTTTAAATTATTTGGAAACCAAAGTGCCCACATATTGTTCTTGTAGCTGTGCACCCATATGTCTGTGCCTGATCCACAACATTTTATTTAGATAAGATGGGCATACTCACTGTCTTTCCATGGATCAAATCTTTCAGATAGATTACAGTCTTGTTTATTCATAACCACCTTCCCATAATATTGTTCTGAATAGTCACTTGTTTCATTGGTTAAGTCGCACCAGTTCTGAGTGATATTTGTGCATTCTGCTTTCTCTCTCCAGGTGTCTTTCCCATATCTACGGAACAAAATAAGAGAAAACTTAACAAGCAAAGAAACACCATCATACCTACAACAGGTCATTTTACTTGCCATATGGATAGCTATGGACAGAGGCGTAACTAAAGGCTGATGGGCCCTGGTGCAAAATTTTAGCTTGGGGCCCCTTATCTCACCCGATCAGGCAAAGTCATATCTAACGTTATATCCAATTACTCTAATGTGCCACCATGTTCTAATGCACTGCCACTGCCTCCACCTCATGTACTGCACTACTCAGGGCCGATTCTGGGTTCTCTGCCGCCTGAGGCAAACTTCAGACGGCCGCGCCCCCTGAGTGATGGCCGGTATCGCGCCCCCCCCCCCCCCAACCAGCCGCTCACCTGTCCCACGCTGCACCCGGCCCGCGCTCTCCGCTGTCTCCACATCCCGTCAGGTCCCGCGACGTCACCCTGCAGCTGTTACGAACCTCCAGGCTGTGGTGAGTGAGTGCGCACGACCCGATCACCCCAGCGCATTCCCCACCGACCCCGGGCACTCACCACAGCCTGGAGCTCGATGACAGCTGCAGGGTGACACGGGACCTGACGGGATGTGGAGACAGCGGAGAGCGCGGGCGACGGAACAGGTGAGCGGCCGCTGTCAATTTTGTTAAGTGATACTTAACAAAAATGACAGCAGGGGGGACATAATGCTGCCCCCTGCAGGACTGCAAAATCTGCCGCCTGAGGCGGAAGGCTCATTCGGCTTCATGGCAGAAGCGGGCCTGGCACTACTGCCCCCTATAATTAATGGACTGTACTGTGTCATTGTCTAATCATTGTATTCCAATCTTTGACTCTCCAGCTGAAAAACTACAACTCTCATCATGAACTGCCAGTTGGAAACGATGGGGGTTGTAGTGCTGCAACCTGAAGAGCCACATGATGCAAAACTACCACTCCCATAATAAACTGTCAGCAGGGCACGCTGAAGTTTGAACTTCTGCAACCTGGAGAAGTCACTTGATATCACCTGCAGTCCTATGTAACACCACAGATAACACAGTGATATCCCTCTGAGTACAGATAATGTAGTAGTCACCTGCAGTCCTATGTAACAGCACAGATAACACAGTGATATCTCTAAGTACAGATCATGTAGTATATGTCCCCTGCAGTCCTATGTAACAGCACAGATAACACAGTGATATCCCTCTGAGTACAGATAATGTAGTAGTCACCTGCAGTCCTATGTAACAGCACAGATAACACAGTGATATCTCTGAATACAGATCATGTAGTATATGTCCCCTGCAGTCCTATGTAACACCACAGATAACACAGTGATATCTCTGAGTACAGATAATGTAGATGTCACCTGCAGTCCTATGTAACAGCACAGATAACACAGTGATATCTCTGAGTACAGATAATGAAGTAGCTGTCACCTCGGGGCGCCCCTACTAAATGATGTTCTACAAAATAAGAAAACTGTCATACAGGGACTCACAGGTGACGTCTTCTTTGATCTGATTCGTCACTTTCCCTTTTCCTCTCCATCCGGCCCAGACCTCCATGATGATTCCTCCCAGATATGTTTCATCTTTTCAGAACCTGCGAGACAAACAATTTAGGCTCCGCACATTTCTAGCAACTTCCTTCCCTTTCTCCCTCCTGTAGGCTCCCAAAGTAACTGCGCTGTGTGGGATGCCCCCTGTATGTAGGATCCCCTGCTGTGCCCCCTGTATGTAGGATTCCCTGCTGTGCCCCCATGAGCTAATAATGCACCCAGAGGTGCCCCCATGAGCTAATAAAGCCCCAGAGGGGCCCCCATATACTAATAATGCCCCCAGAGGTGCCCCCATGAACTAATAATGCCCCCAGAGGTGACCCTGTGAACTAATAATGCCCCAGAGGTGCCCCTATGTACTAATAATGCCCCCAGAGGTGCCCCTATGAGCTAATGGTTCCCCCAGAGGTGCCCCCATATACTAATAATGCCCCCAGAGGTGCCCCCATGAGCTAATGATGCCCCCAGAGGTGCCCCCATATACTAATAATACCCCCAGAGGTGCCCCCATATACTAATAATGCCCCCAGAGGTGCCCCCATATACTAATAATGCCCCTAGAGGTGCCCCCATGAACTAATAATGCCCCCAGAGGTGCCCCCGTGAACTAATAATGCCCCCAGAGGAGCCCCCATATACTAATAATGCCCCCAGAGGTGCCCCCATATACTAATAATGCCCCCAGAGGTGCCCCTATGTACTATTAATGCCCCCAGAGGTGCCCCCATATACTAATAATGCCCCCAGAGGTGCCCCCCATGAACTAATAATGCCCCCAGAGGCGCCCCTAAAAATACAAACATCATACTCACCTAATTCGCGCTGTGTGGCTGCAGGCAGCAGCTCTTCCTCCTCTTCGGGCTCCATCTTGCGAGCCGCAGGGACGGGACTTCCGGCAGGCGTGATGATGTCACATCATCACGCCTGCCGGAGAGGTCACGTCCCGGCGTCCCATAGGCTGCTGGTATGAAGTGCCGGCAGCCTGTGGGAGGGAATGCAGGAGCAGGACGCTGATAGGTCCTGCTCCTGTATTCTGATCGCTTTAATGTTCCGCTCGCTCACTGTGCGGGCGGAACATCAAAGCGATCAGTGCATCCCGAGAAGCTGCGCGGCCGCAGCTTCTCGGGATGCTCAGAGACAAGTGGCAAGGGGGGCTGTGCGGGCGCCATGGCGACCGCTGCGACCCCTATAGCTACGCCACTGGCTATGGAGTTTCACACTTTTTCTCTCCCTTTAAAGTGACACTGTTACCCCTTTTTGCATTATGACTTCCCTACCCAGGTGTAAAGGGTAAATTTAGCAGTTTTCATACCTTATTTTATATCACACGTCATCGTGCTTGTTACAGTAAAAAGTGATCTTTTATCATCGCGGACTGTGCTACCTGGGCAGGGCTTCACGACCGAAGCGCCACTTAGCCCCGCCCACATCATGCCATAGGCCTCATTGGAACAGGCCAACCTAAAGGTCTAGGCCCCACCACCTCTAGGTTGGCCCATACCAATGGCTGCTGAGGGGACGGGGCCTACGGTAGCCCTGTGGGCGGGAATAAGTGGCTCTTGGCCATGAAGCCCCTCCCAGGTAGCACAATGCACAGATGACAAAAGATCACTTTTTACTGTAACAAGCACTATGAAGTATGACATAAAATAAGGTATGAAAACTGCAAAATTTACCCTTTACATCTGTGTAGAGAAGTCATAATGCAAAAACGGGGTGACAGTGTCACTAAGTATTAAAAACAATTGGCTAAATGGAAACATTCTTCCTTCCCTCTCCATAATATTTTACTATGCTGTATTATACTTCATAGGTTCCTTTGTTGGCGCTGGAGTGGTTTTCTGTTTATTCTCTTTGGGTTCTTGGGCCCGTAGGCCGTAAGTTTTCACTTAATATCCGAATAAAAATCTAATTGCCTTAACCTGCTTCTATGTATGTAACGTGAGAAAACCAAACCAGCTATAGCTTTGTAATATAAATGTAGTGCTTTTATTATGATATGTAATTTTTATGTATTTTTTTACAACTGCTTGTATGATAGTATACAAGATTATCAAATAAAATATGTTTAACCCTTCAGGACTGGGGACATGACTGTACATTGATTGTACAGTTAAGTCCGCAGAAGTTGCATTCATTCTATCTGCGGCGGGCTCAGGTCCTGGCAGTTAACCCTATAGATGGTGCGGTCAGTGCGATTGCAGCATCTATAGGGAAGAACAGAGGGAGAATGTTCCCCATCGCTGCTCTGCGAAGCTGATGGTAACTAGGACAACTGGAAGCCTACAATAATAATAATAAATAAACAGATTGCACAGCTTCAGAGTCCTCCAGTGTCACAGCTACGGAAGCTGATTTGACTCTGCCAAGCCTATAATAGGCACAATACATTGCCATGTGGATCAGCACTACAATGTATTATGCCTGGTCATCTATTTTATTGCTAATCAATGTCTGTATTGGAAGTACATGCAGTAACTGCTAATAGAGTGTGCTGTGTCATAAAAGCCTTTCAACTCTACATTCTATAGGTAACCCAAACGTGGAGTAAGCAGGAGACAAGATCCCACCCTGGTTATGAAAAATAAGGTAAAACTTACTCTATGTACATTACACTGTAACGAATGCCTTCCTTCTTGCTTGGTGGTGACCAGGTAAGGATATTTTTTAAGTTCTTAGATGAGAATTTAACTCCTAAGTCACAGGAGTAATTTGCAGCTAGAGGAGGGAAGCAGATAAGATGACCATTAATATTATTCTGATGAGATATTACATGCATAGTACACTGCTCATGGTACCTAAAAGGGTTGTCTGGTGAGTATGTAAAAAAAAATACACCAAATCATGTGACTCTCCCTTATGGTATGTTCACAAGGTTAATAACGAACCATAGGTAGTGAGAAGAAGACAGGAAGGAGCTCCCTGTAAATGACTTCCAGACAGATACACTGTATTGACATCTGCATAATGGGAAAAGAGTACATGGCTTACAGGTATGACTTTTTTTTAGGTAAAATAATGGCAATTGTTTGATAATGACGGTCGTAAAGAAAAATTATAATGATCATTAGGCTATGTTCCCACAAGGTTTTTCCTTGTCCGTTTATAGTTGTGTAAAATGACGTCTGTTATTTTGCGGTTTGGCCGCCGGTCAGTGCAGTAACGGCTGTGGGTAAATTAATCTAAGTCAGGTGGACTGATTGCCCTTTGGGTGTCTTTAATTGAAAAGTCCATTGAATTTAATCCTAAAGACGATGAAAGGACGGTAAAAAAAGAATAACTGTGGGCAAACAACTAAAAGATAACATCCGTTGTTTGCAAAAGACGTCCATGATCATTATTTGACGTCTGGCTCAAAAGTTGTCCGTCATTTAATACAATGTGTGCAAATGACGTCCGTTATTCCACTGACTTCAATGCAATTCATTAAAGGGGTTATTAAGCGCTACAAAAACATGGCCACTTTCCCCCTCTCTTGTCTCCAGTTCAGGTGTTGTTTGCAATTAGGCTCCAATTACTTCAATAGAACTGAGTTTGAAACCCCACCCAGTCTGGAGACAAGAGAGGGGGAAAAGTGGCCATGTTTTTGTAGCACTGGATAACCCCAGTCAATTGAAATGATGATAAAGCAAAATGAAAAAAGAAAAAGCGGATGGCTTTTCTCTATTTTTTTTACTTAGTGTGAACATAGACTTAACGGGCATCATTGTAAAAGATCGGCCGTTATTTTAAACAAAAAGACATTGTGGGACCATAGCCTTAAAGATACATAATTTTCTGTAACCAGATCACCCCTTGTAATACTAGAACAAATGTGGGGCTATTCGACGTCTATTCTGTGGAATCCGTTTTGTATCGTGACACAGAACTTCACTTCTGCATTAACATACAGATCTATTTACATAAGTTACATAGGTTACACAGCTTGCCCAAAACTTTGTTATTTCATTTAACATTGAGCTGTACTCAAACTGTAAATGTGAATGTAAATTAGTATGGCCTATTGGACGCACATCTCCCTGTGTGTTGATTGTACCCATGTCTAGGGACACGGTGTTGTTCCCGGGAATTCTCATGCTTCCATGGCTGATAATTCTAGACAGATGATGACTAAGCTCCTAGTGATCATGATACTAAGTAAGTACTTAACCTTTATATTTGGACTCAAAACGAAGGCCATTTTAAAAAAGATGGACGTCAAATGGCCATAAAGAGACAGTGTGAACTAAAGGCACCAGTGTGGGAGCCAAATTCTCTACTTTAGGAAAATTTGCTATGTCTTAAAAGCATTCATATGTTTTCATACCAAAGAATACTTTTCTTTGCTCCATATTTTGGGAAGGACGTTACTCAATAATAAAAGGGAAACTTCGGAGGAGAAAATATATTTTTTTAAATCAACTGTCAGAAAGTTCTACATATTTGTAAATTACTTCTATTTAAAAACCATAAACATTCTAGTACTTATCAGCTGTGGTATGTCCTGCAGGAAGTGGTGTATTCTTACCAGTCTGACACAGTGCTCTCTACTGCCACCCCTGTCCATGTCAGGAACTGTCTTGAGCAGTAGCAAATCCCCATAGAAAACCTCTACTCTACATTAAATCTGTACATTAATAAGCAGGAGGCAACATATGATCCAGAGGGATAATTTACATATGCTTCCGTTTAATAGTTCAGCCATATTTAAAAACTAGAGATCTGGATAGTTCAAAGCTACTGATAGATCCAGATAACAACAACATTATGGTAGGAAACCGGTTACTCTTGTTACAGCTTATAGCATTCGGTTTTCCGACATTAAACCTATTATACCTATCTACCAGTGGATTTGGATCGGGCACAAGTTTTTGAACCTGGAATTGGAATAGTGCCTAGAAAACCTTCTACTTTAGGAACATTCTTATCCATGTACAGTAAGGGCCCTATTACACAAAACGATAATCGGCTGAATCGGCCCTATCCAGCCCATTATCGTTCAGTGTAATAAACACAGCGATCAGCCGGCACCGGCCGGCAGAAGACGATATGGAAAATGCATACATTACCTTTCCATGGTCCAGGGCTCCTCCTGCGCTCTGCTTTTCCCCAGGTCCCATGTGCTTCAGCTTCAGAGCGGCCTGTCTGAGCTGACAGGCCGCTCAGCTAATCACTGTCCGGGACCGCCGCAGCCAGTGATTGGATGAGCGGCCTGTCAGCTAAGACAGGCTGCTCTGAAGCTGCAGTGCGTGGGACCCGTGGAGAAGCAGACCGCAAGAGGAGCCCTGGACCATGTCCATGCAGCCCTTGTTAAACAATTATTGGGCCGTGTAAAAGGCCCAGTAAACGAGGGCCGATCTAGCAGATCAGCACTCGTTTACAGTTATCGAGCTCCCATCGCCCTGTGTAATAACACCCTCAGTCTAAGGAAATGAAGATGTCGAACACACACAAAAAGAAAAGAAACCATGGTTGTGGATATACTTGATGCCTTACTTGCTCACACATGTGCATTCACACATTTACATTTTGTGTTACTGGTTCTACACATTTTGGGGATTTTGGAGATTTATCAAAGATGGTGTATAGTGAAACTTGCTCAGTTGCCCCTAGCAACCAATCAGATTCCACATTTCATTTTCCAAAGAGTCTGTGAGGAATGAAAGGTGGAATCTGATTGGTTGCTAGGGGCAACTGAGCCAGTTTAACATTACAACATCTCCCCTATTGTCTGTTTATATACAACTGTAACACAGCTAATGTTATTTATTTAGTCACATGTACAATCTGTAATATGCAATATGTGGGCCAAAAACTCGATTTTGTAAACATCAAAATGATGGCGGTTTTTATTGGATGGTCATTAAGCAGCAAATAACGACCATTATTTTGGAACAACGAGTGTTATTAGAGTTATAAAACAGTGGCCATTATTTGCCGTTAAATGAAGGCCGTCAATAAAAACAGCCGTCATTTTGATGGTGTGTGAACATAGCCTCAAAATGTAAAAAATAATGTAGTAAACATTTTGGCACTGGGGCAACATACTGGTAACACCTCTCTATAGGGCTGGGCGATTAATCGAATTAATTCGATTAATTCGCCCAGAAGGTTAGAATCGATTTGATTTTTTGTGAAAATCGTAAATTCGATTTTCACAAAAAATCATTGCGGGCAGAGAAGCGCGGAGAGTCAGTCGGGCGGGCGGACGGGAGGTGCAGGTGCCGGGCGGGAGATGGAGGGCGGGCAGCACTGCGTGGAGGTGCCGGTCGGGCATGAGGTGCAGGTTACGGCCGGCGGGAAGTGAGGGGGCGGCGCTGCGTGGAGGTGCCGGGCGGGCGGGAAGTGGGGCGAGGTGCAGGTCGGTCGGCAGTCCCCCAGAGCCGCGACCGACCTTCCCCAGCTGTACACATAGCGTTCCGTTCCCCTACCGGCCACACATGCAGGTCCCGGTCTCTGCAGGGACTGTAGTGGTGATAGCGTCGCTGCCATTACTGGAGCTGTACAGCAGGATCTTCACCCCTGATCCCACTGTACAGCTCCAGTAATGGCAGCGACGCTATCACCACTACAGTCCCTGCAGCCTCCTGCAGAGACCGGGACCTGCATGTGTGGCCGGGGTGAGGGGAGGAGGGCTATGTGTACTCCTTTCCCAATCATTCCCAGCTGCCCCAGCCCCCCTCCATCTCCCCCAGTCGCCCTCCATCTCCCCCAGTCGCCCTCCATCTCCCCCAGTCACCCTCCATCACCCCCAGTCGCCCTCCATCACCCCCAGTCCCCCTTCAGTCACCCCCAGTCGCCCTCCATCACCCCCACTCCTCCTTCAGTCGCCCTCCATCACCCCCACTCCTCCTTCAGTCACCCCCAGTCCCCCTCCATCACCCCCACTCCTCCTTCAGTCGCCCTCCATCACCCCCACTCCTCCTTCAGTCACCCCCAGTCCCCCTCCATCACCCCCAGTCGCCCTCCATCACCCCCACTCCTCCTTCAGTCACCCCCAGTCGCCCTCCATCACCCCCACTCCTCCTTCAGTCACCCCCAGTCGCCCTCCATCACCCCCACTCCTCCTTCAGTCACCCCCAGTCGCCCTCCATCACCCCCACTCCTCCTTCAGTCACCCCCAGTCGCCCTCCATCACCCCCACTCCTCCTTCAGTCACCCCCAGTCGCCCTCCATCACCCCCACTCCTCCTTCAGTCACCCCCAGTCGCCCTCCATCACCCCCACTCCTCCTTCAGTCACCCCCAGTCGCCCTCCATCACCCCCACTCCTCCTTCAGTAACCCCCAGTCCCCCTCCATCACCCCCAGTCGCCCTCCGTCACCCCCAGTCGCCCTCCGTCACCCCCATTCGCCCTCCGTCACCCCCATTCGCCCTCCGTCACCCCCATTCGCCCTCCGTCACCCCCAGTCCCCCTCCATCCCCCCCTAGCTGCCCATCTATACCTGTACTACTACACCCCTCATCTGTACCTGTACTACTACTACACCCCTCATCTATACCTGTACTACTACTACACCCCTCATCTATACCTGTACTACCACACCCCTCATCTATACCTGTACTACTACCACACCCCTCATCTATACCTGTACTACTACTACACCCCTCATCTATACCTGTACTACTACTACACCCCTCATCTGTACCTGTACTACTACACCCCTCATCTATACCTGTACTACTACTACACCCCTCATCTGTACCTGTACTACTACACCCCTCATCTATACCTGTACTACTACCACCACACCCCTCATCTATACCTGTACTACTACACCCATCATCTTTACCTGTACTACTACTACTACTACACCCCTCATCTATACCTGTACTACCACACCCCTCATCTATACCTGTACTACTACAGCCCTCATCTGTACCTGTACTACTACACCCCTCATCTTTACCTGTACTACTACTACACCCCTCATCTATACCTGTACTACTACTACACCCCTCATCTGTACCTGTACTACTACTACTACACTCCTCATCTATACCTGTACTACTACTACTACATCCCTCATCTGTACCTGTACTACTACACCCCTCATCTTTACCTGTACTACTACTACTACTACACCCCTTATCCACTATACCTCCACTACTAAACACACAAAGAAGATCTCCTATACTATATGGGGGCCCAGAATGGCACACAGGGAGCTTGTCTACTACAGGGGAGCACTGTTACAGTGAGAAGCAATACAGTTGTCTCAAATGTCATTAAAATAGTATCTGATGCTGCAAGGACAAAACTATTCTGTTTATTTAGCAAAAAGGAAAAAAAAATCGAGATTTAAATCGAGAATCGTCCAAAATTTTTAAAAAATCGAGATTTTATTTTTTGGCCATATCGCCCAGCTCTACCTCTCTACTAACACGTATGCATACAAAAAGTTTTTTTCTATCAGAAAAGGGAATATTAAAAATGAACTTGTGAAGGATTTTTGATCTTTATATTGGCTTCACTTCATCCTGGAGTCTGTATTTACACCATAACATTATGTTGATGTAGTAGCACAGGCTGTACTCATGATAAAATAATTTTATACATGATATTTATCTATTCTGTATATGTGTAGGGTCTAATATTAATATTCACGTCTCAGTCAGTGAGTGGCCAAGTGGGCTGTCACTGCTGAAACGTATCCATATCGAAAGTGGAGGCAGGAGATGTCGTAGGAGGATGACAGAGCCAGGGAGCCAGAGAGGTAGGAATAGCCTGCTTGTTATGTTGTCCCCAAGAACAGTAACTAATGTTGAGCGCAGAAAAGTGACGGCATTCAACTCCCAGCATTTGGAGAAGTTGGATGCCACTCTATGGAGTTCTAGAAAACATGGATACAGCCATAGCCAGGGTCACTTGCTGGGTAGGCGCTCTGGGATTTACATGTATTGCCCCTTTTTGCTCCCCCCCCCCACCATGCGTGTGACCATGGACAAGAGACGTTTTACCACCTTCCCTCCTTCGGTTTGTTTTTGGTGTGATAGGTTATTATTTATACACTGTCATTTATACACTATGGGGGAGATTTATCAAACATGGGGGGAGATTTATCAAACATGGTGTAAAGTGGAACTGGCTCAGTTGCCCCTAGCAACCAATCAGATTCCACCTTTCACTTTCCAAAGAGTCTGTGAGGAATGAAAAGTGGAATCTGATTGGTTGCTAGGGGCAACAGAGCCAGTTTCACTGTACACCATGTTTAATAAATCTACCCTTATGTTACAGATATTGCATTCATTGTTATTTGTTTCTAATAGTATCACAGCTGGCAGGAAGGGAATATTGGCTTCTGTGCTTAGTGCACTGTTAGATAATCTGGGCCTATAGTCCTTTCTTATCACTGTAGTAAAATGACTGTATCTTACGGGGCTGGACAGATCACTTAGCACTTAGAACTTATACACGTGGTTATTAGTTGTGTAATCATTACATAAAAATTCTGCTTCTAAAGTTTATTGCTCCCTCAAGGGTTTTACTACTAAAGGCATCAGTTACAGTAAAGGCTATGTGGAATCCACGCTATGTATACTTTATGTATCAAAGGTGAAAACAAAGGGCTCGTTTGCTCCTTCTTCCCCGCTCGCTGCTGCCACTATTCCACATGGCAGCAGCGAGCCTGTGAGTCCGGGGGGGGGGGGGGGCGGGGGGGGGCGCAGCCAGGTGCGGGGGGGCTGCCCGAGTGATCGCTAGATTGTCCGAGCAGCCCTTAGCATTCAGCAGCGGTTCCTGTTCCACGGAGCAACGGCAGCAGATAATTGCTGTATGAGACGTTTGTCTTTCAACATGTTTGAAAGACAAACAATTCAACGATCAGCCAACATGAATGATGTCGGCTTATAGTTGCCTTCTATTCCACGGGATGATTATCGGCTGTAACGGCAAATATCGGCCTAATACGGCCGATAATCATTCTGTGGAGTAGGGCCTTAAGTGTAGAAAGGAGTATGCACACTAAAATGCCAACAATCCCAGTGAAAGCAGCTTGGCATATAATACAAAGAAAGTCCAACAGCATCCAAGGTAGAGCAAAAAAGTCTTCAAACCTTAATTCCATGTCCAAGTACAAGTGACGTTTCGGCCCAACTGGGTCTTTATCAAGCATGTACTTTGGCAAAGAATAAAGGTTTGATGATTTATGTGCTCTATGTCAGGAATTTGCACTGAGCCTGGTGTGAACAGGACCTGCCTTTTGTTTGACACACCCGCATTTCTTTCAGTCTCTGGCAGTACAAGGGTTACACTGCTCACTACTGGTCTTGATTGTTGCAGCTGAGCTGTGTTCTTTGACTGACAGTTTCCTCTGCCTCTCTGGAGTCTGGGTGATCAGAGCACCGGTCAAATGAGAATCTGGACCGGGCTCTTGGTCAGCATAAAACAGAGCTGAGGCAGAGTGCCAGCGCTGGCTATTTAGGTTAACTCCTGGTCCCAGCTACCCCATCTATTCCTGCGAACACCTTTCCTAATCCCTCTGTTTGATTCGACTTGTTATCTGACCTTCTGCTTGACTATTTGACAATCCCTTTGCCTGCTGATTTTGTACTGTGCTGCCTGTTTGGTTTTGACCCGGCTTGTTGACTATTCTTGTATGTTTGTTCGTCCTTTTCATTCTGTGTGCACGTAATCAGCGTAGGGAACGTCTACGTGGTTGTCCACGGCCGCCTAGGGCCGATCGAGGCAAGTGGGCATGGACAGTGGGTGGGTACAGACCTAGGGCCCACTGTCTTGTCGTGTATGTACCTTCTGGTCCTGACACTTTACCTCGAATGCTGTTGGACTTTCTTTCTGTTATATGTTACAGGGCCAGGTTTTTTTTTTTGTTTTTTTTTACTGACTGTGTCCATTTAAATCTCAAATACTTCCACTGGTCTCCAGTTACACACTTGGTTTGTCACAGTTTTTCTTAGCCCACCAATCCCCACACTGTTATACATGGGTAGATAGACTCCACACCAGGTCTCACAGCATCCAACCTCTCATCGGTCTCTCTCACTCAAGGCTATCACACCTTCAGTCTATGCTGGACACCTATGCCTCCCTAAGGCCTCATGCACATGTTTTGTGAATCACGAAACGTATGGCCCGTGAAGCAAGTGGTAAAATGACAGACATCCTGACATCACATATCTTTTGGATGCAGGGAGTTCTGAAAGTATTTAAATCTTAGCGGGACTGTACTGATACAGCCGACCGGCTGTGTCAGTACAGTCCTGCTAAGATTTAAATACTTTCGATGCGCCTGAAATCAAAATGATACATGATGCCGGGAGGTCTGCAATTCCACCATGCAGTTTCATTGAGCATGCGCATGAGGTCTTAGGGCCCTGTTAAACCAATGATTATTGTCCAATAATCGTTTGCATAGTGTTGGCTGATCATTTGTCTTAAAGCACAACCTATCAAAACCACAATGATAGTGATGGTCTGCTGGCTGTCTCCCTGTGTAATAGGATCGCCGCTATGTTCTATGGGCCACCCAGACTATCTAAGGATCCTCCGGGTAGCCCTTCCTTCTGCTCCCTGTGGCCCCCGCACTACTCCATTGGGAATGAGGAGCAAGCGAGTGCTGATCTGACAGGCTTGTGCTTGCACCTAAATATTGGGCCGTGTAATACATACTAGATCTTGTCATCCTGCATATAACCCTTGAAGACTTTATATGTGCTAGCCAAGACACTAAGTATATGAAAATCAGGGGACATAGTTACTTGTCTTACATACTGCAGCAACATGTTTAGAACACAAAGGTTATTACAAGTTTGGTCACATGCTGTTGCTGTGAGGTTGCTATGACATAATTTTTTTAATCATATTCCAGCAACTCTAAATTTAGGATCAACAGTTAATTTAAATGCATATTTAGTCTATTTTTTTCTTTCAAATCAACTGGTTTCAAAAAGTATTAAGATTTGTAATTTATTTCTACAGTGGCACCTTGGTTTAAGAGTAACTTGGGTTAAGAGTGTTTTGCAAGAAGAGCTCACAGTTTTTCAAAATTGTACCTTGGTTTAGGAGCATTGCTTTGGTTTAAGAGCTCCCTGTACTGGGTGGAAGGGGGAGTGGGGGAGGAGCATGTTCTGCATAGCGGGGTCTACAGCACTCTGACTCTGCCCCAGGAAGTTTCCCTCACCTTCCAAATCATAGCAGATTCATTCCAGGCTGGGGCTTACATCAGGGGACAGGACTGTGGAGGTATTCTCTTCATAGCTGTAACCCCTTTTCATCCCGGACAGAGAGTGCTGCATGTATGTGCCCACATATGTCCTGCTCATTCCTTCATGCTACCTGCAGTCTCTGTCAGTCCTTGTGTTTCCCATCCTTTCCATTCCTGCTATAATGTGCCTGCACTTACACACTGCCATTCACACTGCTGTATATAAAGTTTCTGTCACTGTCCTCTTGCACAGCTCTGTGATTCTCATTTCCTGATTGGTCCGTGCTGAACACACACCTCTTTCCCGTTGCTGTCATGTAACCACACAGACATCTGACAGCAACCCTGCTTCTATATTCTAGTCTGTTGTATTATGCTACTGCATTGTGGGGATCTGCAGCTCCTTCCTGTATCTACAAACTGCTGCTGTTTTCTTCAGGTTTATGCACTTACTATACATTATACTCCACATGCTGATTGCTATGCTGTACAGTAACTTATAATATCACATATTCAACTGTTTCTCATTGTTTGTTTCATCTGTTCTACATGTTATTCAGAATTAAAAAAAATCATTATTTTTGGGGTGTGGAACCAGTTGTCTGCATGTTAGTGGTTTCTTATGGGAAAATTTGCTTTGGTTTAAAACTGGATTTAGATCACAAGCATGGACCCGGAACAAATTATGCTCATAATCCAAGGCACCACTGTATTTAAAAATCTCCAGTCTACCAGTACTTATCAGCTGCTGTATGTCCTGCAGAAAGGAGTGTATTCTTTCCAGGTGACACAGTGTTCTCTACTGCCACCTCTGTCCATGTCAGGAACTGTCTAGAGCATAAGCAAATCCCCATAGAAAACCTCTCCTGCTCTGGACAGTTCCTTACCTGGACAGAGGTGGCAGCAGAGAGCACTGTGTAAAACTAGAAAGAATACACCACTTCCTGCAGGACATACAGCAGCTTATAAATACTGGAAGACAGGAGATTAAATTACAAATCCATATAACTTTCTGACACATATTTTGTAATATTTGTGATATAAAAATTACTGAAAACAAGTATGGATTAGTATGGAGTGGTTGATTACAAACCTACCCTTTAAAGTTAATTTCCAGTATGACACCAAACTGAACGTCTAAGCGCTCTAAGAAGATTGAAAGGCATAATTTTTTTACAGTCTAGGGCCAAGGTCTTTTTTTGGCAACTTGAGACCAAATAACGGCCTATATTTGGTCTCAAACATCCAGAAAAAGATGTTGTGGGCATAGCCTATGACTATATCACAGCATGTACTGACAGGTGCCTTACCTGTCAGGGGTCTGATGAGCAGTCCCACAATCGACAGATGCCGATTGGTTGCTATGCCTGCCAGAGCCCTAGCAAAGGCAATGCTGCCTTTGCTGATTATGCATCCCTATGTCATATAAGTGCAGATCCTACTTTTTTTGCAAAACAGATCAGCGGCCAAAAACGGATCAGTTTTCAAAATGGATGTGTGGATGACCACATTTTATTTTTTTATTGTCCATAAATCAGGATCCTAATTTATGGACAGAAAAAAACTGATGTGTGGATAAGGCCTAATGCCTTACTCACCATTTTCGTAAATTAATCCATAATTGTGGATCTGCAGTTATGGACAAATTTAGGGCGCACTGATTTCTATTGGGTTATTCACACTGTCTGTAGATTTATGCATCTGCAGTCCGTCTATGAAAGTAGAATACTATGGGAGCATCTGTAATTTTTGTGGATCTGTAAATTTTATAGAAGAAATCTCTGTAAACATCCACAAAAAACCTTCACGGATTACGGATGCACTACAGATGCAATAAGGATGGATTTTTGGTGGATTGCTGACATAACTGTCATTAAAAACAAATAAATGTGTGAATGAGGCCTAGATTTGCCTGAGATAACCTTTAGCAGCAGATCACCAATCAAACTGACCAATACAATGCAATAGCACAGCATTGATTGGTATAAGCAATGTATATAGGGGTACCTAAAAGTAGAACATTATCAGGATCAGGGGGCATATCTCTTTATATCTTATATTAGTGATGCTGGGGGGGTAGGATTAATTTTACCATTAGGCTAAGGCACTAGTCTTGGCCCTGTTACTATATGTCAATGGGTTTTTGTTTGTTTGTTTTTGTTGTTTTAAGTGAAATTCCCCAATAGTTTTTTTTTTAAAGATAAGTAAAGAAAAATGTCCTCCCTCATCTCAGAATAACTCATCAGACCCTGAAAAACATGTTGGCAGCTCCCTCTATACAAAGATGCTGTCAGGACAACAAACCACACACGGAACAGTAGAACAATGTCAGGCTTCCCTTAACAACAAGCAGGATTTGTAAACTACACAGTGACACAGAGAATTACATTTTTGGTGCTGGCCCTGGTACTGTGTCGTGTATTCATAGTAGAAGAGTCAGTATTACCATGGATACATTGCAGCAAACAGTGACACATGACCAGATAGAATTACCTATAGGATAATTTGGAAGGTCACAATCACTAATCAATAAAACTTTATGCTGTATAAATTTGGTTATAGACATAAAATCATTGATACAATTCAGATGAAGAGGTATTCTTGATAAGGCTCAGATTCAGTGTAAATAGGTCCTTCTCTTACGGTATATGCTAACTAGAGATAAGTGAGCCAGGCCAAGGTTCAGGTTTGTACGGACCCGAACTATCGTATTTCTCTACTATCGGTAGAGAAAGCCCGAATCCTGCTTGGAAAACATAGATACAGGTCATAGACTGTATCTCTGTTTTCCAGGTGGAACCCGGGCTGTCTGCACTTTCCCCACGGACCAAGAATACAGCAGGAGTCAAATGCAGATGGTTCGGCTCGCTTATCTCTAATGCTAACCCTAAGGCTATGTTTACACCTAGAGATGAGCGAATATACAGTAAGGACGAAGCGAAGCACTTGGTCAGTATCTTTATTCCGCTCATTGGGCTGCGGCGCTTTGAAGTGTGCTCTGCTCCATGCCGCTCCTTCCCAGGTGCAGTGAAAAGATGGATCCCGTCCTAGGAATTTTCTCCCAGTTTCCCAGGATGGGATACATCTTTTCTCCAGCACCTGGGAAGGAGCGGCACAGAGCGGAGCACACTTCAAAGCGCCGCAGCCCGATGAGTGGAATACAGATAGGGACGAAGAACTTTGCTTTGTCCTTACTGTATATTCACTCATCTCTATTTACGCCATCTTTTAAAGTGAAAAAAAAAAACAGGACTTTTTTTTATAATAATAACCATTGATAAGGATGGCCATAAATAATGATCATGATCATTTATACGGCCATTTTCCTTATTTAAAAAAACTGCAGTTTTTTCACTTTAACAATCAGTGTGAACCTTAGGGTCTCATTAGACACAGTGATTTTTACCAATGAACAAAAAACAATCACAAACAAGATTATCATTAACCTGTAATCGTTCACCATATTACGCAGAGCTATAGTCATTAGTTACAATGGTTTACTCCATCTGATCTCAGCAAATGGAGGAACAATTAGGAATAATTAATGAAAGAATGCAGAACTACAGTGAAGGAATGGGAAATTACAGCAAATGATTTCACAATGATTTTGGTGTCAGCACCAAACAACCAATAATCGATTTCTCGTTGGTCGTTTGATTGTTGTCTGCATTTACACAAAATGATTAGCGTTTAAATTCGAATGATATAACAATAATTCACATGGTAATCATCCTGTGTATTAGGGC
This sequence comes from Dendropsophus ebraccatus, assembly GCF_027789765.1. NCBI lineage: Eukaryota > Metazoa > Chordata > Amphibia > Anura > Hylidae > Dendropsophus > Dendropsophus ebraccatus. Next base: position 54,751,992 of record NC_091459.1, read on the forward strand.
CCTTACACAGTTCTTACAGACATGCTGTTTCCCCTTTACACCAAAGTGAGAGTAGGCTAAACTTCTAAATTCAGTATTGCATATTGAAATCTCTAGGCTGTGTTCACACAGTATTAAAAAGTCCTGTTAGTAAACTACGTAAGGGCTGAACTTGAATCACTACCTTACAAGATCCTCATGCAGTTCTTGCAGATTGGACCCAGCCTTAGTGCTTACCTGAGTCATTGTCCTGTGGTAGGAGTGAAAGGAGCAGAAGCAGCAGCAGCATTCTGTTACTGTGCCCTATGTCTTATACATGGCTCTGGTGTGGAAGACTCTCAGTAGTTTGAGTTCCTTTACTCTGTCCCACGTGAAGTAGCTTGTCCTAGTCTTCAGACCATACTCTGGAGCATGTGTATTCCTAAGTGACGTCCTTCCTTTTTTCTCCTCTTCTCACGCTTCATCTACCTATGTGACTGGTTACTGTAATTTCCTGCGGCAGATGCCTCACCCACGAATCTTTCTTCCTCCTCACATTCTGTCACCTGGTAGCACCTGAAGAATGTATGAAGTCCGGACAAGGAAGCGTGGTTAGGGGAGGAGAAAGACGTATGAAATGTGATACTTCTCCACTGATTATCAATAAAGGGCGACATGTATTGCATGGTAATATCTCAGGGACAGAGAATTGCTGATCACTGCTAATCTTCAGTCTTCTAATCAATGATCACAGCTCTTACTAAGTAACGACTCACGAAGCATACATGTTGTGGGATTTCGGATGTGAAGTCTACAATGAGATTTAGCAACAAAGTACAGTACACTTTTAGTGAACAGGGTTTAAAGGGGTACCCCGGTGAGGAAAAGGTTAATCTATTTCAATCACAACCCATAAGGAATGCAGGTTTGTAATAGGTTTCTGTTACATGTTTTGGGCCACTTGTCTGCAACACACAGTGACGCATCCCCCTAAAAAACCACCTTGCATGTTCCATGCTCCATCTCAGCTCCTTTGTCCCCCCCCCCCCTTTCCTTATAGACGGAGGACACATGATGTCTATCTCTTCTGTGATCAGAGTAAGCTGTCCCATGTGTTCTGTAACCTGGCCAACCTCTGATGTTAGAGCTATTAGGGGTGCGGAAGCAACAGCAACTCTTCTCTCCAGTACTGCGCATGAGACGGATCCATATGAGATGTGGACAGGAAAGCTCTAAGGTGAACTCCATTCCAGGAAAAATAGTTTCCCGGCACGCCACCGTGATAAAGATCTGTGTCTTTAGCAAAAGTTTCCAGCTAGGAATAGGAGCAGCGTAGGAAGGTGTGGAAGGTGGGAGAAGGAGAATGCTAACAGATAACAGACTAGGGATAATGTAAATCCTCCCATAAATCTCACCTGCCTAACACACCAAGAAGTTGAGCGGCACCTTAAAAACATTAAAATCCATAAATCAATGGGCTCAGAAGGTGTCCATAGTAGAGTTTTGCATGAATTAAGTACTGTGTTAGACAGACCCTTATTTCTAATATTTAAAGATTCTATAATGACAGGGATTGTTCCACAGGACTGGCGCATAGCTAATGTGGTACCAATATTCAAGAAGGGGTTGAAGAGTGATCCTGGAAACTACAGGCCCGTAAGTCTAACATCTATAGTGGGTAAAGTATTTGGGGAATTTGTAAGAGATGCTATACTGGAGTATCTTAATGAAAATAATCTTATGACGCAGCACCAGCATGGATTTATGAGGGATCGATCCTGTCAGACTAATCTGATCGGCTTCTAAGAGGTCAGTTATAGACTGGACCTGGGGGAGGCTGTGGATGTTGTGTATCTGGACTTCAAAGGCATTTGATACTGTGCCGCTTGAAAGGTTGGTCTACAAAATGAGGATACTGGCACTTGGGGAAAACGTATGCAAATGGGTAAGTAACTGGTTGTGTAATAGAAAACAGAAGGTGGTCATTGATGGAACATACTGTACTCTGATTGGGTAACAGTTACTAGTGGGGTACCGCAGGGGTCAGTGTTGGGTCCACTTCTTTTTAATATGTTTATTAATGATCTTGTAGAGGGGCTACAGAGTAGAATCTCCATTTTTGCAGATGATACTAAACTGGGTAAAGTAATCAGCACAGAGGAGGATAATATCATATTACATAGGGATTTGGAGAAGCTGGAGGCTTGGGCGAAGAAATGGCAAATGAAGTTTAATGTGGATAAATGTAAGATTATGCATTTGGGCTGTGGAAATAATATGTACAGTTATGTGCTAAATAAGAAAACACTGGGTAAAACTGCCAAAAGGACCTGGGGGTATTGGTGGACAGTAAACTCAACTTTAGTGATTAGTGCCAGACAGCAGCTGCCAAGGTTAATAAAATAATGGGATGCATCAAAAGAGGCATGGATGCTAAAGATGAGAACATAGTTTTTCCTCTTTATAAATCACTGATCAGACCACACATGGAATACTGTGTACAGTTTTGGGCTCTAGTATATAAGAAGGACACAGCTGATCTGGAGCAGGTGCAGAGGAGGGCGACAGAGGTCATTAAAGGGGTTGGCCACTTTATAGTAAAATAGGCCAGTACAAAGTATTAGTAAGTGTACTCACTGTATATACTGACAGCAGCTCCCTCTGTACCTCGTAGAGCTAAAAACCAGACTCCCCTTTACCAGGCTGGGCTGCCCTGCTCTGTTTTGTTTCTGTCCATGGCTGACATGGAGGAGCATGTGACCATGCCCTGTCCACTGTGTCCTCCATAGACATATACAGGCTCAGTGGTGGACACTTGGGGGCGGGGCTTGGTCACATGCTCCTCCATGTAAGCAATCTTATGGACCAGAACACCACAGAGCAGGGCATCCCAGCCTGGAGGAGGGGAGCCTGATTTTAGCTGTATGAGGTACACAGGGGGCTGCTGTCAGTATATACAGTGAGTACACCTACTAATACTGTACACTGAGCAATTTTACTATAAAGTGGCCCACCCCTTTAAGGGAATGGGTGGGTTACAGTACAGGACAGATTATCAAGCTTGGGGTTATTTACTCTAGAAAAAAGACGTCTTAGGAGCAATCTGATCACAATGGATGGAATGTAAATGGACAGTACAGAGATGTTTCTAGTGATCTTTTTACTCTTAGGTCTGTAACCATGACAAGGGGACATCCTCTACGTCTAGAAGAAGGTTTCACCACCAGCACAGATGCGAATTCTTTACTGTATGAGCAGTAAGACTATGAAACTCTGGATGGGAGGTCTGGATGTTTTTCTTTAAAAATATAATATTACACATTATGGGCATTAGATCTCTGGTGATACGTTGATCCAGGGATTATTCTGATTGCCATTGGAGTCGGTAAGTAATTTTCTTCCTGAGATGGTAATGGTCATCTGCCTCTTAGGTTCTTTTGCCCTTCCCTGGATCAAAACATTAGGGTTTCTTTAAGTTGAACCTGACGGACTCTTGTCTTCTTTCAACCTTATTAACTATGTTACTATGTAGATGATTGGTGGGGATCAGTGAGCACACCTGGGTGCTTTTTTACTTTTTTATTTGATTGTGGGAGTACCACTTAAAGTCCATCCATCCAATTACAGAATGAAAAATCTAAAAATAGAAAAGAAAGAAAAAAAAAAAGAATGAAAAATCTGAAAGAGATTGTAGGAATGTTACGGATCTTCAAATAGAAACAGATTTGGTTAATTGATAATGTGTATTTTATTGTGTGATATTATGTGTTATTGTGCATGTTATTATGTATTATTGTGTATGTTATTGTGTATGTTATTATGTGTTATTGTGTATATTATTATGTATGTTATTGTGTAGGTTATTATGGTTATTGTGTATGTTATTGTGTGTTATTATGTATGTTATTGTGTATGTTGGCATGTCATTGTAATGACTAGTCAGGTACAAGAGCAGAGACACAGACAAGTGAGCCCTGAACTGACCCAATCCAGTGCCCCTGCCTACTTACCACAATCTGCCCTAGATGACAGCGGGTAACTAGGAGACGTTCCCTACACTGAGTAGGTGAAACACAAGACAAAACAAGACAAACAAAACACAATAAAGAAAGGTCAGCAATCCGGGTCATACACTGTCAGGTAGCAGAGGTACAGAGTCACAAGGCAAAAGCAAGGTCAGAACACAGGCAGAAGATCAGGGCAAGCAGCAAACAAGGAAGGTCCAGGAACAAGCCAAAAGGTCAGAAACAGGAGACAATACAAACCAGGGAGCTGAGACACTGAGTGGATACACACCAAAATACCCAGCAACTCCTACAGACACAGACTGTCTTATATGAGGAACCAGGAATCTGGTTCAGGACAGGATTGGCCCAGCCCCTAATCTCCAACCAGAGACACCTGAAACACATACACACACACACTGGGAGCAAACCTGCCTGTCACAGAATGCAAGCCAAACCAAGGTTAACCCTGCAATTGCCAGAGAACACAACAGAGGCAACCTGAGCAGAGAAATAGGTCAGTGTACAGATTACCATCAGCGGCGTCTTGTCCGCGCACCCTGAGCACAGGAGACCGCTGCTGATGCAAAGTCAGGTAAGTTGCTAACAGTCGTATTGTGTATGTTATTGTGTAGGATATTATGGATTTTGGAACAGATTTTGGGGCCACACTTTTCATGCAATGCATGAACCTAGCCTCACAACATACATGTGAGAATGCAGGTGTGAATGACAGTGTACTCTCCTTGTGTGATACCCATATGACTCCTGAAAGCTGAGGTATACATACTCAATAGAGTACAGCTGGTCAATAGTGATTTTTCTCCATAATGTGTTTTTTAAAGGCTCCTGACCCCCCGTTAGAGCGCTCTATACTTACCTAATCTCACCGGGTCCCGCTCCCTGATGCGGTCGGGTAACAGAGATTTCAGCTCCCGAAGCCCGGCGCACACGCTGAGAGATGAGTCTGATGCCCATAGAGAATGACGGAGCATCGGACTCCCCATTCATTCTCTATGAGCGTCTGACTCTGCTGTGTGCGCGCGCGCCGGGCTTCGGGAGCTGAAATCTCTGTGACCCGACCGCATCAGGAAGCGGGACCCAGCGCGATTAGGTGAGTATAGGGGGATCTAGCAGGGGGTCAGGAGCCTGTCACCCCGGCACGGGGGGTGACAGGTCCTCTTTAAAGATAAGCATCTAACCTGCTGATATGTCCCTATAGCGTTAAGGGTGCTGAGATGAAAGTAGGTTTCTTCCCTTCATCCGTGGCACCCTTCTATGCTATAAGAAGGTTAATTTCTATGCTAATTAGGTATTTTGGTGTACTGGGGGTGGGACTACTGCTCCAAACACCTAATTAGAATAGCTATAAAACCCCTAACAGCACAAAGATGGAGAAGAAGATGGGGTAAGAAACCTACCTTCATTCTCAGCATCCCATGTGCTATAGGAACATATCATCAGGTTAGAATCTTCCAAGCTGCTAATTGTCTACCTTTAATATCAGCTGTATGATAATTTGCCTGAATTAACTATATAAATAGGTAGAAAGCTTCAGAATAGACAAGGAGTAAGGTAGGGTCAATGTAGTTAACGTCTCTAACCTTTGGGGCACTTTGCAGTAGTCCCAAACCTGTGGCTCAGGATGTGGCTTGTGATCCCTAGCTGTGAGTTACTTGACTGATACCATTGGGGACGCTACATTTTAGCGTCTCCTGTCTTATGGAAACATAGCAGGTTAGATTATTCTAACTTGTTGTTAGTTTCCCTTTAAAAACATCAATGTTTACCAGGGGTGGCAGTAAAAGACAGAGGGGAGATTTATCAAACTGGTGTAAAGTAGAATTGTCATTGTTGCCCCTAGCAACCAATCAGATTCCACTTTTCATTCCTCACAGATTCTTTGAAAAATGAAAGGTGGAATCTGATTGGCTGCTAGGGGCAACTAAGACAATTCTACTTTACACCAGTTTGATAAATCTGTTAGTGCAGATGAGTGACTAGTAGAGATGAGCGAACCTTGAGTGATTTTGGGTCGCTCCAAACTTGATTGTTCGTCATTTCATTACTGGTGGCTGAAGAAGTTGGATGCAGCCCTAAGGAGTCCTAGAAAGTATAGAGTCATAGGCCATAGGCTGTATCCATGTTTTCCAGGACTCCCTAGGGCTGCATCCAACTTCTTCAGCCACTAGCAATCAAATGCCACGTTTTTGGGTTTGGACAAACCAAGGTGTTCTGGAGGTTCTAGTGACAAGGTTTCACTCCATTTTTACTGATTCCCATTATCTGACAACAGTAGAAAAGTACAATCTAACAACTTCCACACACCACACATAATATAACGTACTGAGATACTACATGCAGACTGTGGAAAACCCAGGAGAACTAGCACTCGCTCACAATAAATTGATATTTTATCTCTAAGGGTCAAAACGAATGCATCACTAGAGTGACATATTGTTTCAATTATATTTTTTATGAATGCTTTTTTATGTCTTTTTTTTTATATGTGATGATTTTAAAGCAAATAATATCAGAATGTGTTTGTTGTCCCTGAAGCACACTTAAATCTCTTGTGAAAACACTTCAAAGAGAACATTTGCTGCTACCCTAGCTGAAGTCCCTCTCATCACTGCCAAGACCTGCAAGCATTTGGAACAAGTATGTCAGCTGATCAGTGATCAGCATTGTGGCTGCTTAGAGCTGCCACACCTTGCCTGAGCAACAAGGTGTTTATACAGTGTGTAGGCGCCTGTTTGTTGTTGCTATTTTGGACTTGACTGTTTTCTTCTGTGGGATCAGTGCCTGCCCTGAACATTATCTGCAGTCGTTCTGATCTCAGATCTGTATGATTAGTCTTCTGTTTGCAGATTCTTGCACCTTTCTTTGGAAATCTCCACAAGCTGAACAATATTGTTATTGGAGGCTACTCAAGGAATTGGGCAGAAACCAAAAAAAAAAACTGCCACAAAATAATGTTTGCAATTCAAATATTAATATGGCTTGCCAGGAACCGCCTCATTCTGAAGAAGGAGAGGATGTCCTTTCTGGACTGCCGCAGGCTGGTCCACAGCCTGCTCAGAGACTATTCCATCATGGACAGATCGGACCAGGAAGAAGAGGATTGATACCCCTCTCCTTCCCCCCTCTCCCCTTGTGTTGTGTTGTCTTTCAATAAAGCCTCGGGCCTGTGATTTCCCCTCCCTACCCCCCTCTTTCCCACCCCCCTTACCCCATCACTTGTCTGTATTGCTTTATTGTTTGTTATTTTAGGATTGTTAAGGTATGCGGGAATGCTAGTGTAGCGGGTGGTATGATGTATAGCGTAGGGAGCCTGTGCTGTATGTTGTACCATGGTGCTGAGTATGTAGTGTCTTATTTATTGAACTGTGCTGCGTCACAGTTTATGTATGCCTGACGACGACTGATTGTAATAAAGATTAAATATCAACCAAAGAAAAAAATTGCAGAACTAATAAGTGAATAAAAACATCTCTTTCTTTAAATCAATAATAAATTACATAATTATCACCATGAGATACACAGAAGTACAAAACTGGAGAGGGGAATAGATGTCAGTGGGGTATATGTGACTAAGGACAAACAATAAGTAACAATATAAAGGGGAACACCCCGTGTAAGGCACAGCTATATATATAGATTAGATGACCTCAGGAGCTGTTGAGGAAGTGAGCGAAACGTACGTCGGGCTGTCTGTGCTGGAGAGTGGTAAGATGTCAGTGTGGTAGCTGGTGCTCACCCCCTTTCTTTCTGTGTTAGGCTATTTTATTTCTCATTCCCTCTGTTTAAATTTGGGCTCATTATCATTTGCTGGGCAAACTAGTGGGTTTACTTTGTTCCACTATATACACTTTTTGCTTCCGCCCTGTGTGTTGACCCTGCACATACAGGAGGTCATCTAATCTATATATATAGCTGTGCCTTACACGGGGTGTTCCCCTTTATATTGTTACTTATTATTTGTCCTTAGTCACATATACCCCACTGACATCTATTCCCCTCTCCAGTTTTGTACTTCTGTGTATCTCATGGTGATAATTATGTAATTTATTATTGATTTAAATAAAGCGATGTTTTTATTCACTTATTAGTTCTGCAATTTTTTTCTTTGGTTGATACTCAAGGAATTGGACAGTGTAGAAATTCTATAACTCTGTGAGGGCTGCTTTAAGGTGAAGAGCTCTTGGCATGTTCACACAACGATATTCAACATTGACAGGTAGAGAGCGGTGACTACACACAGACGGGGAGCTGCCTAGATGACTACCGGCCCGCATCTGCCTGCCACGCGCCCAGGGATTAAAAATTCATTTTCTCTGGTATAAAGCTCCAGCAGCCGGTGCATGCCAAGGGCAGCACAGGAGTAGGGATTGTACGAACCCGAACTCTCTGCATGATTCCCGCTGTCTGCACGCTCCGTGGAGAGGGTGGATACAGCGGGAGGACCGCCTGGAAAACTGGGATACAGCCATAGCCATAGGCTGTATCCCAGTTTTCCAGGCGGTCCTCCCGCTGTATCCACCCGCTGCACGGAGCGGGCAGACAGTGGGAATCTGATGCGGGCAGACGAATCATACGAACCTGAACCTCGGCAAGTTCGGACCATCCCTATACAATACAGCTCTCCAGGGAACCATATCAGCCCAATTGGGCTGATTGGTTCCCATTAACTTCCATTCACTGAAGCTGTTATTTTTTAAATAAATAACAAGTACATCACTTCTCATTGACATATAATTTCACCATACATTCGTCCTAAGCAAAGAGTGGAAAATGTCCAAAATGAAATAGGGCCATCTTCATATACCACACATCTGCCACATTACACTTTCCTGTTTTTCATACCAAACCATTGATGTTTTCAGAATAGGCATAGCTTCATGTAACACGTGTTTCCTCTAGAAGCACAGGAAATATCTCTGTATGTTATAAGCACAGGTTATGTGGTTAGCCCACAAAACTACAACTAAAGTATCTTTAACATTTTTCAGAACTTTCATTTATTTGATATTATCAGTTATATTCAGAGATGAGCAAAAAGTTCGGTGTGGCAGGTTTGTTGAACTTTGAAGAAAAGATTGGGTTTGTCCGAACCTTAAACCACATCAAAACAGCTAAACAATTGTAGGCGTTTAGCTGTTTTAGTGCAATTTAGCAAGTTTGTTCATCAACACCTGTCTGCGCTTCCCCGGTGTCCACCACTGGTCGCAGCTGCCTCCACCTCCTGACAGAGACAAGAATGGCGGCCTGCTCAGCAAATCACTGGCTATGGCGCTGTCCCATCTCAATCAGTCAGTGATTGGTTGAGCAGGCTGGAGGCGGCTGTGATCAGCAGGAGACACCGAAGACCTGCAGAAGGACATCAGAGGAGCATGAGCATAAACAGGTAAGTGTAGGCTCTTTTTTGTTTTCTACATCTTTATAATATTGTTACAAACTATGCAGAGGTGTCATATTGACATGTGCTTATTGATAATGAAAACACGTACAAATAGGAATTTCTATATAGAATACCTTGACGTAAAAATGGTTCACTTGAATGGATATAGCCCCTTTCTCCTCCAATGAAGGAAAAGGCACATCAGGACCCAGGACGCTCAAATGGCCTATCAAGGAGCATGATGTGTGTGAGGCTATCCACATATTATTTTTTACTGGTTTGAAAAGTAATACAATTTTGGAGTAAACAGTATGAGTATTGGCCACTAACAGGACAAAACAAAATATAAGGAAAATATAGGATTGCACCATAATAGTAGAACCTTCTGACATGAGGGGCAACATTGTGCTGATAGACATTTAAAAAAGTAATATTGAAATCTCAGAGCCCTTACATAGGCCTCAGCATTTATGTTTTGATTTAAAGGAGATAGTTTATACATTGGAGAAATACTATACCTACTGTATGTTTAGATAATCTAAGCTTATTAAGCATTTTCCCTCCTGTTGGTCTATCTTGGTAAATACACTAATAACTTACCCAGTATGTGTATTTTACATGTATGTTTTTTATTGATGTATGTCATATAATTTTGTGTCACTAATCTTATATGGGATGTTACAATGGTTTGTTATGTGTTCTTTAACAAGCACAACAAATAAAGCATTTATGTTTTTAAAGTGATCTGGAGAATTGAGTCTGTTCCTTTTTCCTGACATTAAAATCCCCCGAGTCCGAGGGAAGTTCTCATGAGGTCCGAGAGTGGCATACTGCCAGAGGGACACACCCATAAGTTCACGAGAGTGCTGACCTATTCCTTTGTATCTTACCTCTTTTCTTCTTGATTCTCACTTTCCCACAGCCCCACCAATCACAGGCAGGGTTAGATGGCCCCCTGTAATTAGGACTTAGTTCCCGGTAGGAGGAGTCAGTCAGTTCTAGTTTAGTTTCAGTGTGACAGAGAACACAGAGACAAGTCTCTGCAGGAGTTAAGCCAGGGCCTGGCTTTGGCCAGGTCCTCTGACAGGGACACAAGCAAGTAAGCCACAGTTTCTTTCCTTATGAGCTATGCAGTGCTAGACCCATACAAGGGGAGAGAAGCCAAACAGGGAACATCTTGTCCATGCCAGGAACCTTTCTAAAAGTGCAGGGCAGTTACCTCAGGAGTCATAGGAACTGCCCCCAGTGGAAGAAAGGTACGGTATGTCTGCGTATTCCACTGTGCAGTGCAGGACAACTGGGAAGTCTCGGGAGCCTGCTCAACCCAGATAACAAGGCCTGGGGCTTGTATTACCGACCTAGGATGGGTAGCTTGCAACAAGGAGGCATAAGGCGGTCAAGACTAGAAGTCATCCGTGAGTACAAGTATTCTCTATCTCTTCTTCTACACACCTCTACTGTTCTGGCAGAGTATACTTCTACCTTGGACAAGGCCCCTCTGGCAATTCCTTTCCTCTACAGTCTCTCTACTGCAAAGCACCTTTTTACTAAAAGCACCTGGTCTACCTCAACTATTTGCACTTTGCATTTGAGTTTTTGCCAGATAGCTGCTGTTGTTTTGCACAACGCATTGGATTATGCAGAGCGACATTAGATATTAGTGCCCATAGTGGGTTCATTTTCCACTGTGCTGCTGGCACCTGAGGTACCTGCCCAGCACTACATAGTTACATAGTTAATAAGGTTGAAAAAAGACAAGAGTCCATCAAATTCAACCTAAGCAGATGCCAATTGCCCATCACAGGGAGAAAAATTCCTTCCGATATGGCAATCAGAATAATCCCTGGATTAGCCTCCTATCACATGTAATCTAATGCCCATAATGTGTAATATTATATTTTTAAAGAAAAGCATCCAGGCCTCCCTTGGACTTATTTAGTGAATCAGCCATGACAACATCATGTGGCAGAGAGTTCCATAGTCTCACTGCTCTTACAGTAAAGCAAGTACCACCCTGAACCCCATTCCCGGAAATAGAAGACATACATTGCACAAGGTCTCCTAGGATGTCCTGTGATATCTGAATCCAAGATGTTAGCAAGAGATCTTTTAAATCGTGTAAGTTGTGAGAAGGGCCCTTAATGAATAGGACTTCTTTTTCTAGCACATTTTACAGATTCTCTATCAGATTGAGATCTAGAAAATTTGGAAGCAAATTCAACAACTTGAATTCTTTGACTCTTTGTCGTGCCCCTCATACTATTCTTAAAAATTTCCCTGAGGCTACTACCCCCTTAGGTCATACTGTTCCCATGAAGGGATTTACTTGATCTGCAAATATTTAGATGGTGAAAGTTGCATTAACACTGCTAGCTTAGGAGTTATGGAAACATCATAGCTCCTGGTGCTACACTGTTTGCACCACACCTATTAACAGCAATGGGAGGTATGCAGACTGCATAAAACAGCCAGAGCAGGCTAAAGAGCGCCAGGGGCCCTCAATAGTTGTAGGCAGTGTCGGACTGGGGTACCTTGGCCCACCAGGGAAATTGATTCTTGGGGCCCACCCAACATACAAAGACATAATCAGCGCCAAACCTTTCACGTTAGTACAGCGACTTTGCATAGAGCTGTGTATGTGACCAGCAATGCTAGTGCACTGCCAGTTGTTACTGATTTATGCAGTTGTGGTAAAACTGCACTATTTATGTAGAAACTTCAATGAAATTCTAACAATATTGCTGTAAAAACACATAAAAAATGTCATGTGTGAACACAGCCTCAGAAAATGAAGGAAAAAAATGACCATCTAGTCTGCTCTTCTATTAGAATCTCCAGCAGAGGAGACCCATGACCCAAGACCCATCACCCTCCGGAGAGGGTGCAGTCAGATGAGGGGTATATAAGCCTACCTTTCACTGATACTGCTGCTGCTCCGGAGGGGGTGCAGTCAGATGAGGGGTATATAAGCCTACCTTTCACTGATACTGCTGCTCCGGAGGGGGTGCAATCAGATGAGGGGTATATAAGCCTACCTTTCACTGATACTGCTGCTGCTCCGGAGGGGGTGCAGTCAGATGAGGGGTATATAAGCCTACCTTTCACTGATACTGCTGCTGCTCCGGAGGGGGTGCAGTCAGATGAGGGGTATATAAGCCTACCTTTCACTGATACTGCTGCTGCTCCGGAGGGGGTGCAGTCAGATGAGGGGTATATAAGCCTACCTTTCACTGATACTGCTGCTGCTCTGGAGGGGGTGCAGTCAGATGAGGGGTATATAAGCCTACCTTTCACTGATATTGCTGCTTCTCTGGAGGGGGTGCAGTCAGATGGGGGTATATAAGCCTACCTTTCACTGATACTGCTGCTGCTCCGGAGAGGGTGCAGTCAGATGAGGGGTATATAAGCCTACCTTTCACTGATACTGCTGCTGCTCCGGAGGGGGTGCAGTCAGATGAGGGGTATATAAGCCTACCTTTCACTGATACTGCTGCTCCGGAGGGGGTGCAATCAGATGAGGGGTATATAAGCCTACCTATCACTGATACTACTGCTGCTCTGGAGGGGGTGCAGTCAGATGAGGGGTATATAAGCCTACCTTTCACTTATACTGCTGCTGCTCCGGAGGGGTTGCAGTCTGGTGAGGGAGGCATTATCCCACTTGTGTCTGTGTCTGCTGCTTATATCTTTATTTTTTGAGTCGGTACAATAGTTGAGAAGAAGTTTGCACTATGGAGGTGCAGTTGTGCTGGAGATCCGTGAGGCTTAGTCGCTGATCAGCTGATTCAGGATTCTCACATCAAAGATGATAGGAGTTGTAGTAGATATAATAGTAAGACTTTAATCAATGGATGACGCGTTTTATCAGGTAAGATCATCAGATCTATTGAGGATTCCTTTAGAAACGCCTCATCCATTGATTTAAGTCTTACTCCTACGCCTACTACAACTCCCATCATCTTTGATGTGAGAATCCTGAATCAGCTGATCAGCGACTAAGCCTCACGGATCTCCAGCACAACTGCACCTCCATAGTGCAAACTTCTTCTCAACTATTGTACCGACTCAAAAAATAAAGATATAAGCAGCAGACACAGACACAAGTGGGATAATGCCTCCCTCACCAGACTGCACCCCCTCCGGAGCAGCAGCAGTATAAGTGAAAGGTAGGCTTATATACCCCTCATCTGACTCATCAAAGATTATGGGAGTTGTAGTAGACGTAGGAGTAAGACTTAAATCAATGGATGAGGCGTTTCTAAAGGAATCCTCAATAGATCTGATGATCTTACCTGATAAAACGCGTCATCCATTGATTAAAGTCTTACTATTATATCTACTACAACTCCTATCATCTTTGATGTGAGAATCCTGAATCAGCTAATCAGATCCTAAGCCTCACGGATCGCCTGCACAACTGGACCTCCAGAGTGTGAACTTCTTCTCATGATATACATACAGTATATACACGTCTTAGTTTGGGCACTGCTTCTGTCCAGTTTTGGACTGGGGTACCTGGGGCCCACCAGAGGAAATGATCCTTGCGGCCCACCAATATAGAACCAGTGAGACACGACATGCTGACCCCGCTTCTTTCCTGGATTCATCTGTATCTGTGAGAAATCCCTTGTGAACAACATTTTCAGTTGAACTAAAACTCCATTTATAAAGCTCTCAGGTTATGCTGGAAGCTGTAGTCTCTGAGTGGGTTTAATAAACCACTGTGTGCAGAGTAGTGATGCACGATGCACCGAAATATCGATACTAATATCGATATTCGGGGCAAAAAAAACGGTTCGGTACCAGGATTTCCTGGTATCGATACTTTATGTTAAGATGTGCAATAGCGCAGCTTAACATAGAGTATAGTGCAGAGAACACGGCCGGCGGCTATCTGAGCGCCGGCCGTGTTCTCTGTGTGCTCCCCACCCCCCGCGCGGCTCACCAACTCCTTCTCCATGCTGCCTGGTCCCGGTGTCATCTCTCTCCCCCACGCGGCTCACCAACTTCTGCTCCATCTCCATGCTGCCCGGTCAAGCAGGTTAGTGAGTCAGCGTGCCACAGCACATGTGTCACGGCCGGGGTTAACCCCACACTTCCCACTGGCCGACCCCTGGTCTGCAACCTGCGCGGGCCGTCCGGGTACGGCATGCCGCTGTCACTAATGGAGCGGTATTTATACTGGGCTGTGCTCCGTTGTGACTCCCAGCCCCCGCACACAGGCCGCAGCCTCCTCACTACGGGACAATCTCCAAAGCCATCGGTTGCGGCGTACGGAGTGCTGACACTTCACAGCGGCATCTACACAGTTACACCGGCTATTTAACTGTGTAGATGCCGCTGTGTCAGCAGCATCCGAGCCGCTCCGTGCGCCTCAGCCGATTGCTTTAGAGATTGTCCCGTAGTGAGGAGGCTGCGGCCTGTGTGGTGTGGGGGCTGGGAGTCACAACGAGGAGGGAGGGGGGAGTGATGCCGGGACCGGGCAGCATGGAGCAGGAGGTGAGGGTTCTGCTCCACTACAACTATTACTATCCCCAATGTACTATACTAGTGCTAGGTCAGCACTAGTATAGTATGTTGGGGATAGTAGTTGTATAGCTATGTGTCAACCATACAACTACTATCCCCAATATACTATACTAATGTTATGTGTCAGCCATACTACTACTACCCCCAATATACTTTACTTGTTTTATGTGTCAGCCATACTACTACCCCCAACCTACTATACTGTGCATCTGCCATACTACTACTACCCCCATCATACTATACTGTGCATTTGCCATACTACTACTACCTCCAACCTACTATACTGTGCATCTGCCATACTACTACTACCCCCAACCTACTATACTGTGCATCTGCCATACTACTACTACCCCCAACCTACTATACTGTGCAACTGCCATACTACTACTACCCCCATCATACTATACTGTGCACCTGCCATACTACTACCCCCAACATACTATACTGTGCATCTGCCATACTACTACTACCCCCAACATACTATACTGTGCATCTGCCATACTACTACTACCCCCAACCTACTATACTGTGTGTCAGCCATACAACTACTACCCCCAACATACTATACTGTGTGTCAGCCATACAACTACTACCCCCAACATACTATACTGTGTGTCAGCCATACAACTACTACCCCCAACATACTATACTGTGTGTCAGCCATACAACTACTACCCCCAACATACTATACTGTGTGTCAGCCATACAACTACTACCCCCAACATACTATACTGTGTGTCAGCCATACTACCTTCCCAATCTCACACAGTATACAGTGTTTGCACCAAAAAAGTCATATATGCAAACACGGTACCAATCAAAGCTGCAAATCACTGCGCACTAAAAAAAGACTCTCAGACAGCCCTACCGGCTGAAAGATTTTAAAAGTTATGGGTATCAGAAAACAGCATTATATTGAATCAAGTATCGAAATGGTATTGAGTATCGAAATAAAAAAGTTGGTATTGGTATCGAACTCAAAATTCTGGTATCGTGACATCCCTAGTGCAGAGTCTCCTGGTGGCAGCAATCTGTGGGTGACAACCATCAGCCCTGAAGGTCCAGCAATACATCTGTCTACAGCTGCAGTTATCAGAGGATTGTACTACTGTACTACAACTCCCAGCATATCATGAGGACTGCAGACTGTCAGTAAATGCTGGGAGTTGTAGTGCCTGCAGCTGTTGTAGTTGGGTCCTAGGTGCATCATACACTGGATGCTTTGTGGAGATCAGAATACATAGATCTGTGGGGGCTCAGTGTAGGGAAGTGACCCCAGAACAGCACTAATAGGGGATAGGAGTAGATGGTTTTTTTCTATCCCTTATTAGTGCTGTTCTGGGGTCACTTCCCTACACTGAGCCCCCACAGATCTATGTATTCTTATATGCAACAAAGCATCCAATGTATGATGCACCTAGAAGCCAACTAGATCCCGAGTCACGTGATCAGATACTATACTAAGCAAGACAGAAAGACAGAAAAAGGTGCACCCACAAAATAATAATATATAAATCTTAATATCTTTATTATGTATACAAAACACAACAAATGGACATACACTTAAAAACACTTAAAAACCCAATCCGGGAAAACCATCACAGGGAATCTACGTAGTAATATACGTGTCCCTCTAGCCGCAGCCCCAAAAGCCAATAACTGTCAGGCCCTATATCCTATTATACACGGATAAGTTGAAACGTTCTGACCTATCACAATACAAATAACCTAAAGTGCACGTGCTCACAAAAATATAAACAACTGATCAATGAAACATACAACAATGATGAAGACAATATAGATTAAGAAGAATTCGTGTATATCTCCCCCCTAAAGAAAGTGACCAAGTGCATAACCTCATAATATAATATATTAGCGAAAAGTCAGAATCAACATCATAAAAGCTGGTAATGTATCACCAAGGGCTCTGAAATGGGGCTCCGGTCTGTAACCCTACACGAATTCTTCTTAATCTATATTGTCTTCATCATTGTTGTATGTTTCATTGATCAGTTGTTTATATTTTTGTGAGCACGTGCACTTTAGGTTATTTGTATTGTGATAGGTCAGAACGTTTCAACTTATCCGTGTATAATAGGATATAGGGCCTGACAGTTATTGGCTTTTGGGGCTGCGGCTAGAGGGACACGTATATTACTACGTAGATTCCCTGTGATGGTTTTCCCGGATTGGGTTTTTAAGTGTTTTTAAGTGTATGTCCATTTGTTGTGTTTTGTATACATAATAAAGATATTAAGATTTATATATTATTATTTTGTGGGTGCGCCTTTTTCTGTCTTTCTGTCTTGCTTAGTATATGTTCTGGTTTAAGGACATTGGCAGCATCCCCTTCATATATTTGTAGTAGCTCCCACCATCTCTGTTTGTTTAGTGTATGACGTGATCAGATACGTCTGGTCATGTGACCGGCGCCATGTCGTCAATTCCGGCTGGACCGTGGAGCGTCTGTGGAGGAGGCGAGTGGAACGGATCATGCGCCGATTGACCACAGGTGATATTTATTACATCTCAGGAGCGATTGGTGGGTACAGCCTTTATATACGTCGATCAGAAGGGACGTCATCACCCCCGGACGAAGACTACGAAACGCGCGTCGGGGTGGTGGCGTCCCGGAGGATACATAATACGTTTCACCTATAGGTATCTGTGCTACGTCTCTAGGACCTTTGGGGTTAATAATAGTTATGGGTTAAGTGCAATATGATCATGAATTATATGTATTGAATATTTACTATCACCTTTTTAATGAATTGTTATTTGCACTATTACCTATTTATTTGCATTGTGCAAGTGTAATTGGTCAGGGACCGGGCATGTGTAATATTATTTGTTCATAAACCTATCATCTCCTCCGGGATAGCCACTGTTCTTTAATGTTGGTTTTTTGTCTCTTTTTTATATGTATTGTTTTTAATATTTCTTTTCAATAAAGATTAATTTTTGGGCTATGGAATTTCAGCATTTTTTTCTTTGGAGGTATTGTATTAGTGAGCTGTAGTAGCAATATAGACTAAGTGCAGGATATTTAATAAGGCACATGTCCTATACTAGACACTTAAAAATATTGCATGAAGACAGAAGTGTGGGTATTGGAGATCAGAATACATAGATCTGTGGGGGCTCAGTGTAGGGAAGTGACCCCAGAACAGCACTAATAGGGGATAGGAGTAGATGGTTTTTTTCTATCCCTTATTAGTGCTGTTCTGGGGTCACTTCCCTACACTGAGCCCCCACAGATCTATGTATTCTTATATGCAACAAAGCATCCAATGTATGATGCACCTAGAAGCCAACTACAACAGCTGTAGGAACTACAACTCCCAGCATGTACTGACAGTCTGCAGCCCTCAGTAAATGCTGGAAGTAGTAGTACCTGCAGCTGTTGTAGTTGGGTCCTAGGTGCATCATACACTGGATGCATAGATCTGGGGGGCTCAGTGCAGGGAAGTGACCCCAGAACATCACTAATAGGGGATAGGGGTAGATGTTTTTGTTCTATCCCCTATCAGTGCTGTTCTGGGGTCACTTACCTGCACTGAGCCCCACAGATCTATGTATTCTGATCTCCCACAACGCCTCCAGTGTATAATGCACCTAGGACCCAACTACAACTCCCAGCAGTCTGCAGACTGACAGTCTGCTTCCCTCAGGATATGCTGGGAGTTGTAGTGCCTGCAGCTGTTGTAGTTGAGTTCTAGTTTAAAAGTTTGCGCTAGTGTACTGTAGTGACCACGGGGCTGTGTCAGTACACTACCACAAACAATAAACTGACCCATTTAGACCCCAATGGTACACAGGCTCTGCACACTATAGAAGTGATCAGGGCCGGGACAAGGAGTTTTGGTGCCCTAGGCAGAGAAGGCAAATGGCGCCCCCCCCCCCCACATTAGAATTGGTGCTCCCCGCACAGTATAATGCCCTGAATGTACCCCCACACTGTATTAAGAGCCCCAATACATACAGTAGTTACCTTATAACACTATTTCCACCATACAGTGATTACATATTACATAAAAAATTGCACTGAACAGAACAGAAAGATATCCGCAATGATACCATTCCATAATACCGCCACACCATGACCCCTATCACTACAACCCTATAACTGAGCAGTTACATCCAGTGACTCACATGGGCCGTCTTCTCCGATCTGTCACATTTTCTTTTTCCCTCCATCCAGCCTGGGCCACCTAGAAGTCGTCTTCTGGCTGTGAATCTTCTCTCCAGAATCTGTCAGAGAAACATTTTAGGCTCCAACACATACAGTAGTTAGCCCCCTCTGTACCCCTATATAGTAGTTACACTCCTCTGTGCCCCCATAGTTTTAAGGTGTCCCTGTGCCCCAGTATTGTAGTAAAGCCCCTCTGTGCAGCCCCAATATAGTATAGACTGCTGTGTGCTGCCCCCAGAAATATATAGACCCCCTGAGTGCTCCCCCATAAATATATAGATCTCCTGTGTGCTCCCCCAGAAGTATATAGACCCCCTGTGTGCTCTCCAGAAGTATACAGAACCCCTGTGTGCTCTCCCAGAAGTATATAGACCCCGTGTGCTCCCCCAGTTATATATATAAATCCCCTGTGTGCTGCCCCCAGTTACACATAGACCCCCTGTGTGCTGCCCCCAGTTATACATAGACCTCCTGTGTGCTCCTCCAGTTATATATAGACCCCTGTGTGCTCCTCCAGTTATATATAGACCCCTGTGTGCTCCTCCAGTTATATATAGACCCCTGTGTGCTCCTCCAGTTATATATAGACCCCTGTGTGCTCTTCCAGTTATATATAGACCCCTGTGTGCTCTTCCAGTTATATATAGACCCCTGTGTGCTCCCTAACCCTTCCCATATAACAGTAATTCTCCAAAACAGACAAAAAAAACCCACTTATACTCACCTGGGCCATGCATCTTCTCTTCACTGCACTCTTGTGGCAGAGTTACCTGCGGTCACAAGAGGCCGCTCTCCCCATCGCATAACAGTGCACCAACACACCCCTGACCCTGCAGAGCATCACATAACAGTGCACCCACACACCCCTGACCCTGCAGAACATCTCATATCTATGCACCCACACACCCCTGACCTGCAGAACATCTCATATCTATGCACCTACACACCCCTGACCTGCAGAACATCTCACATCTATGCACCCACACACCCCTGACCTGCAGAACATCTCATATCTATGCACCCACACACCCCTGACCTGCAGAACATCTCACATCTATGCACCCACACACCCCTGACCTGCAGAACATCTCATATCTATGCACCCACACACCCCTGACCTGCAGAACATCTCATATCTATGCACCCACACACCCCTGACCTGCAGAACATCTCATATCTATGCACCCACACACCCCTGACCTGCAGAACATCTCACATCTATGCACCCACACACCCCTGACCTGCAGAACATCTCACATCTATGCACCCACACACCCCTGACCTGCAGAACATCTCATATCTATGCACACCCCCCCCCCTGCAGAACATCTCATATCTATGCACACACACACACACACCTGCAGAACATCTCATATCTATGCACACACACACCCCTGCAGAACATCTCATATCTATGCACCCACACACCCCTGACCTGCAGAACATCTCACATCTATGCACCCACACACCCCTGACCTGCAGAACATCTCATATCTATGCACCCACACACCCCTGACCTGCAGAACATCTCATATCTATGCACCCACACACCCCTGACCTGCAGAACATCTCACATCTATGCACCCACACACCCCTGACCTGCAGAACATCTCAGATCTATGCACCCACACACCCCTGACCTGCAGAACATCTCACATATATGCACCCACACACCCCTGACCTGCAGAACATCTCATATCTATGCACCCACACACCCCTGACCTGCAGAACATCTCACATCTATGCACCCACACACCCCTGACCTGCAGAACATCTCATATCTATGCACCCACACACCCCTGACCTGCAGAACATCTCACATCTATGCACACCCCCCCCCCTGCAGAACATCTCACATCTATGCACCCACACACCCCTGATCCTGCAGAACATCTCATATCTATGCACCCCCCCCTGCAGAACATCTCATATTTATGCACCCACACACCCCTGCAGAACCTCTCTCATATCTATGCACCCCCCCCTGCAGAACATCTCATATCTATGCACACACACACACACACCCCTGCAGAACATCTCATATCTATGCACACCCCCCCCCCCCCCCTCCCCCTCCCCCTCCCCCTCCCCCTCCCCCTCCCCTCCCCTCCCCCTCCCCCTGCTGACCAGTGCCCTCAGTGTGGCTTACCTCCTGCTGATCTTATACACTGCCCTCACTGCCTCATGAACAGCCTAGGAAACTAGCTGCCTCATAGAGCCTAGCAAAGGAAGATAGCTCCTCCCACACTGGTCACATGGGCATGATGTCATCAAAGGTCCTTTACACCTCCTGGACACTCTATTCCTGCTGGGTTGAGTCTAAATCCAAGTGGGCTAAAGGACCTGGTCCCTCTGCCCACTTGGAAATAGCTGACTCTAATGTGAAAATGCTAAATCCAAGTGGGCAGAGGGACCAGGTCCTTTAGCCCACTTGGATTTAGCATTTTCACACAGAGTCAGCTATTTCCAAGTGGGTAGAGGGACCAGGTCCTTTAGCCCACTTGGATTTAGCACACCCACATAGTATAGGCTATTTCCAAGTGGGTAGAGGGACCTTAGCATACCCACATAGTATAAGCTATTTCCAAGTGGGTAGAGGGACCAGGTCCTTTAGCCCACTTGGATTTAGCATTCTCACATAGGATAAGTTATTTCTAAGTGGGTAGAGGGACCTTTGCATACCCACATAATATAAGCTACTTTGTAGTGGGTAGAGGGACAAGGTCCTTTAGCCCACTTGGATTTAGTATTCTCACATAGTACAAGCTATTTCAAAGTGGGTAGAGGGACCTTTGCATACCCGCATAGTATAAGCTATTTCCAAGTGGGTAGAGGGACCTTAGCATTACCACATAGTATAAGCTATTTCCAAGTGGGTAGAGGGACCTTTGCATACCCGCATAGTATAAGCTATTTCCAAGTGGGTAGAGGGACCTTTGCATACCCGCATAGTATAAGCTATTTCCAAGTGGGTAGAGGGACCTTAGCATACCCGCATAGTATAAGCTATTTCCAAGTGGGTAGAGGGACCTTAGCATACCCACATAATATAAGCTACTTTGTAGTGGGTAGAGGGACCAGGTCCTTTAGCCCACTTGGATTTAGCACACCCGCATAGTATAAGCTATTTCCAAGTGGGTAGAGGGACCTTAGCATACCCACATAATATAAGCTACTTTGTAGTGGGTAGAGGGACCAGGTCCTTTAGCCCACTTGGATTTAGCATACCCACATAGTATAAGCTATTTCCAAGTGGGTAAAGGGCCCTTAGCATACCCGCATAGTATAAGCTATTTCCAAGTGGGTAGAGGGACAAGGTCCTTTAGCCCACTTGGATTTAGCATTCTCACATAGTATAAGCTATTTCCAAGTGGGTAGAGGGACCTTTGCATACCCGCATAGTATAAGCTATTTCCAAGTGGGTAGAGGGACCTTAGCATACCCGCATAATATAAGCTACTTTGTAGTGGGTAGAGGGACCAGGTCCTTTAGCCCACTTGGATTTAGCATACCCGCATAGTATAAGCTATTTCCAAGTGGGTAGAGGGACCTTAGCATTACCACATAGTATAAGCTATTTCCAAGTGGGTAGAGGGACAAGGTCCTTTAGCCCACTTGGATTTAGCATTCTCACATAGTATAAGCTATTTCCAAGTGGGTAGAGGGACCTTAGCATACCCACATAGCATAAGCTATTTCCAAGTGGGTAGAGGGACCTTAGCATACCCGCATAGTATAAGCTATTTCCAAGTGGGTAGAGGGACCTTTGCATACCCACATAGTATAAGCTATTTCCAAGTGGGTAGAGGGACAAGGTCCTTTAGCCCACTTGGATTTAGCATTCTCACATAGTATAAGCTATTTCCAAGTGGGTAGTGAGACCTTAGCATACCCACATAGTATAAACTACTTTGTAGTGGGTAGAGGGACCAGGTCCTTTAGCCCACTTGGATTTCCAAGCCAAGCCATTTCCAAGTGAGGGGGATGGACAGGGTACATAGATCCACTTTCCAAGAGAGCAGATGTACCTGGTACGTAGATCCACTTGGATTTAGCATTCTCACACTGAATAAGCTATTTCCAAGTGAATCTACGTACCCTGTCCATCCCCTCACTTGGAAATAGCTTACTTAGTGTGAGAATGCTAAATCCAAGTGGATCTATGTACCTGGTACTTCTGCTCTCTTGTAAAGTGGATCTATGTATCAGGTACTTCTGCTCTCTTGTAAAGTGGATCTATGTACCAGGTACATAGATTCACTTGTAAATAGCTTATTCAGTGTGAGAATGCTAAATATAAGTGGATCTATGTACCCAGTAGATACACTTTCCAAGAGAGCAGATGTATCATGTACATAGATCCACTTGGATTTAGCATACTCACACTGAATAAGCTATTTCCAAGTGGATCTACGTACCTGGTACATCTGATTTCTTGGGAAGCGGATCTATATACCTTGTCCATCCCTTACTTGCAAATAGCTTATTCAGTGTGAGGATGCTAAATCCAAGTGATTAAATGTACCTGGTACATACAGTAGATCCACTTTCCAACACAGCAGATGTTCCAAGTACGTAGATTCCCTTGGATTTAGCATCCTCACACTGGGTAAGCTATTTCCAAGTGGATCTATGTACCCAGTACATCTGCTCTCTTGGAAAGTGGATCTGTGTACCCTGTCCATTCCCTCACTTGGAAATAGCTTACCCAGTGTGAGGATGCTAAATCCAAGTGAATCTATGTACCTGGTACATCTGCTCTCTTATATCTATTTACCTGGTACATCTGCTCTCTTATATCTATGTACCCAGTACTTCTGCTCTCTTATAACGTGGATCTATGTACCTGGTACAGCACCTTATAACAGGTGTAATGACTGGGCCTGTACAGCACCTTATAGTGGGTGTAATGACTGGGCCTGTACAGCACCCTATAGCGGGTGTAATGACTGGGCCTGTACAGCACCTTATAGTGGGTGTAATGACTGGGCCTGTACAGCACCCTATAGTGGGTGTAATGACTGGGCCTGTACAGCACCTTATAGTGGGTGTAATGACTGGGCCTGTACAGCACCCTATAGCGGGTGTAATGACTGGGCCTGTACAGCACCTTATAACAGGTGTAATGACTGGGCCTGTACAACACCTTATAGCGGGTGTAATGACTGGGCCTGTACAGCACCCTATAGCGGGTGTAATGACTGGGCCTGTACAGCACCTTATAGCAGGTGTAATGACTGGGCCTGTACAACACCTTATAGCGGGTGTAATGACTGGGCCTGTACAGCACCCTATAGCGGGTGTAATGACTGGGCCTGTACAGGACCCTATAGCGGGTGTAATGACTAGGCCTGTACAACACCTTATAGTGTGTGTAATGACTGGGCCTGTACAGGACCCTATAGCGGGTGTAATGACTGGGCCTGTACAGCACCTTATAGCGGGTGTAAGGACTGGGCCTGTACAGGACCTTATAGCGGGTGTAATGACTGGGCCTGTACAGCACCTTATAACAGGTGTAATGACTGGGCCTGTACAACACCTTATAGCGGGTGTAATGACTGGGCCTGTACAGCATCCTATAGCAGGTGTAATGACTGAGCCTGTACAGCACCTTATAGCGGGTGTAATGACTGGGCCTGTACAGCATCCTATAGCAGGTGTAATGACTGAGCCTGTACAGCACCTTATAGCGGGTGTAATGACTGAGCCTGTACAGCACCTTATAGCGGGTGTAATGACTGAGCCTGTACAGCACCTTATAGCGGGTGTAATGACTGGGCCTGTACAGCACCTTATAGCAGGTGTAATGACTGGGCCTGTACAGCACCTTATAGCGGGTGTAATGACTGGGCCTGTATAGCACCTTATAGTAGGTGTAATGACTGGGCCTTTACGGCACCTTATAGCGGGTGTAATGACTGAGCCTGTACAGCACCTTATAGCAGGTGTACTGACTGAGCCTGTACAGCACCTTATAGCGGGTGTAATGACTGAGCCTGTACAGCACCTTATAGCGGGTGTAATGACTGGGCCTGTACAGGACCCTATAGTGGGTGTAATGACTGGGCCTGTACAGCACCTTATAGCGGGTGTAATGACTGAGCCTGTACAGGACCCAGTGGCGGTCTTTGGCACCAAGCACCCCAAGCGATCGCTTGGGGCCCCCAACTTCCAGGGGGGCCCCCCACTCCCCGCTCTTGAGCTCAAGACCGCTGGACACGGTTGCTTCCCCGCTCGCTGCTGCCATCTGAACTGTAACTATGATCACTCGTAATGAGCGCTCATAGTTACTTGCAGCAGCACTGACAGGGCGGGAGACATTGGCTCCCTTCTTGTCAGTCACTCTTGTGGCAGCTTTGTCCTTGTGGTGTCGGCGCTCCAGTGACATCACTAGAGCATCGGCGCCAGGACAAGGGGAGTGCGGCCTCTTGTGATCGCAGGGAAAACCCTTCCTGCGGCCACAAAAGTGAAGAGAAGAGGAGACGCCCAGACCCAGGTGAGTGTTTGTTTTATATACTATATGGGAGGGGGAGCACACAGGGGTCTGTTTAACTGGGGGAGCGCACATCGGGGGTCTATATAAATGGGGGGAGCACACAGGGGGGCTATGACTACTGGGGTTTCACAGAGGGGTCTATATACTACTGGGGGTCTATATACTACTTGGGGCAGCAGAATGGGGTCTATATACAACTTGGAGAGCACATAGGAGGTTTATATCCAAGTGGGAGAGCACACAGGGGGGGCTATATACTACTGGGGGAGCACACAGGGGTCTATATACTACTGGTAGGGCACACAGGGGGTCTATATACTACTGGGGGAACCACACAGGGGGTTTATATACTACTGATGGAGCACACAGGGGTCTATATCCAAGTGGGGGAGCACACAGGAGGTCTATATCCAAGTGGGGGAGCACACAGGGGGGCTAAATACCCCTGAGGGAGCACACAGGGGGCCTATATACAGTGGGGGAGCACACAGGGGGTATATACAACTGGGGGCAGCACACAGGGGGTCTATGTACAACTGGGACAGCACACAGGAGGTCTATATACTTCTGGGGGAGCACACGGGGGGGCTATATATAACTGGGGAACACACAGGGGTCTATATACTACTGGGGGAAGCAAACATGGGGTATATACTATTGGGGGCAGCACACAAGGAGTATATATTACTGACGGTAGCGCACAAGGGGTATATACTACTGGGGCAACACACAGCGGTCTATTGTTTTGGAACGCGTGTTGAGGGGGGGGCCCCAGACATAACTTCGCTTGGGGCCCCAGAAATGCCAAGACCGCCCCTGACAGGACCCTATAGCGGGTGTAATGACTGGGCCTGTACAGGACCCTATAGCGGGTGTAATGACTAGGCCCGTGTGTAAGGATTGGTATAGATTTTATTTTGGATGTTATCTGATCCATGTCTTCTAATGTTCCTTGCATTTACCATAATTCATCCATTCTATGTTCTTTCAGCTACTACTATGCTGTAGTTAGGTGGCTGCTGTTTATGGAAATGGAGGGACCCTAAACACCTTTTTTTTTTTAAATTAAAATGAAAAGTGTAGGGGCCCCTCCCATTTCCATGACCAGCCAGGTTAAAAAAAGAAAAAGCAGCAGCCTAGTTGTACCAGGGTGGGAATGTGCATCTATTTTGGCCCTTCCCACCCTAATAACACCAGCCTGCCACCATCCAGTCCAGGAACACCTTATCTTATTCTGTGGGACTAGTGGCACCCGATTCTTCACAGAACCAGGTACTGGCGATGGTTTCCACTACTAAGCCTGTAAACGTAGGACCAAAAAAATAAAATCTCTATTTTTAAATTTTTTGGGGGAAGATTCTCGCTTTTTCTCCTTGCAGCGTCAGATACTATTTTAATGACGTGAGAAAGTTAACAGTGCTCCCCGTGTCCCCATGTAGTAGACAAGCCTCCTTTGTGCCTTATATCGTATAGGAGATCTTGTTTGTGCCTCCATCAAGGTAGGGTGGAGGTATAGTGGTAAGGGGTGTAATAGTAGTACAGGAACAGATGAGGGGTGCAGTAGTAGTAATACAGGAACAGATGAGGGGTGTTGTAGCAATAGTACAGGAACAGATGGGGGGTGTAGTAGTAGTAGTAATAATACAGGAACAGATGAAGGGTGTAATAGTAGTACAGGTATAGATGAGGGGCTGGTGCGTAACTAGGAGTCATGATATCCCATAGCAAACAACTTCATGGGGCCCCATGAAACCTTGAAAAGGGGCAGACTGGGGGAGGAGAGCACACACCTGGTTTACTCCTCCTCTCACTCCGGGCACGCACGTTCCCCTCCCAGGCAAATATGGAGGCCCCAGGCTCTGGAGCAGGCCACAGGATAGGGTCACTGCGGTTACTGGAAGTGTACAGCAGGAGCGGGGGCGCAGTGCATACCCCCGATCCTGTACAGCTCCAGTAATCACAGCGACGCTACCATCTCTGCCCCAGTCACCCTATCCTGCAGTACCTGAGGCCGCATCTTCCAGAGACTGGGGGCGTGTGCGGCTGGGAGTGCGTATACTCATCCCACTATGGGGGCAGGTCAACAGGAGGGACAGAGGACACTGCTGGGCGCTCTCCCTCCCCAGGCTCTGCTTCAGCAGCTGAACCCGCCAACAACGCTCCTCTGTCCAATGATTTTTTTTTTTTTTTGAAGATCAGTTTAAAAAAAAATTAAAAATCAAATCAATTATCAAATTTTGGGTGAATTAATTTGATTTATCGCCCAGCCCTACTGTAAAGTAAACACAAAAAGACAAGACACAAGTTAAAAATATGTTTTATGCAAATAAAAACACGATGAGCATTTTATTAAACCAAAACATCGATCTAGTCCATGTAATACGGAATGCTCTGGATAAAGAGATCTGAAAAAACAAAAAGGAGAGAAAGATACTAGTCTACTACTCCCCCAATACTGCTCTACTACTCCCCACAGTACTCTACTACTCCTCCCAACACTGCTCTACTACTCCTCCCAATACTAGTCTACTACTCCTCCCAATACTAGTCTACTACTCCCCCCAATACTAGTCTACTACTCCTCCCAACACTGCTCTACTACTCCTCCCAATACTAGTCTACTACTCCTCCCAATACTAGTCTACTACTCCCCCCAATACTAGTCTACTACTCCTCCCAATACTAGTCTACTACTCCTCCCAATACTAGTCTACTACTCCCCCAATACTGCTCTACTACTCCTCCCAATACTGCTCTACTACTCCTCCCAATACTAGTCTACTACTCCTCCCAATACTGCTCTACTACTCCTCCCAATACTGCTCTACTACTCCTCCCAATACTAGTCTACTACTCCTCCCAATACTAGTCTACTACTCCCCCAATACTGCTCTACTACTCCTCCCAATACTGCTCTACTACTCCCCCAATACTGCTCTACTACTCCTCCCAATACTGCTCTACTACTCCTCCCAATACTAGGCTACTACTCCTCCCAATACTAGTCTACTACTCCTCCCAATACTGCTCTACTACTCCTCCCAATACTAGTCTACTACTCCTCCCAATACTAGTCTACTACTCCCCCAATACTGCTCTACTACTCCTCCCAATACTGCTCTACTACTCCTCCCAATACTAGTCTACTACTCCTCCCAATACTGCTCTACTACTCCTCCCAATACTGCTCTACTACTCCTCCCAATACTAGTCTATTACTCCTCCCAATACTAGTCTACTGCTCCCCCAATACTAGTCTACTACTCCTCCCAATACTGCTCTACTACTCCTCCCAATACTAGGCTACTACTCCTCCCAATACTAGTCTACTACTCCTCCCAATACAAGTCTACTACTCCTCCCAATACTGCTCTACTACTCCTCCCAATACTAGGCTACTACTCCTCCCAATACTGCTCTACTACTCCTCCCAATACTGCTCTACTACTCCTCCCAATACTAGTCTACTACTCCTCCCAATACTAGTCTACTGCTCCTCCCAATACTAGTCTACTGCTCCCCCAATACTAGTCTACTACTCCTCCCAATACTGCTCTACTACTCCTCCCAATACTAGGCTACTACTCCTCCCAATACTAGTCTACTACTCCTCCCAATACAAGTCTACTACTCCTCCCAATACTGCTCTACTACTCCTCCCAATACTAGGCTACTACTCCTCCCAATACTGCTCTACTACTCCTCCCAATACTGCTCTACTACTCCTCCCAATACTAGTCTACTACTCCTCCCAATACTAGTCTACTACTCCTCCCAATACTGCTCTACTACTCCTCCCAATACTAGTCTACTACTCCTCCCAATACTAGTCTACTACTCCCCCAATACTGCTCTACTACTCCTCCCAATACTGCTCTACTACTCCTCCCAATACTAGTCTACTACTCCTCCCAATACTGCTCTACTACTCCTCCCAATACTGCTCTACTACTCCTCCCAATACTAGTCTATTACTCCTCCCAATACTAGTCTACTACTCCTCCCAATACTGCTCTACTACTCCTCCCAATACTAGGCTACTACTCCTCCCAATACTAGTCTACTACTCCTCCCAATACAAGTCTACTACTCCTCCCAATACTGCTCTACTACTCCTCCCAATACTAGGCTACTACTCCTCCCAATACTGCTCTACTACTCCTCCCAATACTGCTCTACTACTCCTCCCAATACTAGTCTACTACTCCTCCCAATACTAGTCTACTACTCCTCCCAATACTAGTCTACTACTCCTCCCAATACTAGTCTACTACTCCTCCCAATACTGCTCTACTACTCCTCCCAATACTGCTCTACTCCTCCCCCCAATACTGCTCTACTACTCCCCCCAATACTGCTCTACTACTCCCCCCAATACTAGTCTACTACTCCCCCCCAATACTAGTCTACTACTCCCCCCAATACTGCTCTACTACTCCCCCCAATACTGCTCTACTACTCCCCCCAATACTAGTCTACTACTCCCCCCCAATACTAGTCTACTACTCCCCCCAATACTAGTCTACTACTCCCCCCCCAATACTAGTCTACTACTCCCCCCAATACTGCTCTACTACTCCCCCCAATACTAGTCTACTACTCCCCCCCAATACTAGTCTACTACTCCCCCCAATACTGCTCTACTACTCCCCCCAATACTGCTCTACTACTCCCCCCAATACTAGTCTACTACTCCCCCCAATACTGCTCTACTACTCCCCCCACTACTACTACTACTCCCCCCAATACTAGTCTACTACTCCCCCCAATACTAGTCTACTACTCCCCCCAATACTAGTCTACTACTCCCCCAATACTAGGCTACTACTCCCCCCAATACTAGTCTACTACTCCCCCCAATACTAGTCTACTACTCCCCCCAATACTAGTCTACTACTCCTCCCAATACTAGTCTACTACTCCTCCCAATACTAGGCTACTACTCCTCCCAATACTAGTCTACTACTCCCCCCAATACTAGTCTACTACTCCCCCCAATACTAGTCTACTACTCCCCCCAATACTAGTCTACTACTCCTCCCAATACTAGGCTACTACTCCTCCCAATACTAGTCTACTACTACCCCCAATACTGCTCTACTACTCCCCCAATACTAGTCTACTACTCCCCGTAATACTAGTCTACTACTCCCCCCAATACTACTCTACTACTCCCCCAATACTAGTCTACTACTCCCCCCAATACTAGTCTACGACTCCCCCCAATACTAGTCTACGACTCCCCCCAATACTAGTCTACTACTCCCCCCCCCCAATACTAGTCTACTGCTTGCACTGCCATTGCTGCTACTATTACCCCCCCCCCACACACACACACACACACACTCCTGATATCACAACTACTACAGCCCTTATCTTCTAGTCTAGTTATCTACAGGTCCCCTTGAAGCCATACCCCCCCACCCCTTGGAGCCATATATGTTTTAGGGGCCTCCCCTCTGTGCCCCCAATCAGTTTTAGGGTCCCCCTATGCCCCCAATCAGTTTTAGCCCCACCCCCTCTGTGCCCCCAGTTTTAGCCCCCACCCCTCTGTGACCCCAATCAGTTTTAGCCCCCTCCCTATGCCCCCAATCAGTTTTAGCCCCCCTTTGTGTCCCTAATCAGTTTTAGCCCCCAATAAGTTTTAGCCCCCATGCCCTCAGTTTTAGCCCCCCAATCAAATTTATGCCCTCCTCTGTTCCAGATATATGCTCCTCTGTGCCCCCAATTAGTTTTAGGCCTTCCTCTGTGTCCCCCAATCAGACTTGTGCCCTCCTTTGTGCCCCAATTAGTTTTTTTATGCACACACACCCTCTCTGTGACCCCCAATCAGTTTTAGGCTTTCCTCTGTACACCCCAGTCAGTTTTAGCCCCCCCAATCACTTTTAGCCCCCCCAGATATATGCCCCTCTGTGCCCCCAATTAGTTGTTTTATGCCCCCCCTCCTGTGCCCCCAATCAGATTTATGCCCTCCTCTGTGCCAGATATATTTTATTGGCCCCTGTGTCCCCAATTAGTTTAAAAAAACAAAAACAAACTTCAACTCACATGTCACCTGTTCCCTGGCAGCATTCTGGTGGCAGCGCGTGTCTCCTCCCCCGACACCTCCTTCATCCTCTCCGCGCTCTCCTCTCCCGGCACCTCCTTCGTCCTCTGCGCGCTCTCCTCTCCCGGCACCTCCTTCGTCCTCTGCGCGCTCTCCTCTCCCGGCACCTCCTTCGTCCTCTGCGCGCTCTCCTCTCCCGGCACCTCCTTCGTCCTCTGCGCGCTCTCCTCTCCCGGCACCTCCTTCGTCCTCTGCGCGCTCTCCTCTCCCGGCACCTCCTTCGTCCTCTGCGCGTCTCCTCTCCCGGCACCTCCTTCGTCCTCTGCGCGTCTCCTCTCCCGGCACCTCCTTCGTCCTCTGCGCGTCTCCTCTCCCGGCACCTCCTTCGTCCTCTGCGCGTCTCCTCTCCCGGCACCTCCTTCGTCCTCTGCGCGTCTCCTCTCCCGGCACCTCCTTCGTCCTCTGCGCGTCTCCTCTCCCGGCACCTCCTTCGTCCTCTGCGCGTCTCCTCTCCCGGCACATCCTTCGTCCTCTGCGCGTCTCCTCTCCCGGCACATCCTTCGTCCTCTGCGCGTCTCCTCTCCCGGCACCGCCTTCGTCCTCTGCGCGTCTCCTCTCCCGGCACCTCCTTCGTCCTCTGCGCGTCTCCTCTCCCGGCACCTCCTTCGTCCTCTGCGCGTCTCCTCTCCCGGCACCTCCTTCGTCCTCTGCGCGTCTCCTCTCCCGGCACCTCCTTCGTCCTCTGCGCGTCTCCTCTCCCGGCACCTCCTTCGTCCTCTGCGCGTCTCCTCTCCCGGCACATCCTTCGTCCTCTGCGCGTCTCCTCTCCCGGCACCTCCTTCGTCCTCTGCGCGTCTCCTCTCCCGACACCTCCTTCGTCCTCTGCGCGTCTCCTCTCCCGGCACCTCCTTCGTCCTCTGCGCGTCTCCTCTCCCGGCACCTCCTTCGTCCTCTGCGCGTCTCCTCTCCCAGCACCTCCTTCGTCCTCTGCGCGTCTCCTCTCCCGGCACCTCCTTCGTCCTCTGCGCGTCTCCTCTCCCGGCACCTCCTTCGTCCTCTGCGCGTCTCCTCTCCCGGCACCTCCTTCGTCCTCTGCGCGTCTCCTCTCCCGGCACCTCCTTCGTCCTCTGCGCGTCTCCTCTCCCGGCACCTCCTTCATCCTCTGCGCGTCTCCTCTCCCGGCACCTCCTTCATCCTCTGCGCGTCTCCTCTCCCGGCACCTCCTTCATCCTCTGCGCGTCTCCTCTCCCGGCACCTCCTTCGTCCTCTGCACACTCTCCTCCTTCTCCTTTCGGTGCAGGCAGTGTTGGACAAGGACATGGCCTGTGCCAAAAGATGAAGGGAGAACGAGGAGAGCACATCAGCTCCTCTGTGCCCCCAATTAGTTTTAGGCCTTCCTCTGTGTCCCCCAATCAGACTTGTGCCCTCCTTTGTGCCCCAATTAGTTTTTTTATGCACACACACCCTCTCTGTGACCCCCAATCAGTTTTAGGCTTTCCTCTGTACACCCCAGTCAGTTTTAGCCCCCCCAATCACTTTTAGCCCCCCCAGATATATGCCCCTCTGTGCCCCCAATTAGTTGTTTTATGCCCCCCCTCCTGTGCCCCCAATCAGATTTATGCCCTCCTCTGTGCCAGATATATTTTATTGGCCCCTGTGTCCCCAATTAGTTTAAAAAAACAAAAACAAACTTCAACTCACATGTCACCTGTTCCCTGGCAGCATTCTGGTGGCAGCGCGTGTCTCCTCCCCCGACACCTCCTTCATCCTCTCCGCGCTCTCCTCTCCCGGCACCTCCTTCGTCCTCTGCGCGCTCTCCTCTCCCGGCACCTCCTTCGTCCTCTGCGCGCTCTCCTCTCCCGGCACCTCCTTCGTCCTCTGCGCGCTCTCCTCTCCCGGCACCTCCTTCGTCCTCTGCGCGCTCTCCTCTCCCGGCACCTCCTTCGTCCTCTGCGCGCTCTCCTCTCCCGGCACCTCCTTCGTCCTCTGCGCGTCTCCTCTCCCGGCACCTCCTTCGTCCTCTGCGCGTCTCCTCTCCCGGCACCTCCTTCGTCCTCTGCGCGTCTCCTCTCCCGGCACCTCCTTCGTCCTCTGCGCGTCTCCTCTCCCGGCACCTCCTTCGTCCTCTGCGCGTCTCCTCTCCCGGCACCTCCTTCGTCCTCTGCGCGTCTCCTCTCCCGGCACCTCCTTCGTCCTCTGCGCGTCTCCTCTCCCGGCACCTCCTTCGTCCTCTGCGCGTCTCCTCTCCCGGCACATCCTTCGTCCTCTGCGCGTCTCCTCTCCCGGCACCGCCTTCGTCCTCTGCGCGTCTCCTCTCCCGGCACCGCCTTCGTCCTCTGCGCGTCTCCTCTCCCGGCACCTCCTTCGTCCTCTGCGCGTCTCCTCTCCCGGCACCTCCTTCGTCCTCTGCGCGTCTCCTCTCCCGGCACCTCCTTCGTCCTCTGCGCGTCTCCTCTCCCGGCACCTCCTTCGTCCTCTGCGCGTCTCCTCTCCCGGCACCTCCTTCGTCCTCTGCGCGTCTCCTCTCCCGGCACCTCCTTCGTCCTCTGCGCGTCTCCTCTCCCGGCACCTCCTTCGTCCTCTGCGCGTCTCCTCTCCCGACACCTCCTTCGTCCTCTGCGCGTCTCCTCTCCCGGCACCTCCTTCGTCCTCTGCGCGTCTCCTCTCCCGGCACCTCCTTCGTCCTCTGCGCGTCTCCTCTCCCGGCACCTCCTTCGTCCTCTGCGCGTCTCCTCTCCCGGCACCTCCTTCGTCCTCTGCGCGTCTCCTCTCCCGGCACCTCCTTCGTCCTCTGCGCGTCTCCTCTCCCGGCACCTCCTTCGTCCTCTGCGCGTCTCCTCTCCCGGCACCTCCTTCGTCCTCTGCGCGTCTCCTCTCCCGGCACATCCTTCGTCCTCTGCGCGTCTCCTCTCCCGGCACCTCCTTCGTCCTCTGCGCGTCTCCTCTCCCGGCACCTCCTTCGTCCTCTGCGCGTCTCCTCTCCCGGCACCTCCTTCGTCCTCTGCGCGTCTCCTCTCCCGGCACCTCCTTCGTCCTCTGCGCGTCTCCTCTCCCGGCACCTCCTTCGTCCTCTGCGCGTCTCCTCTCCCGGCACCTCCTTCATCCTCTGCGCGTCTCCTCTCCCGGCACCTCCTTCATCCTCTGCGCGTCTCCTCTCCCGGCACCTCCTTCATCCTCTGCGCGTCTCCTCTCCCGGCACCTCCTTCATCCTCTGCGCGTCTCCTCTCCCGGCACCTCCTTCATCCTCTGCGCGTCTCCTCTCCCGGCACCTCCTTCATCCTCTGCGCGTCTCCTCTCCCGGCACCTCCTTCATCCTCTGCGCGTCTCCTCTCCCGGCACCTCCTTCATCCTCTGCGCGTCTCCTCTCCCGGCACCTCCTTCGTCCTCTGCACACTCTCCTCCTTCTCCTTTCGGTGCAGGCAGTGTTGGACAAGGACATGGCCTGTGCCAAAAGATGAAGGGAGAACGAGGAGAGCACATCAGCTCATTCAGTAGAACTGGAGAGCGATAGGAGGTGGTGAGGGGGCATCCAGGCCTAGTCGTCTAATGTGGCCCCTATAGCTATGACACTGGCTCTCACAGATGGTGACTGCAGAACATCGCAGAACGCTCCCACACACCCCTGACCCTGCAGACCGTTGCATAACACCATTCCTACAGACCCCTGACCCTGCAGACCGTCGCATAACACCATTCCTACAGACCCCTGACCCTGCAGACCGTCGCATAACACCATTCCTACAGACCCCTGACCCTGCAGACTGTCGCATAACACCATTCCTACAGACACCTGACCCTGCAGACCATAGCATAACACCATTCCTACAGACCCCTAACCCTTCATAACATCCCATAACAATGCAGCCAAAGACCCCCTGACCCTCTATAACAGTGCAGTCATAGACCCCCTGACCCTCCATAACAGTGCAGCCACAGACCCCCTGATCCTCCATAACAGTGCAGCCACAGACCCCCTGACCCTCCATAACATCCCATAACAGTGCAGCCACAGACCCCCTGACCCTCCATAACATTCCATAACAGTGCAGCCACAGACCCCCTGACCCTCCATAACAGTGCAGCCACAGACCCCCTGACCCTCCATAACAGTGCAGCCCCAGACCCCCTGACCCTCCATAACATCCCATAACAGTGCAGCCACAAACCCCCTGACCCTCCATAACAGTGCAGCCCCAGACCCCCTGACCCTCCATAACATCCCATAACAGTGCAGCCACAAACCCCCTGACCCTCCATAACAGTGCAGCCACAGACCCCCTGACCTTCCATAACAGTGCAGCCACAGACCCCCCTGACCCTCCATAACATCCCATAACAGTGCAGCCACAGACCCCCTGACCCTCCATAACAGTGCAGCCACAGACCCCCTGACCCTCCATAACATCCCATAACAGTGCAGCCACAGACCCCCTGACCCTCCATAACATCCCATAACAGTGCAGCCACAGACCCCCTGACCCTCCATAACAGTGCAGCCACAGACCCCCTGACCCTCCATAACAGTGCAGCCACAGACCCCCTGACCCTCCATAACAGTGCAGCCACAGATCCCCTGACCCTCCATAACATCCCATAACAGTGCAGCCACAGACCCCCTGACCCTCCATAACAGTGCAGCCACAGACCCCCTGACCTTCCATAACATCCCATAACAGTGCAGCCACAGACCACCTGACCCTCCATAACATCCCATAACAGTGCAGCCACAGACCCCCTGACCCTCCATAACATCCCATAACAGAGCAGCCACAGACCCCCTGACCCTCCATAACAGTGCAGCCACAGACCCCCTGACCCTCCATAACATTCCATAACAGTGCAGCCACAGACCCCCTGACCCTCCATAACATCCCATAACAGTGCAGCCAGAGGGTGCTTACCTCATGTGTATCATATTTCACTGCACAGAAACTGAAAACACCTCATAAACAGCCCCATAGTGTGATAACACAACAGCCAGCCTGACAGGATCCTCTGTGGTGAGAAGAAAGCCCGGGAACTGCAGACTGAGATTAGCTCCTCCCACACAGGAGTCTGGTCACATGGGCATGATGACATCACAGGGCCTTTAGCCCACTTGGAAATAGCATCTACCATTCCTGCTGCTGTATGTAACAGTTACAGTGCAGGGCGGGCCGGCAGACAGGCAGGGGGCGAGCGGGGGGTAGGATGGATGGGTAAATAAATTACTTACCCATCCAGATGGCGCCCCCTGACGTTTGGCGCCCTAGGCCATCGCCTACCCCTGCCTACTCTTTGTCCCGGCCCTGGAAGTGATTACAGTGCAGTTACTAATGACTCACAAGTGACGTCTTCTCCGATTGCCGTCGCTCACTTTTTGCTTTCTTCTCCATCTGGCCAGACTTCTCCGACCACAACTCGTCTGCAGGTGGGCAGCTGGGGGTGACTGGGGTGGCAGGGAAGCAGCTGGGAAGCAGCAGGGAGGGGCAGCTAGGGTGGCAAAGGAGAAGATGGGGGGCAACAGGGGCAAGGGGAGCAGCTGGGGTGGCAGGGGTAGAAGATGGGGGGCAGGAGGAGCAGCTCGGGGGCAGCTGGGGTGACAGGGGGAGCAGCTGGAGTGATAGGGAGAAGCTGGGGGCAGGGGGAGCAGCTGGGGGGCAAGGGAGAAGCTGGGGGCAAATGAGAAGCTGGGGCAGGGGAGAAGCTGGGGGGCAGGGGAGAAGCAGGGGGTGCAGGGGGAGAGGCTGGGGGTCAGGGGAAGCAGTAGAGGGGCAGGGGAGCAGCTGGGGGGAAGGGGATAAGCTAGGGGGTGGGGGGAGCAGTAGGGGGGCAGGGGAGAAGCTGGGGGGCAGGGGGAACAGTAGGGGGGGCAGGGGTTAGCAGTAAGGGGGCAGGGAAGCAGCTGGGGGTCATGAGGTGAGGCTAGGGGTCAGGGGGATAGGCTGGGGGAGCAGTAGAGGGGCAAGGGGAGCAGTAGGGGGTCAGGGGAGCAGTAGAGGGGCAGGGGAGCAGCTGGGGGAGAAGTAGGAGGGGCAGGGGAGAAGCTGGGGTTCAGGGGGAGCAGTAGGGGGGCAGGGGTTAGCAGTAGGGGGGCAGGGGAGAATCTGGGGGGCAGGGGGAGCAGTAGAGGGGCAGGAGAGCATCTGGGGGGCAGGGGAGCATCTGGGGGGCAGGGGTCAGCAGTAGGGGGGCAGGGGGGAAGACGGAGCAGCCGGAGGGCAGGGGGAGCAGAGGCAGGCTGGGCAGGTCACGTCACCCCCTAATGCAGCTTTGGGGCCGGGTGAGCTTTCAGCACACACAGCCTGTATCACAGGCCGGAAGCTCATAGCTGCAGCCCCGTGGTCCCGGACTTCTCCCCTGCTCGAGGGCGCGCACATATGACCGTCATAGCCGAGCAGTGATGAGGCTCGGGCATCGCGGGGCTGCAGCTGTGAGCTTCCGGCCTGATACAGGCTGTCTGTGCCGGAAGCTCACCCCAGTCCCAATGCTGCACCCGGCGATCAACCCCCCCCCCCCCCCCCTCCCGGGGGCGGCGCGGACTTGGCACCCATTTCAGAGAAAAAAAAAAAAAAAAATTATATATATATATATATATATATACACGACTCTGTTTTTTCTGAGAAATGTGGTAGAATCACATCAAAGAAAAATACTAGAGCTGCACATGAAAGAGGCATTGGTTTGTCTGTTTTAGTCAAACTCCCACTAACATGTTTTCACTTCCTATGTCTGAGAGAAAGTGAGAAAACACATCTATTACCCACATCCTTTCTTCTAACCTCAACCTGTAAACAATAAAACATTTATTATATAGAATTTGTGTTAACATCTTAGGCTATGTTCAGACACCGTGAACAATCGGCCGTTCCGTGGTACTTAAGTATCGGCCGGATGATCTGTCATCCGGTCATCTGATCATCCGGCCGCAGAGCTCTAGTGCGGGCGCATCAGCACGCGC
This sequence comes from Dendropsophus ebraccatus, assembly GCF_027789765.1. Classification (NCBI taxonomy): domain Eukaryota; kingdom Metazoa; phylum Chordata; class Amphibia; order Anura; family Hylidae; genus Dendropsophus; species Dendropsophus ebraccatus. The sequence continues at coordinate 54,790,561 of NC_091459.1, forward strand.
CCGCATCAGAGCTTCCCATAGCACACAGTGAAGCGAGCGGCTGGAGCCGCTCACTTCACTGTGTGAACTGACAGGGTTTCCTACGGCTGCAATTCATTGAATTGCGGCCTAAGAAAACTGACATGTCAGTTATTTTCGGCCCTGTGCCGGATCCCAGTCGTAGCGCATACGATGTGTATACGCTCCGGCCGGGATCCCATAGCTGAATAGGCTATGTTGCACTCCCCACAATGTGCGGCCATTGTAGCCTTATGGTGTATCTATCATCTACGTTTTCTAAATGAGCTATCCTGTGTGTACATGAGGAATAGTATTATATCTGACCATTAAATAACTTCCCCTGCTTACCTCAGTCTCAGCTTTCCCTGACCTCAGCTCTAAAGTGGATGGAGATTAGCCTCTATGATGGTTTCTAGCAATGCTCCGGGCCTATAATAAAGGTGTACTCCGGGCAGGAGGCCTTTCTTGAGTATCAATGTTTCTATTTAAATAAAATGCTTCCTGCCCAGACTATCCCTTTAAGAGAACCTCTTAGTAAATCCTGCGGAGTGATTGGGGATGGGGCTTAATTTAAGACCAGGGTACAAGTATTCCAGTCTTAAAAAAAGCCTTATAGACATTTTCGTGACAAGCAATATAATGTTTCCCAGTTGCGATTCTTAATAATAGAACAGGTTAAATTACCTAGGAGGGGTGTAGACTTGTCCTCTATTATGTAGGGAAGCGTGCTGGATTCACACCTTACAGACCTTGGGATCTAGGGGTCTTAACTGTGTCTGCTTTAATATGATTTACATTGCTCTTTTCTCTTTCAGACAGGGTAAACCATGTGAAGGGAACACTGAAAATTGGTATGGTGTTCTGTGTATACTAAGATGTGACGTGTTATGTCTTTAACATTCAGACAATATATTTATTGTTATTTTTACTGCACACTTTTTTCCATTATCCATTTAACACACTTTTTTCCATTATCTCTCCAAAAAAGGGTTAACAAAGGTCAATCAATTACAATAACAAAACGTTAATTTTGTCCCAACCAAAAACAGACCTCATAGGGCTATAACAGCAAAAACAAAAAAACAAAAGGGGGGGGGGGGTACGATAAAGTTAAGAAAATTGCTTGATTACTAGGGCTCAAAATAGGCCGGTCACTAGGGGACTAAATAATCCACAGTATTTGTGGCTGTAAGGTGTGGGGCCCTCTTGGGATAACCATTTAAAAAGTGTCATGTATGGAACATATTCTGTATAATACAACAAAACATTAGAAATTAAAGTGACACTGTCACCCCCTTTTGTGCATTCTGACATCTCTACACAGGTGTAAAGGGTAAATTTAGCAGTTTTCATACCTTATTTCATATCATATGTCATGGTGTTTGTTCAAGTAAAAAGTCATCTTTTATCAACAGCAGATTGTATTAAGTGGGCGTGGCCTCGTGGCATTAGCGCCACTTAACCCCGCCCACAACTGCACAGTTGGTGAGGGGGTGGGGCCAACTGTGGTGTTGTGGGCGGGGCTAAGTGGTGCTAATGCCGCAATGCCCCGCCCACTTAACACAAACTGCAGTTGATAAAAGATGACTTTTTACTTGAACAAGCACAATGACGTATGATATAAAATAAGGTTTGAAAACCGCTAAGTTTATTCTTTACACCTGTGTAGAGATGTCAGTATGCAAAAAGGAGGTGACAGTGTCACTTTAACTATCTTCCATTAAATGGTTAAATCTAGTATTGCTTATGTGCATTTGTCAGCTGTTCTTAACTTAACTCACCCTTTACACCAGGGGTGGGGAACCTCCGGCCCGCGGGCCGCATCCGGCCCCTGACACCTCCGGATGTGGCCCGCGGCTCCCCTGTGACATGCGCCGCTCTGGAGGAGAAGGAGCCGACACACACGGCATCCTCCTGTGTCTGTGACAGCTGCCAGGAGGATGCTGTGAGTGCTGGCTCCTTCCCCTCAGAGCGGTGCACATCTTCTGACTCCTGCCCTCCTGTGACGTGCGCCGCGCTGGTGAGGCAGGAGCTGGCACAGACACAGGAAGATGTGTTGTAATGCCGGCTCCTGCCTCACCAGCGCGGCGCAGAGCAGCGCACGTCTTCTGACTCCTGCGGGCCGCACGCGATGACGTCATTTCATCGCGCGCCGCCTGCAGGAGAAGACCGGCACAGAAGAGAGGAGGGAGAAGAGGACCTGGACAGCGTGGGAGCGGAGGAAAGGTGAGTGGGATGTTTATTTTTTTCATTTGGGGCAGACACTGTTAACTAGGCCACCAGGGACATGACTGGGGGGGGGGGGGCGGGGGTAACTAGGCTACCAGGGACATGACTGGGGGGTTAACTAGGCCACCAGGGACATGACTGGGGGGGGGGTAACTAGGCTACCAGGGACATGACTGGGGGGTTAACTAGGCCACCAGGGACATGACTGAGGGGTTAACTAGGCCACCAGGGACATGACTGAGGAGTTAACTAGGCTACCAGGGACATGACTGAGGAGTTAACTAGGCTACCAGGGACATGACTGAGGGGTTAACTAGGCCACCAGGGACATGACTGAGGAGTTAACTAGGCTACCAGGGACATGACTGAGGGGTTAACTAAGACCAGGGACATGACTGAGGAGTTAACTAGGCTACCAGGGACATGACTGGGGGGGTTAACTAGGCCACCAGGGACATGGCTGGGGGGTTAACTAGGCTACCAGGGGCATCACTAAGGATTCAAATCAGGTACAAGGGGCATCACAGAGGGTTAAATACAATAGCAGGGGCATTAGGGGAACAATACTTTGCCTTGTTCGGGTGCTGCAAACCCCCGCTACTAACTGCCGCGCACGGTATAACATTGAGTGCGGCCCTCGAATGATTTTATTAAGGCCCGACTGGCCCTCGACATGGAAAAGGTTCCCCACCCCTGCTTTGCACAGTCGATACCATAGTGTAAGTTAGGTTTTGGCCTGAGAACAAAACAAACAGGAAAGTAGAGAAGAGCGAACCTCGAGCACGATTCGGTTTGTGTGAACCTGAATGTGTGGGATTTGAATACCGGTGCCTGAAGAAGCTGGATGCAGCCCTAGGGAGGCCTGGAAAACGTGGATACAGCCTATTGCCTATGGCTTCTTCATCCAATGGTAATGAAATGCTGCATACTGGGGGTCGCTGATCTCTAAATTTAAGTAAATGAAAAATGGATCCTGCATCCAATAGTTTTTCATTTTTTTGGGTGGATTACACTTTTACCTTAAAACTGTCATTTACAGGAATATTAGGCTTTTACCTTAAAGGGGAACTATCAGCAAGTGTAACCTCAGTAGAGAGCGGCTAACAATCTGTGTTTTACTGCAGATGAGCCTTTCTTTTTTCTCTCCTTCTCAAAGGGGTGACTGTCCTGAGATAAGAAATCCATGGCGTAGGCAAGGGGGTTACTCCTGTAACTCCAGTTACCCCAGGGTTAGGTTCACCAGTACATGACTGCTGTAGTCTTTCACACTGAAAAACAGGTGTTATCTCTTCTCTAGCCAAAACAATACTCCTAGTCTCCTCTGCCCTGCTGGCAGGAACTAGACCCTCTGAACAGGAAGCCCCTTACTTATATAGGGCCGTGTTACAGGAGCTGTAAGTGTGAGAGAGTGTGTAACAGGCTAAGCCTTCCTTCATAACTGCAGCTGTGCACAGGGGGAGTGAGACACCTAGTGGCTGGAGTAGGGCACAGCAGCTACATAACCTAGCTGTGACACCTGACAGAAACACTTTTACCTGGGTGTGTGAAGAAAAAGAAAAGCTCTTAGTGGGACACTACACTATGGCCTTTTAAACATGAGGAGAAAAAAAACCAAAAGCGCGAAAGTGAAAATTGGCTCTGTCCTTAAGGGGTTTTAAATAACTAAAAAAAAAACTGTCATTTACGGGAATATGGAATGATTGACAGTCAGATTTCCACATATCAGTTGTCTGTGTGTTTGCGTATTTCTCCCTGCCGTATTGAAATAAGGGTAAAGCCAGAGCCAATCTATACTGGGTTATACAAGGATCAATGTATTGCCCCACAGTCTCATCAACACTTAATTATTAATTGTGCCTAAATATTTGTGCAGATTTTCTTCTATACACGTGACATTGCTTTACATTCATAAGGAAATAGCAGCCATACAAAGCTGACAGTAAATATGTAACCTACTCCAATAGGTCAGGAATAACCTGTTTGACTAGTTTTGTATTCACCAAATCACAGCATAATCTGTTTTGACATAACGTATAAGATAATCGTTTAGAACTTAATATGTCCTAGGTAAGATATTTACAAATATTGTAGCATTCCACTAAACGAGTAAACTAAGGAGTGTTAGGGTATGTGCCCACTACGGAATCCGGACAGAACACCCGTCACGGAATCTGCAGCTCGCACCCGCTTGAGAAATCTGAGGGCCACCCGCATCTCTGCTGCTACCATAGGCTTCATTCTATGGTTTCCCAGATTCCGCCGTCCACCCAAAGAACGAGGTGGTTCATTCTTTGGGCGGACGGCGGAATCTGGCAAACCATAGAATGAAGCCTATGGTAGCAGAGTCCACAAGCAGGTGTGAGCTGCGGAATCCACAACAGTTGTTCCGTCAGGATTCCGTAGTGTGCACATACCCTAAAAGGGGTGCCGAATAATTTTTTTTAAAAAGCATTGGTGGGCCCCCACTGATAAACTGCCATCCCAGTCCCAGACCTGTCTCTTCTCAGTACCCCTTTTGACAGTACATTCAAGGGTATACTAATGGAACTGGCTCAGTTGTCCCTCTGCTAGATCGGCGCTCGTTTACTGGGCCTATTCCACGGCCCCAATGATCGTTTAGCGAGGGCTGCAGAGACATCGTTACCGATGTCCTTGAAGCCCTTTCAGCAATACATTACCTGCAGGGCTTCTCCTGCGCTCCCTCTTCCTCCTCTGGTCCCGCGGCGTAGCATCAGCTTTGGTGCGGCCTGACTGAGCTGTCAGACCGCTCAGCCAATCACTGGCCTCTGCGTTTCCGGCCAGTGATTGGCTGAGCGTCTGACAGCTCAGTCAGGCCGCTCCGGAGCTGCTGCTGCACGCGGGACCTGGGGAGGAAGACGGACCGCAGGAGAAGCCCTGCAGGTAATGTATGCTGCTCTGCTTGAATCATCGGTCGCCCCCACGCACCGCTATTCCACCGTAGCGATGCGTGGGTGGCGAACGATGATTTTAGGTTTGAACCATCGGCTGATCGTTCTCTCTATTCCACCGAGCAATAATCGGCCGAATGGGGCCGATTATAGCTCCCGTGGAATAGGCCCCTAAGGCTATGTTCACACAATGTTTTACAGCCGTCTCTTTAGACAGCGTTATTTTGATGCCAAAAGATGACTGTCTTTTGAGAATTACAGCTGCAAATAATGATCCAAAAACACAGACTAAAAAAACAACAGTGTGTGAACATAGCCTAAATTACTTACATTATTATCATATTATCAAACACAATAAAAGGAATAACAAAAAAACACAAAACAGTAGAAGAACAGAATATGCAGTAGTGGTGTCAGAAGCTGACGCCTGCTGTCGCTCCCGGCTCCTGGCATCAACCACCAGCAGCAGCGGAGCGTGCCACTGGCTGCAAGGATGCGCCAACATCCTTAGTTACCAGCTCTGCTGGTCAATAGGAACACGCAGACAGCGCCCCTGGTTACCAGCACCGCAGCCGGGGCCAGGTCACTCCCTGGCCGTGGTGCTCAGCTGTCTCCTATGTGTATATTGCTGACTGGCAGTCACTACTCAGCTTTGGTTATCGAGCAAGGGGCTGGAGTCCCTGTCCCAATCAGGGCCTGGGGCCAGGACTTCAGCTCCTATACACTACTACCCCCACCATGTCTAGTTGCCTGCTTAAAATCCTTCTTTTAGGACAGCCTACACTGCTTCATCTTTAACCTGAGAGCCTGGACCTCGGTTTTGTTTATTGTTTATTCTCTGCTTTCTGACTTTGTACTTCATAGCCCAACTGTTGCCTACCTGGTTTGCTGACGTTGCCTTTATTGTGTATTGTGTGCAGGGCCGGGACAAGGAGTTTTGGTGCCCTAGGCACAGAGGGCAAATAGCGCCCCCCCCCCCACACACACACACACACACACACGTGCAAAAAAAGACATATATACACATTTTTAAATACAATAAGTTCAGGTTCACACAAACATAAAATCTCGATAATTGAATGCTGATGGTTGGAGAAGATAGATGCATAGGCTGCATCCATCTTCTCCAGCTACTAGGATTGTATTGTAGTATTAATTATGCAACTCTGTGCCACAGATAGTAGTTGGGCCAACCCCTGTGCTCCCCTATAAAGTCCCCACATAGTGTATAATCCCCACATAGTATAGCCCCCACACAGTGTATAGTGCCCACACATAGTGTACAATCCCCACACAGTATAGCCCCCACATAGTGTATAATCCCCACACAGTATAGCCCCCACATAGTGTATAATCCCCACACAGTATAGCCCCCACATAGTGTATAGTACCCACATAGTATAACCCCCACAGTGTACAGTGCCCCCACATAGTGTATAATCCCCACACAGTATAGCCCCCACACAGGGGCGTAGCTAATGTCTCCTGGGCCCTGGTGCGAGAGGCCAACTTGGGCCCCCCCCCTCCTTTCAAGACCAAGTGATGCTATTGGTGTGTGTATATATATATATATATATATATATATATATATATACATACACACACACCAAGACAGATATTACCACTAACACCAGCATATTGGAAGAGAAAGTATTATCACCCTACATATTATCGCCATACTGTTACCGACCAAATCCTGTATACTGAGACCTATATTACCAGTAATACCAGTATATAGGAAGGAAACATTACCGCCACACCACAACCACTACCATCACCACCATATTGTTACTGACCAAATCCAGTACACTAAATCACCTCATCCAGTCATATAGAGGTGGCCCCAGCTCTACACAGGCTCTATACACCATATACATTACAGTGCAGATATATCAGGTGACTCACAGGGGGACGTCTTCTCTGATCGGAGTTCTTCCCTTTTCATCTTCTTCTCCATTTGCCCTGGGCCGTTATGAGAACTTCTCCGAGCCACGAATCCACAGAATCTGCCAGACAAACATATTAGTCTCCTCACTCTGGCACCATCCTCATCTATATACACACTGCACATCTGTATTGTCCCCTTTACACACTCCTTTAGTGGGTAGCCTGACTCTATGTGACCCCCTAATAATATATGCCCCCCTCTGTGTATTCCCTCTCCCCCTATGTTGCCCCCCCCAAATAGATGGCCCCTCTCCCCCCATGTTGCCCTCCTTATAGATGGCCCCCTCTCCCCCCACCCTCCCTTATAGATGGCCTCCTCTCCCCCCTCCATATAGATGGCCCCCTTTACCCCCTCCCTTATAGATGGCCCCCTCTCTCTTTACCCTCCCTTATGGATGGCCCCCTCTCCCCCCACCCTCCCTTATAGATGGCCCCCTCTCCCCCCCTCCCTTATAGATGGTCCCCTTCCCCCCCCCCTCCCTTATAGATGGTCCCCTTCCCCCCCTCCCTTATAGATGGTCCCCTTCACCCCCCCTCCCTTATAGATGGTCCCCTTCACCCCCACTGCCTTATAGATGGTCCCCTTCACCCCCCCTCCCTTATAGATGGTCCCCTTCACCCCCCCTGCCTTATAGATGGTCCCCTTCACCCCCCCTCCCTTATAGATGGTCCCCTTCACCCCCCCTCCCTTATAAAATGGTCCCCTTACCCCCCCCCTCCCTTATAGATGGCCCCCTCTCCCCCCCTCCCTTATAGATGGTCCCCTTCACCTCCCCCCCTCTCTTATAGATGGTCCCCTTCACCCCCCCTCCCTTATAGATGGTCCCCTTCACCCCCCCCCCTCCCTTATAGATGGCCCCCTTCACCCCCCCTCCCTTATAGATGGCCCCCTTCACCCCCCCTCCCTTATAGATGGTCCCCTTCACCCCCCCTCCCTTATAGATGGTCCCCTTCACCCCCCCTTATAGATGGTCCCCTTCACCCCCCCCCCCTCCTCCCTTATAGATGGTCCCCTTCACCCCCCCTCCTCCCTTATAGATGGTCCCCTTCACCCCCCCTCCTCCCTTATAGATGGTCCCCTTTCCCCCCACCCTCATAGATGCCCCCCTCTTTCCCCCCACCCGTACAGGCTGATAAAAAACAAAACTTAACTCACCTGACAACGCGCTCCCACGTTGATCCTCACTCCTTCGGTCTGTCCCCGGCTGCTGCGCGGCTGCCGGGGGTGTCGCGTCTTATCCCCGGCAGCGCGCGCATCCCAGAGCTCCCTGCACGCCGGAACCGGAAGTCAGGGCCCAAGGCGCGCAGGGAGCTCTGGGATGCGTGCGCTGCCGGGGATAAGACGCGACATCCCCGGCAGCTGCGCAGCAGCCGGGGGAAGACAGAGTCGGACTCTTGTGACCGCAAGCAAAACAATGCTTGCGGTCACAAGAGTGATTGAAAGGGAGGGCCTTGCGGGGCCCTGAGGGCCCCGCGGGCCCCCCTTTGTGGCGGGCCCGGTCGCGGCAGCGACCCCCGCGACCACGGTGGCTACGCCACTGCCCCCACATAGTGTATAGTACCCACATAGTATAGCCCCCACAGTGTACAGTGCCCACACATAGTGTATAATCCCCACACAGTATAGCCCCCACATAGTGTATAATCCCCACACAGTATAGCCCCCACATAGTGTATAGTACCCACATAGTATAGCCCCCACAGTGTATAGTGCCCACACATAGTGTATAATCCCCACACAGTATAGCCCCATACAGTGTATAGTGCCCCCACAGTGTATAATCCCCACACAGTATAGCCCCCACATATTGTATAATCCCCACACAGTATAGCCCCCACATAGTGTATAGTACCCACATAGTATAGCCCCCACAGTGTACAGTGCCCACACATAGTGTATAATCCCCACACAGTATAGCCCCCATATATTGTATAGTGCCCACAAAGTATAGCCCCCACACAGTGAATATCCCCCCACATAGTGTAGCCCTCACAATGTATACCCCCACATAGTGTAGCCCTCACAATGTATACCCCCACATAGTGTAGCCCTCACAATGTATACCCCCCACATAGTATAGCCCTCACAATGTATACCCCCCACAGAGTGTAGCCCTCACAATGTATACCCCCCACATAGAGTATAACCCCCAAATAGAGTGTATAGCCCCCACATAGTGTGTAGCTGGGGTCCCCACACAGATACTGTATAGCTGCACCCACAATCAGCCGTATATGATGGAGCTGGGCAGGATGCTGCAGACTGGGGACTGAGGGAAAGGGGGCAGCTGCACTATAGTACAGTATAGGACTCCCCCATGCTCTTTCAGGTATCTGGGCATGACAATTAATCTTTCACTAAAAAAACTTGGAGGACTGGAGAAGAAGAGCATGCTGGGAGTACACAGTATGGAGGTGGGGGCGGAGCCTCATACTGCCGAGATGGGGCTGCTTTCTGCCAGGGACAGAGAGACCATAGACAATGTGCAGGTGATGTCCTGGTAGCTGTTAGAGCGGCTCCTGAGCTGCAGTCTGTGGGTTTCCTGTACAGACAGCAGCTCCAGGACCAGGCTCTCCTGTGTGCTCTGTGTCCTGGCTGCTCGGCCTCTGCGGTCTGCAGCCTCACTTCCTCCTCACAGACCGAGAGGAGGAGCGGAGCCTGACACTGTCCCCTAATATCCTGCTTGCGGCCTGCTCTCTGCACACACAGCATCAGATGAGACAGATGAGGAGGATCATATTCCTCATCTGTCTCTGTGGAGGGGATGGGGCATGTTGGCTGGGAGAGGCTGTGGGGGAGGGGATGGTGCCAGGCTGCAGGGACATGCAAGGAGCTTTCTCCTTGCTGTGTCACAGAGGCTGAGTGAGTGAACTGCGCCCCCTGTAATTAACCACCAGATGGCGCCCTAGGCCATCGCCTATCCCTGCCTACTCTTTGTCCTGGCCCTGATTGTTTGTCCTGTCCTTGTCTTGTGTGTCGCACCTAACTAGAGTAGTTGCAGTCTTCAGGTTGGGGCTGGCCTGTTAAGGAGTGGGCTTCCTCAAAAGGTAGGTAAAGTTGGTGGGTGCAGCATGGGGGTCTCCTGCTGTCCTTGTGTCTGTTTGTCTTTGACCAGTCATTACAAGAAGTGATATTTATGATATATGTAACCTTTTGCCACATCTTTCTCTGGGTATAAAATACAAGCACTGACTACAAAAAGAAAGTTTACGTATGTGAAATGTTTCAAAACAAGTATAATCTGTGAAGTCTTATTACTCAAATGACCGAAATTCTAGAATGATTGATAAATGTTGTTTGTATTGAACGTACAGCAATAAAACAAGACAAACACAATATTAAGAACAGTTTAAGGCTATGTTCACACACCGTCAAACTGATGGATGTCATTTAACAACAAATAAGGGTCAATATTTGAAAATAACCAATTATTATTATACCAGCTGTTAAATGACAGCCATCTAATAAAAACAGAGGTCATTTCAGCGCTGTGTGAACTTAGCCTTTACATGAGAAATACAAGTTATTAATAAAAAAAAAAACTAGATCAAAATAACAGTGTAACATTCCACCAAAAGCACCATCATGATTTGTTCCAATATAGTATACTATGGTTTTACATTTAATGCTTCTCTCGGTCTTCTGTATATAGTAGCTGACAATCATCGCAGTCTTTAGGCAGTGTAATTGTACCAATGATAATGAAATCTCTATGCTTACAGGTGGTTTCATAGTTTCACTCAGGATAATACCTAATCACATTGAGACCTTTCGATAATAGGTACCTGAATATATTTATAGGATTATGTGAGCGGATAACTAAGTTCAACAAAATATATTTTCCAAATATTAAGGTAAGGAGTCACTAAGGGCCAATTCATATCAGGCTTTCAGCTTTCCGTCTGATCTAGTGATGAGTCAACTTGCTGAACCTGAACACATGGCATTTGACTCCTGGTGGCTGAAGAAGTTGGATGCTATAGGCCATAGGCTATATCCATAAACATGGATAAAGCCTATGGCCTATGGCTGTATACATGTTTTCCAGGACTCCCTATGGCTGCATTCAACTTCTTCAGCAACCAGTATTCAAATACAGATTGATCGGACTCAGGCATGCTCCAGTAATTAATAAATGACAGCTGAAGCATATTTTCAAATAGGTCTGATCAGCTTTGTGACAGATGTAGAAATATACAGGATGTACTTTTGATATATAAGAACATAGAAAAACACATCTCGTTCTCAATCGGGAAGATGCCTACTTTCATTTCAAGAGGTGTTGCTATACAGAAGTTGCTGATCATTTATGTATGCATGATTTAAATTGTCAACCTGACATAAACATGAGTATCTTGAATGATGGCAAAATTCCCCACTGGTAATTGAGTTGTTATAATAGCCTATATCTTCAGATAAATGTGTACAATGTGCGCACATTTCTAGCTGGGTGTATCTCGCCTGAGATGTGATCAAAACATTTGGAGGTTTTTCTGAAAAAATTTTTGATCCATAAGTTGAGTTTCTTAGTTCCACCATTTTGTCTTGGAGAATGTTCTGATCAATGTCCTTCTGTCTACAGTTGACGTAGTCTTTTCTCGGAGTGTTAGTAGAGACATAGCGCTTGTTTTGTGGAAGTTCTTCAATATTTTTATCAGATGCAAGAATGTACTTAGAGGGCTCCCCACCTTCAGATTCTGAGGGGGCCATAAAGGTAACAACAGACTTGTAGTCACTTGGTTTTGTTTTCTTATTAGGTAAAATCTGTTTAAAGAAGAAGCAAAAAGATGTACAGTTATATATATTATACTTATCCTGTGTGGTGGTTGATCCTATGTGCATGGCTATTGGCTTTTTAATAACTTTTGAATCATGTACTTGATATAGCCTTTAAAGTGGTACATTTGCTTTAAGTCCGAACGCTCAGCATTTGATAACCAGGGGCTGAAGAAGTTGGATGCAGCCCAAAGAGTCCCGGAACACATGGATACTGCCTATGGCCTATGACTGTATCCATGTTTTCATTGACTCCCCAGAGCTACATCCAACTTCTTCAGCCACTGGTTATCAAATGTCGGATAATCGGACTCAAGCATGCTCCAGCTGCGCTCCTCTCTATTGTTCATATGGTCTAATAGAACATTTGTAAAGGGATTGACAAGATGAATGTTGTGTAATTTTGTTATCTTTACGTTTAACCCATTGCAGCATGTTCTTTCATCTTACCAGATTAGAGGGAAGAGGTGGCTTGGGATAAAACACATTTCTGTGCAGAGCAAGGTAAAGTGTCAGAATAACAACAGTCACCAGAGAAGCAACAACAGCCAAAATGGACCCTGTGATGACTTCTTTACTTACTATGCCTGTTGAACATAAAGTAATACAGTTAGTAATAGTATACATATATGGATTACAAATTGTTTAGACTGCAAACAATCACATCTAAAGGCCCCATACACATTATATTTGCACTGGCCCACAAGTATTGATACTATCCTCAAAGGTAAGTGGGAACCAGCTATCCCATGCGTTCTGCACCCCTGGACAATCCCCCCTTGACGGAACCTGTAGGGTTACTGGTCCCCACTTACCTTTGAGGACAGTATCTATACTTGTATACTTTTTACACATTGCTATATTTACACATAGTTTTTCATATTTACTTTTTTTTGTGTTGCACAGCTTTTGCACTTGCACTTTGAATTGGAATATAAAATAATTTTTGGGATGCTGTTGTGTTTGCACTATTCATATTGGTCTTTTACATGTATACTGACAAGCTGCACTGTTTCCTGTTCCTCTGTACCATATCATGGGTGTAAGCAGGGATTACTGGACCTTAAAGGGGTAGTGCGCCGCGCCGCCCCCCCCCCCCCCCCCAAAAAAAAACAACAACATAGACATACACAGAAAATATACTTACCATCCCACTGGTGATGATCGCCTCTCGAATTTTCCGCTGGTCGCGTCCAGTAAGCTCAGCCAATCAGGGCTGAGCAAGCTGGAAGCCATGTACAGCGCTCCAGCCAATGAAAAGTCTTTTCCTCTCCCGATCACTGCTGAGGAAGACATCGAAGAGATAGGAGACCAGGACTGCTCCCTGCTGTGACAACATTGACCCAAGATGGTGCCTGGAAGAAGAGGGCGGGGTCGACAGTGTCTTGGTATGTATACTTTATTTAACTTCAGGGGGGAGGGAAGCTTATTAAAGGAGTACTCCAGGCACCCCCTGTAAAATCTTAACTCCTCACACACTGGGGGATGGTTACTGGCTTCCTCTCTGTCACATTTCTTCCCACTCTGGGTGCTCTAGCTGCCCCCTGCACTGTTCTCTGTTGCTGCTGATTACATCTCCAGCTTCCTGTTTGGACCAGTGTCTGTGTGCTGCATATTCCTACAGTCCCCACAATGCCTTGTTCCCCTGGCCTGCCTCTGTAAACCTCCCACCTCCTCCTCCCACCAACAAACATGGCCACAACCCCGCCCCCCACCCCTAGCTCCTCTATTCCCCGACTCCCTCCATCTATTCCCCTCCCACTGCACAGCTTAGTCCACTACACAAGCAGTAATGGTAAATACTGACAGCCCAGCCCCCTTATTTGGGTGTCCAGTGAATAAAAACTGCAGCCATCATTGTCTACTTTTAATATGGCATGATGCTGAGGGTTGTGGTTGTGCAACCTGGAGTTGCACAGCTTTCAGAACTACTACCACCATCATTGTCTCTTGGACAAGATGCTGGTAGTAGTTCTGAAAGCTGTGTTACTCCAGCTTACACACATACAACCCCCACCATCATGCCATGCTGATACTTGATGATGGTGATTGTGCTTATGAAGCAGAGGGACCTCGGACACCAGATTCAGCTATAACACATAGTCAAGCAGCTGACAGCAAGCAGCAACATCTTTCAGGAGCTTTGAAACAAACCCTTTCAGCTCCAGAAAGATGTTGCTGCTTGCTGTAAGCTGCTGGACTATGAGTTATAGCTGAATCTGGTGTCCAAGGTCTCCTCTGCTTCTCAGTCATTCTGGAGGAGAATCCTGTAGCATCAGACACCAGTGATCTCCTAGCAGGTATCTGGCATTGAAAGGGTGCCAAATGCCTCCTATCAGATCTGTGACATCTGATGCTGCAAGCAGCTGCCCATCTCCAGGATGACTGAGAAGCAGAGGAGACTGAGATCTTGCAGAGGAGGGAGCCCGACAGATAATATAGTATGTATTGTAAAACTGGGCGGGCAGAGGAGGAGTAGGGCGGGCAGAGGATGTGTTGAGGGGCGGGTTTCCCTGTGACAGAGAGGAAATACATCACATCTCAATATGGCACCTGTGGAACAGCATTGAGTCGTGATGTGTTTCCTTCTTTCTGAACTACAGAACCTCCTGTGGGACTTTGATTCTTTAAAAAACGAGTAACATTACAGCTGTCCTAATGAGTGTAAATGGCAATGTTATATAACTTTCCTTTGTAAGTGCAGTGTTAAATTATGTAATTTGCCCGGAGTACCCCTTTAACACACATTACAAAGTTATATAACTTTGTAATGTGTGTTAATTAAGCAGAAAAAGAAAAACGCCACACTACCCCTTTAAAGGGACCAGTGAAAAGTTTATTGCTCATTTTTAAATGTTTATGCGGTGTAGTCTCTTTGTAATTTTAATAAAGATATTGTTATTTGTATTGGATGTGCAGCCCTTGTATCCCTTTTTTGCTTTTTCTTAGTTTTTTTTTTATATTCTGTTTTGAGCAGGAGGGATAGCACTCATTGCTTTATTTGTGGTGCTCACCTTTTCTTTGCATGTCAAAAGTTATTGATCACAGTGGTTCTCCTTGCTTAGACCCACTGTGATCAGGAGATATAGCAGGGAGAAATCACGACAGCAGCACAATCCACTCCCCAACCATATGTCCATAACGGCCAGTTCCGACAATGTAAGTCTATAAGGCTACATTGTCCCAATTAGCGAGCAGCCAGGGAGCAGATCACGCTGCTGAAGGCAGGCTCTCTCCCTGGTTATATCTCCTGATCACAGAGGGGCTTAGCCGTGATAACCGCTGTGATCAATAACTCTTGACATGCCTAATGACTTCAAATGCAAAAAATAGTCAGCACTCCAACACCTTAGTTAAAACTATGCAGTTTGCATGCCACTGTGCCTAAAATATAGACAAAAACAGAAAAGTGCAACAGCAACCTGCAAGTGCCAGCACTTACCGCACATACCCTCTTCAGAGTAAACAAAATAAAAGGCTGTTCTTAAGATTTTTAAAAATCTTTGCTAACTATTTGATCTTCAGTGGTTGACATTAAAAGAGGAGTCTGGCCAACACAAAAAATACATTGCAGATCAGGGGTGTGAAAACATAAAGTTTGTATACTTACCCATCCCAGTGCCCCTACAGTGCCGCCTCACCACCTCCCTGACTGTCGTTGGTCTCCAGTTGCTTCCAAGTCCCGTTGTCGTCACAACAGGAAGGGCCCTCTCAGCCAGACTGTAGCTGTGTTCCACTCCAGTCACTGACTGGCCGAGCTGTCATTCTCAATTTGTAAGATGGAGGAGGCTGAGGGGGGGGGTACTGGGAGCAGGGATGCGGCGCTGCGAGGGTACAGAGATGGGTAAGTATCCATTCTTTATTATGTTCCCACACCCCCTGCACTTTTCCTTTAACCCTAATAAGAAATAGGTTAGATGATCTTCTGGCAAGTTTAATAGAGGTGATAGTGGTCATAGTCCACGCGATTCAGCATTTTTTTCACTTAAAGATACGCCGTAAACCAGTACTCCAGCCCTCAGTTGGCGTAAGTTTTCGGCTGTGCGCACCAGAGCGCACGGAATTTATGTAGAGGCAGTCCGCCTCTACATAAATCTCTGTAGCGCCAGAGATGTGGGGACATTTTTAAGTCCGGCGTAAAAAACATCGGACTTAATAAATGTCCCCCTAAGAGTTCACATTAGGTATTCTGCATTGCAATCGTTCTGGAGATAGCAACCTTCCTATTCAAAATAAACAATCTCAGGGGTGTCAAAGAGGATTGATGAATCATGTTTAATTGCATCACTCTATTACTGTAAGCTTTTACTTAGACTAGACAATTTTTAAATGTGCCAAACGTATCAGGCTGTTTGATAAATCTGTTGCACTTAAAGACTGTCTAGTTTTTTTGGTGCAAAGTTTACACCATCTATTACTTGGCTTGAAGTCTTTCACAATTTTCAGCCAGATTCAAGTGTATTTTTTGGTGCAAAACAGACCACCGCACATTTTTTGCATAAGCCACAACGCTTTTTGTACCAGGTGGAAAAGTGTCTGAAAGTGGTGGAAAAGTGTTTAAAATGCATAATAAAAGTCCTGTGCGCCACTTTTTCAGCCAAAATTCTGGCGGAGACACATTAGTAAATCTGGGCCATTGTTCTGATATTTTGATTGAATTGTAGGAATGATTGACTTCCATTTGAGGCTCTGCTTATACGTGGCATTCTTGTTGCATTTTTGCCACAATTTTCCAGTTTATTTGCTGTAAATTGTGCAATTGCTGTGAATATTTTTGCTGAGACTTTGCCAAACCCCCTTCAAAAATGGCAATATTATCTTACTGTAATTGTGCAAATGCAAAAAAAAACCCCATGTGTAATCCCAGCCTGAGCACAGGTGATCACTAGCAATTACAGCGCAGGTAATGAGCAGCAGCGATACACACTACAGTGAAAAAAACAGCATTCTAATGCACTTCAGGCCTTGCAGACTTTTATCATAGTCATAGTAAGTATGAGTAGAATGCAGGGTCTGAAATGCGTTAGTCAGGATGTAATTTTTCCACTGTAAGTTATATTTCTGCATGGTTTTGCACTGGGGCCTACCGGCTTTAAGTTACCCCTCTGGATTTTAAAAAACTCAACAAAAGCTTTATGGTTGCAATTGACCTGCCAGGATATATAAATAGGAATCTGGTAGTGCTATACTTTCAGTAACTTTCACTAACTGTTCTGTCAGCAATTAAAGAGGTTATCCAGAAATAGAATAGATACTTTTTTGCAAAACAGCTCCACCCCTGTCCCCAGGTTGTGTGTGGTATTTCCACTCAGCTCTATTTACTTCAATAGCTCTGAGCTGCAAAACCCAAACTGAGGACAGGAGAGGTGCTTCTGGAAGAAAGTGGCCATGTTTTTCTAAGCCTGCAAAAACCCTTTAAAATGACTGTTTCATGAGCTACAGTACATCGCTTTAAACTAAACACAGGAATTCCGGACAGTACAGAGTGTCACGGTTCAATGTGTCCATCATTCACATGACTGACCTCTCTGAGCGCTCAGATGGCTTGGGAAACACTGGACTTCCTGTTTTTTGACTCTGAGAAAAAAAACTGTCAGAAAAAAGGAAGTGCATTGTTTTCCATGATAACTAATATTAAATATAATAAAATAACTTTATATCACATCTATTGTTTATTTAGTTTTGAAAATTATAATGACAGTGACACTTTAACTCTCTGCTAACTGAATACACCCTATTCATAAATCTCCCTCAATTAAAGGGGTATTCTCAGCTGCCAAAATTACCTCTTTACAGGCTTCTGGCCTGCTTTTCCTTCCTGCTTTGGGTGAAGGACGGGAACTTCCACATTCATTGGCTGCTCTGGCCAGCAGCACTGTGATCCCCTGCACCCTTCTATTCTGTATTGAGCTCTGCTATTCTGTGTACAGCTCTACTATGCCAGTTCCATCCTGAGAGCTCCACGGGGCTGGGAGCTGTCAGTGTGAAAATGGATTACTGCAGATAAGTTGGCCTGGCAGGGGAGCCAGACAACATAGAGCAGTGAGGGGTGGGTCATTAGCCCGGCCACCCCATAACACAATGAGGGGGTCGGGAACCTAGACAACAGCTGTAACATGACAGACAGCTCATAGGAGGGACAGACAGCTAATAAGTTAAATAGAATCAACTGAATTTTAATGACCTACTGTTTTAGATATATTAGTTGTGATGAGAATACCCCTTTAAATCAATGATTGAGAGACTTCTCTGAATGATTATGTATGTAACATGACACTCCTGCTGAGCGATCAGATGAGATAAATTGCATATTAGTAGTTTGCCCCCCCCCAGGTGCCTAGTGACCATCATAATACCTTTTATCTCCACACATTCATTTGGACTTGAGCTACTTGTGATTTCTCCAAACTTCATGTTTACATTAATACAGTAATTCCCAGGAACCAAATTTGTAATATTCCATGTTTTCTCTTCTGTGTATTCTGTCTTAATCAACTGGAACACATAAATATAACAATGCTTAACATTGCTTTGTTCTGATATCGTAGACATAATTTATTTAATATTTCAATGTATTTACATCATCATTATTATAATATTTGACCTTATATAATGACATTTTACTTATCCACCAAACACAATGGTAATATTCCTATTACGACCATTACTTTTCACAGTGGGGCATATTTATTAATACAATGTCACAGGTTTTCTGGTGAAAAGAATAGTATTTGTGCTCACAAAATTAATTAAACCCCTGTCCCTTTTTTCTGCCACTTACAGATTTTAAGTGCAGTGTCCTGGTACCTGTATCCCAGACAGTATAACCTTGTCATGTGGCAGAGGAACATCTTGCTAGGTATCTTAAAACCATAATACTGACAGTAAAAAAATGTTTTTATATTGCTGGAGATGCAAACGTTCTGTTATTTTGCTTGTCACATTGTGAAACTTTGATAAACCAGCAAATGTGGTATACTAAAAGTGTAAGGGTTAACATTGCTGTTTATTTACCACACTCAGTCGTAACATGCCAAGGAAGTAAAGAATTTGGTCACATGACCTTCCCACAGGCAGCTTCAGGGAGTAGTCTCTGAAGATCAACCCTTTCCAGGTTAGAACCAAACCTAAATACAATCATCTCTCCGCCCATGGAGATGGAACTTTTTGTTAGTCCAGGCATGACCTAGGGAGAGACTACACCAATCCATATCACCTCCTGTTTGCCATGCCAAGGCCCACACCAAGCCTTAGGCCTAGTCAATTTCAGGTTTAGGGAACCAGGAACTCCAAACCTTATCTTCCTGCCCTAAAACAATGGGTGTTATTTTGCAGTGCATCCTGTGTGTATGGGTGTACACTCTGTTCTCTCTTCTTCTGGTATATAGTCACATAGTAGTATACCTAGAGTGGCCACACCTATGTAATTTGGTGGTGCTCACTTTGTTCATTTTGGCTTGAGTTTCCAGTTTCCTGTAACCTGCTAAAAGCAAGAAACATTCTCTTCCAATTGCTACCTTAACCTAAGATAGATCTGGGCTGTTTACATAGCGTAGCAAATCCAACATGCAAAATCTTTCTTTTCATGGACATTTGAAGCCAGAGGGATTGGGAAGGGAAATAAAAAAAAACCAAACACTTATAACCACCCCTCCATTAGCCCCTGATCCATTTCTCTCAAGTCCCTGGTGGATATGCCCTGTTGACATCTTGCACCTGACTAATCCCAGGGGTCAGTAGTCAGGTGCGAGAAGAAGTGCAGGTGACCACTGAACCCAGCTTTTGAGCTACAGTGTACTGTGTACAGTGTATCTGTGGGGCTGGACCAGGAGTAGAAAAATGTGTATTTTTTGTTTTGAAGCCAGTGAAACCTCAATTAAATGGTTTACCTATAGCATTTCAGAATAAAACACTTGTGTCCAGTATAAACTGCATTGTATTAAAATCTGAGAAAAAAGCTTATAAAATACAGGCATCAGCTATGCTCTAATCCTTCCAGATTTAAAAACATCCAGGCTCAAACTCATTTAAACATACAGCTAATATTGTATATATAAGATCTGTGCGCCCTCTGTTGGTGAAAGTACTATAATGCAACGCAATAAAATCCAGAAACTATACAAAATATAAACAAGTAATCATGACCAAAATAAAGTTTGATACCATAATGAGCAAGCACCCAAGGGACAAGCTTTTCTGTTACCAGCTGACTATGTTCAAGCCATAGAAGTAAATGGGGTCAGTGCCATCCATGCACAGGGTGTCAATGTATCTGTTCCTTAAAAACTACAATCATGGTACGTATGTGCCCTAAGAAGTGTTTTCTCTTTGTGCTGAGTTTGTCTTTATAGGCTTTGTGCTTAAGAGGAATTAGAACTTTTAGCAAAAAATGCAATAAAAAGAAGAAAGCATTATTTGATGCGAAACGTTTGATACACCAGGTGTGCGCCTGCACTGATACTTTCCTCCCTCCCTGCAATGCTTTAAAAATAAATGCCAACCTGTCAGGAATGTGCTGTAGCCTGGTGTGAACTGGGCCTGGTTTTTGCTTCTGTGTGACACGCCTGATTACTTCTCAGCTTCTGGCAATGCAAGAGTTACCGCTGAACTCTCCCAGCCTTGATTGCCGCAGCTGAGCAAGTATGTTTGATTAATGTTCTTCTCTACCTGTCTGTACCTGGAGGATCAGAGCGCCCGTTCAATGGGAATCCGGACTGGGCTCTTGATCTTTATAAAAGAAAGCAGAGCCAGTCTCTCAGTGCTGGCTATTTAGGTTCATACCCTGATCCCAGCTCCCCCTGTCTATTCCTGCGATCCCCGTTCCTAATTCCTTTGCTTGCCTGACCTGTTATCTGACCTTCTGCCTGACCTCTGACTATCTGATTGTTTACTGATTTTGTACTGCGTTGCCCGTTTTGACTTTGGCTTGCTGACTATCCTTTGTGTTTGTTTGTCTGTCTTGTTCTGTGTTTCATTAAACACCAAAGCAGGGACCGCCTTCATGGTTGTCCGCGGCTACCTAGTGCCGTTTGAGGCAAGTAGGTAGAGACAGTGGGTGGGCTCAGCCTTAGGACTCACTGTCATGTCTTGTCCCTACCTCCCCGGTCCTGACAACCTCTGCAGGTACTTTTTGGGTGAATGCTTTCCTTTTTTATTTCTAATATTTGGGTTGTTCTCCGGTCCTCCTATCCTTGTGGTGTTTACCATTGGACTTGTATTGCGTCTTGCAAGTAAGTGGATGCAAAGTGCTGGTGCCGGTCATTAATGCTACAATAGACATCAGTCAATGGAATATCACTGTGTGGTTACAGAGGTTTTGATGCTGTGTGACAGGAGAGCTGACCATACAATGCGAGCATCCCCAGGATTCTCTGCTACTGAATGTGGACACACAGCAGCTGTACACATGGGCAGTGAAGGGAGACATCTAGTGGCCATATGTATAATATTTAATGTAAACATAGAAAACCCAACCCCTGTTGAATCCTTTAAAAAAAATTACAACAGTGCCTCTGTAACATTCTATGATTCTTTGATGCTTTGTAGTTCACCTTTCTGAGTGACTTTAGAAACTCTCATGAGTTTAGTTATATAAGTTTATGTAATTTTGTTGCAGACCTGAAAATCTTACATATGGAAGCACAGTCAACTCTCTCTATATATGTATATAATGTCATATGCCAGCCCTTACCTTTGATGAAGAAGACAGTTTAATAAAAAAAGACATTTTCTTCCAATAGTTGGTGTCGGCATATTTGATGTTATATAACAGCAGAGGGGCAGTGATATCCACGAATATAGTGTTTAATAAAGGTGTCAAAGTCACGGCCGGGGCACTAATGGTTGCTAAAAGAAATAAGATGTGCCCGATTAGTCAGACATTCAGAACAAATTCAGGGCACAACTAAAACATGGAATCTGACTGGATGCTAAGAACAAAAAAAAACTTAGGGAGGAATTTACTAAACTGGTGTAAAATAGAAATGGCTCAGTTGCCCCTAGCAACCAATCAGATTCCACTTTTCATTCCTCACAGACTCTTTGGAAAATGGAAGGTGGAATCTGATTGGTTGCTAGGGGCAACTGAGCCAATTCTATTTTACACCAGTTTAGTAAATTCCTCCCTAAGTTTTTTTTGTTCTTAGCATCCAGTCAGATTCCATGTTTTAGTTGAGTTTAATAAATCTCCCCCTTAGTATTTATATCACACTATGCTTGCCTATTTGTGGATGTATTGGAAATCTACCAGTATGGAAAGATTTCAAAGACTCACAACATGGCTGTGTATGTATTTATTTTGCTCCCATTTATTTCAATGAGAGTTGTATAAATATGTTTTCAAATATTCCAAACCAAGATTTTGTTCTGAACTTTGCAAAAAGTTTATGCAAAGTTCGGTATGAGTTCGTAAAGATGCCAGTCGCACATCTAAAAAAAATGGTATGCTCACCTGTCCGTGCTCTCCAGTGTCTCCAGCTGCCTCCAGCCTGCTCAGCCAATAGCTGATTGAGATAGGAAAGCATAGCAGCCAGTGATTGGCTGAAAAGAATGTCACTCTTGTCTCGAGATTACTATTCGTAATAGGTACTAAAATGACTACAAATAAAGCAATGTCAGAAAACTATTATTTGATGCTTCTTGCAGGAGCGCTTCTCTACAGACAAACACAACCCGCAATCCAGCTCTAGGACCCAGAGTCATCAAAGAAGAAAACTGTAAACTGTAATGCACTGTACAGGCATTGTTTATTAGGGGGCACTCTGATGGCAGTCCTAGTTATTGGACTCAATCTACTGAAAAGGTTTACATAGGACACACTATATATGTGAGACATTCAATTGGTACCAGTGTTTATGATGTACGTTATTTGTGGAAGTACATTTTCTGTTATGGGGTGAGGCCTGTACTTCCACATCGCATAGAGATTTATTAAGCTCATCATATAGTATTACTGTCTCTACTTATCTATGTTATCGGAATTACTCCTTAACACATCCATATCTAGACTGGAATATCAGAAGGAAAAGGATACTGGAAATGATTAACCAAACCAAGCTACACTTAGTAATAGTAGTGCTGATACACTACAGTGCAGTGTTTGCATAACATGTCATTTTATGGTACTTCCTCTGCTAACAGAAAAAGATACTGGAAGAGGTTCTTTTTTTTTAACGATTAATTTTTGTTTAGAATTCATGAACCAAAGAAGGTAAAATCAGATGTGTACCACATACATATATGTAAAGGAGAACAAAGTGAAGTGAAAACCAATCGTCAGCACTAGTAGCAAAAAGAAGCGTTCCAGCACGAAATCCATAAAAAGGTTGGCCTTTATTGTAGTAGAATCCAAATAAAATTACAGCATGGATAGTAGAAAAACATTCCCACTAGATGCGTTTCGGTGGTAGGCCTTGATCACAGCATACGCCTCTTAATGAATCCGGCAGGGTAATTGGGGGCGGGGCCTAATTTAATACCGGCATACCAATACGCCGGTCTTTATGAATATCCCCCAAGGTGTCTATTAAGTTGCTATGTAGCAGCTGGGACCCAAAAGTGTATAAGAAGAAAAATGTAAAAGAAGAAATGTTCACACACAGAAAAATAAAGCAAAATACAACAGGTATAGGTATAAAACGCAATGGTATTTTGAATCTCACAATGTGTTACACTAAAGGGTACAGAAAAAAGTCAGTCTGAGCTCACATTGTAAAACCAAAGACATTTTTTACAATGTGTACCCAGATGACTGTTTTTTCAATAGACTTTACAGTGGGACTCCAGCAAAAAAAAAAAAAAAAACATTTTTTTTTTTTTTAAATCAGCTGGTCTCAGAAAGTTATACAGATCTGAAGTTTTCTTCTATTTAAAAATATCCAGTCTTCCAGTACTTATCAGCTGCTGTATGTCCTGCAGGAAGTGGTGAATTCTTTCTAGTCTGACACAGTGCTCTCTGCTGCCACCTCTGTCCATGTCAGGAGCTGTCCAGAGCAGGAGAGGTTTTCTATGGAGATTTGCTACTGCTCTGGACAGTTCCTGACATGGACAGAGGTGGCAGCAGAGAGCACTGTGTCAGACTGGAAAGAATACACTTCCTGCAGCGCATATGAAGCTGAAAAGTACTGGAACAGTAGATATTTTTTTTTAAATAGAGTTAAATTACAAATCTATATAACTTTTTGGAAAAAAATATTTTTTGCTGTAGCACAATATTAGAGTCAAAATATGGCTGCGTTTAACACCTATATGTATTTCACTGTGTGTGAAAATAGCCTCATACTGACATGCTAATAGGAAGCTTTCTATTGACATGGATTATTTATTACTAATAGTTGTAGAAGTAAAATTCTCGGTTGAACTTTAAAAATAGTTTATTTCAAATTCCTTACTACCTTTTCCTATTATAGTCCAGGCTTGTAAGGTAACATAGTACGGAATGAATAAAATACCCGCTTTATATATCTTACGTAAACAATAAAGATTTCATGAACTCACTTTCTCGTAAGGTTTGGAATTCTTTACTCTTTTTCCATGAAGATGTAGCGTTGTTTGTCTTCGCTCTCACTCGGGCAAATATCTTCTCATCTACATGCTCTTTCTTCAATACTTCGGCTGTCATATTGCACAAGTTCTTACTTCTTTCACAGCCTGTTTTCTTTTGCCACTCACTTTCTCCATATCTTGAAAGTAATAAAAGAAACAGTATTTATAATCATGCATATTGTATATTTTGAGATATTTCTGTAAAACATGAATAAAGAGGCAGCATTTCATTCATTAAGTTCGCGGCTATACTAACAGCACCGTAAGGGATTGTTTAGATATAGTCTTTTAAAGGGAATCTGTCTCTAGTTTCATGCTGCCAGTGGTTCAACAGGGTTCCCTACTTTACCTATTCATTATTTAGGGTTTTTTACATATCCTCACATTTAACTCCTTCCCTCCTCAGCCACTTTATGTTTTTGCACTTTTGTTTTGTCCTCCTCATGCTTAAAAGGCCATAGCGCTTGCTTTTTTTCAACCTACAGACCCACATGAGCCCTTATTTTTTGCCACACCAGTTATATTTTGCAATGACCGACTTGCAATGAAAATTAAAACCTTTAAAAAAAAAAAAAAAAAATGAAATGTTTAAAATTGCTCTATTAGGTGTGGGTCTATGAGGTGTCACTTTTTGCGCAATTATCTGTACTTCCTATTGGTACTTTGTTGCATATGTGCAACTTTTTGATTACTTCTTTTATTTTTCCTGATTTGATGTGACCAAAAATCTATGATTTTGCACTCTTGAGGGTTTTCTCGTTTACGCCGTTTACCATGCTAGATCAGGAATGTGATCATTTAATAGTCCGGGCGATTACAGACGCAGCGAAAGCAAATATGTTTATTTATAAAATGGGAGAAGGGGGGGTGATGGGATTTTTTATGTATTAAAAACTTTTTTTCCTACAGTAGCTTGAAGTTATAACTGAACAGATCTCTTAAAGAGATT
This sequence comes from Dendropsophus ebraccatus, assembly GCF_027789765.1. Classification (NCBI taxonomy): domain Eukaryota; kingdom Metazoa; phylum Chordata; class Amphibia; order Anura; family Hylidae; genus Dendropsophus; species Dendropsophus ebraccatus. The sequence continues at coordinate 54,815,915 of NC_091459.1, forward strand.
GATGCTGTACATATGTAGATGTACTGAGATTAGTGTTTTATTACAGTGGGCTGCTGGAGCCCATAGTTATCAAGTGCCGAGCCAGGATCAGCATAATTGCTGTGCTGAGACCTGGCCTGACAAGGATCGCCCCTCTGCAATCACGATCCCGCCACTAGACCCCAGGTGATGGCTGTTTCAGGTAATTTAAATGGTTAAATAGCCAGCACGGTGATCAGACCATGCTGGCTAATAGCCGCAGTGCCGTACAGAGACGGCTCACGTTGTGAGCCCTCTCTGTATCCCCCGTAACTAGGGATGGTCCGAACCCTCCGAGGTTCGGGTTCGTATGAACCCGAACGCTCGGCATCAGATCCCCGCTGTCTGCCCGCTCCGTGGAGCGGGTGGATACAGCAGGAGGACCTCCTGGAAAACTGGGATACAGCCTATGGGTATGGCTGTATCCCAGTTTTCCAGGCGGTCCTCCCGCTGGATCCGCCCGCTGCACGGAGCGGGCAGACAGCGGGAATCATTACCGAGAGTTCAGGTTTGTACGAACCTGAACCGAACTCGGTTCGGACCATCACTACCCGTAACCCATGAGGACATCTCCTGACATCAAAGTAGGTGAAGGGGTTAAAGTAAGAGAGCAACAAGCTTATCGCTTACCGAGCCTATTACACGGCTCAATGATCGGGAAGCAAGGGCTGTATACATATATATATCCTTAGCCATGTCCATGCAGCCCTTGCTGTATATAGTAAATAATAAAGTAATACTTAGAGAGCAATAAAGTAATACTTAGAGAGCAACGAGCTTATCGCTTACCGAGCCTAATACGCGGCTCGATGATCGGGAAGCAAGGGCTGTATACATATATATCCTTAGCCATGTCCATGCAGCCCTTGCTGTATATAGTAAATAATAAAGTAATACTTATCTCTCCAAGCTCCCCGGTGCCTTTCTAGCTTCTCCCTGATCATTGCAGCTACTGCTGACACTGCTCAAGCCGTCTATGAAGTGACAGGCTGCTCAGCCAATCACTGGCCAAGACAGAAAAGCACCACAGCTAGTGATTGGCCTGTCACCGCACAGGTGGCTTCAGACGTGCCAGCAGCGGCTGCAGTAAGCAGGGAGAAGCTACCACATCTGGTAGAAGTTTGTTCCAAGCATCTACTACTCTTTCAGTAAGGTAATATTTTATTACGTTGCTTCTGATCTTTCCCCCAACTAACCTCTCACTGTGTCCTCTTGTTCAGTCTATTTCTAAAAACACTTCCATCCTGAACCTTATTTAGTCCTTTAACATATTAAAAGTGTAACTATAAAATAATATATCAATTTAGTCTTAGTTAGCTTAGGCCATGATAAGAATGTTTTGCAATATACATCAATAATCTAATATTTTTTAAAACATTTTTTTAAAAGGTGAATGTCCTCTCAGCCCTGTGTCTGCCTCTGCCTTACTTTCTCCTGGAAATCCATACAGTGGCTAATTAGCGGCTTGCAGATAGCAGGCAGCCCTTACACTATATGTAAGCCCACAGTACAATAGCCTCCCCTCTTCCCCCTTCATGGACTTCACTGTGTGATACTGTATGCTGAGGCACTGTATCTAATCCCACTGTGTGTGATACCATCTGCTAGGGCTCTGTATCTAATCTCACTGTGTGATACTGTATGCTGAGGCACTGTATCTAATCCCACTGTGTGTGATACCATCTGCTAGGGCTCTGTATCTAATCACACTGTGTGTGATATCATCTGCTGGGGCTCTGTAACTAATCCTTCAGCCACCCACAAATCCACTGAACTATCCACTAACACTTCCAGTCTCAATCCATATTTTTCTGAATAGTCTGGACTCAATAGCAATAGACCTACTGGAAACATCTCCATAGTTCAGAGGAAAATAAAGTAAGCAATGCCTTTCCTTTGAGCCCAATATATATGTAAATGAGATCCATACATTTTGTACTCAATGTCATATCTACAGGTAGGTTGTCCATCACATGTTGTTTCCCAATGCAATATTGTGCAGAAGTCTAAAGAGCTGAAAAACACCCTCACAACTTCCAACTCCATGTGTACAGAAGTAAGATCTAAAAGGAAAATAACAAAAGAAGAGTTACAGAAACAGGTTCTTTTTATTACCAAGCCAATACTTATTAATGCTCGTATAGTCAGTTACATAACACAATGTAAGAGGTCTACAATATCCAGGATAAATATGCACAATACAAACAAAAGGATGCAATTAAGTGCTATGACATATCTATAGTTTCTCAATAAAAAAAAGTCTTCAAAGACATGTATTATATACAATTATTATGTGTATACCATACAAGAGATCAACCATAACATTAAAACCACTGACAGGGTAGGAAGCGATGTTATATATTAGGCTGTGAAAGATCAGTTTTTAAAGGGGTTATCGGGTACGGTACAATACACGTTGAATCATCACCCCTCCTAGAGATTAACAATTCGTTCCATCCTTGTTGATATTTTATTTTATTTCCTTCCACTAGTTCTGAGCTGCTGCTTTCTGCTAAAGACACAGAAAACTGTGTGTGAGCTGTTTACTCCATCTCTGATACATAATGCCAGAAGTTCCGATAATCCATTCCCTTGCACACCGTCTGTACTGTATATGCGAACTGTGCATGAAACTTGGGAATAAGACCTTACTCATCCTCAGTTTGGGTGTGGTGTTTCTCAGCTCAGCACTATTGAAGTGAATAGAGCTGAATTGCAATTCCATACAACCTGAGGACCGGGTGAGGCTGTTTGTGCAAAAAAGTAGCTTTTTTTTTTTAACCCTGAATAAGTCATAACATTAAAAAAACAGCCTGAGGAGCTTTATATTTTAGGCAGATTTATGCATCTGCTTCTCGATTTAGACAACAGTTTTGTAGTAAAGTATAACCTGAAATTAATTCAGAATGATGCCATTTTGCTTCCAATTATCCCTTAGCAATGTTTCCACATCTTTCTTCCACTCTTCCCTTTATCCATGTCTTATACCCAACAATAACATTTACAGCTTAGAAACAACCCTCTTTTTACTATTTATTACCACTAAATATTTAACCACTTCTGAAAAAGTTTGAAGACTACTTCCCAGATACATTCCCAGTACAATAGCTTGGCTTTAAACAATGATCAGGCAGTATAAATCTGGCAGACTCCCTCTAACTTTTTGACTTTACTGAGGACTTTTACCGAGGGAGCAGAATCTGCATATCCCCTTATTCCTATGCAGCTAGGCATGTAGCATTATAGCGACACACAGACCATCTCTGGGCAATGAATAAAGCAAAGCCAATCAAGATATACACACTTAAAAGAGTTTAAAGCCTCATTCTTATTAGATGAGAATTATTCTTATGTTCCCACCTGTCAAAATGATCATTGTTTTCATTGGACAGCAAATAATAGCCGTTATTTGTCATTAAATAATATCTGTCCGTCATTTTAGCAGCATGTGAACAAAGCATTAAAGGGTATATCCATCACTCCAAAATTTATTATACATAACAAACATGTTATCTTTGTGCTTCCCTGGTGTCCCATGGCGGTCCCCGGGGTCCCTCACTGTTTGTAGCCACTGTTAACTCCGAGACGAGCCTGTCTCGGCAGTGATGCCCACTCAACCAATCGCTGAATGAGACAAGACAATCACTGCCAGTGATTGGCTAAGCGGGCATCACTGCCGAAACAAGCTCGTCTTGAAAGTAACAGCGGCTACAGACAGCGGGAGGGACAGCGGTGACCGCATCAGGACTTTTGTGGAGTGTGGAGAGGTAAATATATAATGTTTGTTATGTATACTAATATGGCAGCAACATTTTTTTTGTTTAGGACTCAAAGGTTATTAGAGTACATCAATATCAGTCACACAAAATAAGGGCAGGCAATAACACCAAATAAAATATTGAGGTAGAATAAATCAATAATCCCCAGATTCGTGGTAGAATAAACTAACTTTTTTAGCAGACAAAATGATATTAAATAGATGAAAAGTAAAAAAAATACTTACAGCAACAGCTCCACATACACAGTTGTAAGAGCCGCACCATCTTGCTGGTAGCTGTATTCTGCTCTCAGGTGTTTTGCATGGCAATTTTACTTCTCTCTTAGTTAGCATAGGAAAATAACTTCTCCATTTTAACCACAGATGTTTTCTTCATAATTGTGCATTCTTATCTCTTAGGTGGGCAGGCCTTCCCTTTTTAAAGGGATTTTTTTCCCTAGAAGCACAGACTATGATATTAACTTTTTTTCATTGAAACTAGAGGGTACAATGAGGCTTGTGTTGCATGCTTACCATGTTACATTGCAAGTAGAGATGAGACAATTTACAATAATAACAAGGCAAATGGCTTTGTTAGCTCGCCAATCGGCTCATCAGCCTGCTGCCTTTTAACTCAATGCTGCTTCATGCATCAGGTGCCGGAAAAAGCAGATTCCAGTCCTGGGAAACTTCTCCCAGTTTCCCAGGACTGGATTCAGCTTTTCCATTCACCCGGGGAGGAGCAGCACTGAGTCAAAAGGCAGCAGGCTGATGAGCCGATTGGAGAGCTAACAAAGCGATTTGCTTTGTTATTATTGTAAATTGGCTCATCTCTACTTGCAATGTAACACTTTTGCAATTAATCAAAATGCAATTATAATTGAGCTGGCACTTTTTTCCTAGATAGTCATGTCCCCTGAATCATACCATAGTTAGTACATACACAAATAAAACCACAACATTACACCACCATAACATTACACCACCTGTCTAATATTGTGAAGGTCCTCCATATGCTGCTTTAAATAACGCTGATCTATTGAGGCATGGAGTCCATAAGACCTCTGGAGGTCTTCATGCTTCCTGTGGTCAATAGCACCAAGGTGTTAGCAGCATGCATATCAAAGCTTAGCTTTTTCTTAATAGGGATTGTTCATGGAACAGATGCTTAGAACATTTCCACCGGAACCAGAACTTCTGTCAGCAGCTGCGTCAGAAGTTTAGTAGACTGAACTATGACAGGTATGCTTTAACAGTGGCAGGCTAAATGTACCCTGGGCTGTCCAGCCTCCCTGCTTCCAACTCCCCCGCCTCGTGCAAGTGGGCTGACATGGTACCCTCGGTGCCTCATCCCTTGTGCAGTTCCTCTATAGTAGATGGCCCTCTGTGTTGTCCACCTTTAGTAGATCGCCCCCTGTGTAGTCCCACTATTGTAGATGGTTCCCTTTGTAGTCCCCCTCCAGTAGATGACCCTTGTGTAGGTCCCCTTTTAATAGATGGCCCCTTGTGTGTGCAGCCCATTGTATTTCTCTCCCGGCACGCGCTGTCCTCTTGTCTTCTGGCACAGGCAGTGGCTGTTACAGACAACATGCACTGACAGATGGGTGGGACTTCCACACGCAACGTGTAGCGCACACCGCCAGTGTCGGAAGATAGAAGAGGACCAGGAAAAAAGGATGTATGTAATAAGGGCAAAGGCACACCAGGGCAAAGTTCAAAATCAGTATAGAAATCTTTATTTAACAAACAATGAAAAATAAGCAAAAGAAACACTTAGAACAGTTAAAAACACTTAAAAGACAAAACAGGGAGCCATGATTGTAATCATGTTCGCAGGGCCTGTAGGGAAAAAAAAGATAGAAGAGGACAGCGCGTGCCAGAAGAGCTGCAGCAATGGGGAAGTATGTGGAAGTTGTTTTCTTTCTTTTTTTTTTATATTTTGATGTGGGCAGTTTAGACGGTCGTGGCTCCCACAGGAGCCTCTGGGCCCCAAGCGGCCAGCCAAAGCACCCACATAATAATCCACCTCTGTGCTTTAAAGTCTATTGACACCTGTGCACTGACTTTTTTTAATCATTTAAGTAACTTTTTAGTCTTCATTAGAAATTTTCTATCCTTTAACTGCTACTCAGATTAAAATAGATAAGTCTGTCAGACTTACTTTTTGCTTACTAAGTGTGAGAGATAGGAGGGAAAGTAGATATAAGGCAGTTTGCAAGAAAGAATCACATGAGCCTTGTACACATGTACACTGTGGAGGTTTTCAAAGAGAAACTAAGCACAATTTTTAATAAAGGCCATATGAAGGCCAGCGCATAAAATAAATTTTTTATTAACATTTTATTAACATTGCAATAAACATACTTAAAAAGTTCTTAAAAAACACACAGAGTCTGAATGTAGTGATTATACTTAAAAGCAACCAGACATGGAATGTACATATAAGCTGTACCTAGATGTCATACAGAAATACAACACAGGCAATGGCAGCTATTTGGTTAGCAAATATACTGTCTCTGGAGAACAATTTACCCTGCACAAAACCATAGCCACTTGTAAACCAAGCAAGGCTGACCAAGACATACACACACCAAAGATACTCCCATTCCTAAACTGCTGCCCCTTGATCCCCCCAACCACACTCAGCGAAGCACCAACCGGCATCAGTTGGGTGTGTGAGCTAGCCATTCAGATCATATCTTATCAAATTTCTTAAGGCAGTTTCTTTTAAGATATAAGGCTTTAAAATGTAACTGTCATTTAATTTTTTATTGCAGAAATCAATAGTTCAAACTCTGTAAGGCTCTGTTCACACGGAGCAAAACTAGCGGAATCCCACCAGCCTCTGTGTCATAATGAAAGTCTATGGGAGGCTCGCACGCTTCCTTTCTCTGCGCTGAAAAATGGAGGCACGGGATCTTCCTATAGACTGTCTTATGACACGGTGGAGAATTCCGCTGCGGAATTCCGCCAGTTTTGCTCCATGTGAATGGAGCCTAATAGGTTTTATTAGGCAAGAAAAGCCTCTTTCTGTATTAAAAAAGCTGTTTCCCAGCCTCCCCTACATACTTCTTTTCTGTGCATTATCAGGCAAAACTGTCTACATTACAGAGGAGCAAAGTGAAGACAGATTTGCTATGGAGGGGGGAGGGGTCGAGGGGGATGACTGAGCAGGAAGAGGACAGAGCCAGCTCTTGCAGTTTGCAGACTGTCTGAGCACATAAAACGCTGGATTCAGAGGTCAGAAAGGTTAGTGCTGGTCTGGAAACTTGGTGACAGAAGATTGGAGGGTGTTGTTTTGTATAGGGCTGACATTTCTCCTCTCTGTGTTCACTCATCCCCCTTGACCCCTCCCCACTCCATAGAACAACTCTTTTGCTTAATAAAACCTATCACAGAAGTTCTTAAAATTGCTTGCACTATTGATATTTATTGTTTTTTGAATTGAAATGAAATTTAAAGTGTATCTGTAGTTATAATTTTAAAAATCTAAATCAACAGTGGATGTGAAATGAAACAAGTTTGCAATTTACAATCTTTTTTTTTTTCATCATGCTGTAAAAATAAGCTGAGCTTACCAGAAATCCAGGCCTAGTCTCCTGAAGGCAGATTTTCTGACCAGGCCAGTACAGAGAGTCACGGCTCAATGTGTCCATCAATTACATGACTGCCTTCTCTCTGTAATGGCCTAGCAAACACAGGACTTCCTGTTTTCTGACTCCTGTTTTTTGAGAAAAAAAGAGTCAGAAAACAGGAAGTGTCGTGTTTTCCATGATAACTAGAAAAAAAAAATAATGAATGTAAATTGCAAACTTGTTTTATATCACATCTACTGCTGATTTAGATTTTGAAAGTTATAACAACAGTGACACTTTAAATGACAATTACACTTTAAAAAGAGAAATGTAGCTATTTACTAGTTTTTTCCATTGAGAAAATGTGGGAGTGGCGGGTTATTTCCTGGCACAATAGAAAAAAAAAAAGAGAAAAATTTCTTTTGTATGTTCAAAATATTAATGTGTCCATGATTCCCAAAAGACAGGCTTGAGGCGACAGTACTCTCGAAAAACTGAAGTGTTGATTAAGGAAGAGAAGCACTGAGAACCAGAAGACCCCTTAGCAGGCAATGACAGCATGCAAAAAACTGCCTCTCTGTTTGACAGCAGGAGCAGGTGTCAGTCGCTGACAGTCTCATGCGTTTTAGTCATGGTGGCGTAAAGTAAACAGGACTTTGTATTGGATAAGGATATCACGCATGCTAACTACAGTGGAAGAATAGCAATCAGTGACATCTTCATCCATCCTATAGGAGGACATAAATATTGGTCAGCGGTTTGTTCAAGTCCTCAGTGTGTAGCAGAAGGTCAAGGTAGAAGGAAGAAAGCATGACAGAAGTAGAACCAATCTCAGCCCGCACCACTTGACGCAATTGTAAATACCCGAAGAGCTGCATTGTAGGGAGATTTAGTTTAGCCTGTAAATGAGAGAACTAAATGAAGTGTGCAGGGTTTGCACACTTTGAGGCAGGAAAGGGCCCTAATAGTTCATCACCAAGTGGTCCCTAAGCCTTTGTAAAAGCAGCTTTTCCATAGGGGGGTGAGTATTGAAGCGTGGAACTGTAGACCCCCCCTCACTAACCAATGAATGGAGGTAGACTGTCTCACTATGGCTTCCAGGGATTATATGACAAGGCCAAAAAAGGAGGGGAAAAAAGGGCACGATTAAAATTTAAAGACATGTCCAATTAGGCTGTTACAATGGCAGATTTGGGGTCTTACAGAAGCCCCTTTTGCCAGTGTAACCCCACAATTATGTCATGGGTTGATGGACTAACAGAGTAACCCACCCCTCTGTCGAATACCTTAGCTGTTGTAGTCACTGTTGACCATAATGTGGGGGAAAATTCATCTCTTATCCTGGAGGTGGGGCAGGACTGTCAGTGCACCCTCAAGATCACAATAAAGATGTGGTGTGGGAGGTACCAACTGATTGTGACATACATCTTTGGTGCTGGTTGAGAATGTGTTAAAAAGGTTGTCTGGGATTAGATCATTGCACCTGTCCGCCAACAACTCAGCACATCCACTTTTAATTGCATCATAAACTTAGATGTTATCATAGCACACCCTCATACTGTTATCTTCAGCGGGAGGTTATTTATGAATTACGGAGATTTTTAGATGAGTAAATTACAAATCAATATAACTTTCTGACATCAGTTGATTTTTTTGCCAGGGTACCCCTTTAAAGAAAATGTACTCATCAATGGCTATATGATGAGATCTGTAAAAGTTTTTACTGACATAAATGTGAAATATATTACTGTTGTACAGTGAACTGGAGTAATATATAGGTGTTTTACATATGTCAAGAACCCCACACCTGCCTCACCTGATGAACACACAGCACATTGTTTCCATTGCAGAAAGAATTTATGCAAATATTATGCTTTTGTCTATTCATGACTCCCAGCACAATAGCATACTGTTTACAGCCATTAACTTCCTGTTATTACACGGAATTACAACAACATGGAAAATACTAATAGATAAATTATAAAAGCATGTCATTCCCTCCGTACAAAGAATTCTATGCAAACCTTCATGTTAATATGAACAACGGCTGCCTCAACTGGTCTTGTTATACTGGATTTTAGTAATGGTATGGAGTAGGGATGGTCCGAACCGAGTTCGGTTCGGGTTCGTACGAACCCGAACCCTCGGTAATGATTCCCGCTGTCTGCCCGCTCGGCAGGTTCGGACCATCCCTAGTATGGAGGTATCAGTCAATAGATGGCAGTCATGGTGATGGTCATGGCATGGTGATAATTTGTTTCTTATATACAAGTATTATTGGTAATATTGCTCTTAGTTTACTAGATTTGGTCAATAACAGTGTGACCTAAGGTGATAGTATGTTAACGATATATACATATATATATATTACTAGAAAATGTACCCAGCGCTGCCCAGGTATAAAGTGTCAGTGTGTTAATTAGATTTGTTCCAAGGTTGCCCAGGAGGCCAATCTATACCCTTGTTTTTTATTGTTTAAGGGGAAATCACCAGGAGCCCTATATATCCCTTTACACGATATATACCCCGACAGTTCTGCACTGTTTATGTAAATTGTAGGTTAGAAATAAACTAAAAACTTTAAACATCCTAAATTCCTAATAGCCAAACTGAGATGTCATGTGATCAGACTGTATACAGAGCCTGGTTATATACAACTTTGTCAGTGTTATATACAGCCTGGTTATATGCAACATTGGCAGTGTAATATACAGCCTGGTTATATGCAACATTGGCAGTGTTATACAGTATACAGCCTGGTTATATACAACATTGGCAGTGTTATACTGAGCCTAGTTGTATACAACATTGGCAGTGTTATGCTGAGCCTGGTTATATGCAACATTGGCAGTGTTATACAGTAAGGTGTAATCCTGCATCATCATAATCTGGCCCCACAGCTCTCTCCTCAAGGCTCTTGACATCCCCCCCGAAGCAAGCTGGAGCGGTGTGTGCAGCGTCCAGAGTCGTGAGGAGAGAGCTGTGCCCGGCAGCAGCAGCACGCGCTGAACACACTGGAGGGGAGCCTGCACCATCTAACAGCGGTCTGTGCGGGCGGGATGATGGGAGCCTCTGTCAGTGTAAGTTACGCTCCGGCCGCCAAGGGGGTTAATTTACATACTTGCAGCTGGATGTCAATCTCTCTGCGAGTATGTAGTGTTATAGGGTTGAATGACACTGGATCCGCAGAGGATTTCGCTGCGAATTTGCAGAGTGAAATCCGCTGTGGATCTGGTAGGTGTGAAGGCACCCTTACTGTATTTATTTCTGTGGAACTGTTCTGAGGAAGCTGGCCCTAGTAACCAATCAGATTCTAGCTCCCTGTGAAAATGAAAGTAGTAATCCTATCGGTTGCTAAGGCTTCCAATTGCCGTTTCTGCTGGAGACCTGCAGCACTAATTATATCACCTGTGTGTGCAGTGTGGAGATTCTCCCATTCATCTCTATGGGGCGCTCTTCCCTCTCCCCCTCCTCTCCTGTACATCTGGCAAGGACGGGACCTTCGGACCACCCTATGTATCTGTGGGCCAAATTTGGGGTCAAACGGTTCAGGCGTTTGGAAGTCTATACAGGACAGACTTTCATTTTTATGATTGTGTATATATATATATATATATATATATATACTTCACAAAAGGTTGGAGCCGCGGTACCACGATGTGGGATGCACAGTCCTCAGGGGATTCGACCCCTATCCCCAACGTATCCAAACAAAGCAAGTGAAGGACAGCATCTCCAATGCAAAAGTGCTCTTACTTTATTGTGCCAGTTTGCATAAAAATTACAACGTTTCAGCTCTCTACCTCGAGCCTTTTTCAAGCATAAAACATGTGGTATACATCGCCATTTTATATAACACAGACCCAATCACCATAAACTACCAATTAGAATCAGACCAATCATTACAAGGTGGGCGGATCATACCGGTCCGTAACCTATTACGGCCCATATCCATAGGTCATAATTCAATATTACAATTCACAATAAAGTATATATATGTTCAGACCTCATATCCAACCCCACTCAGGCATCCGATCCTTCCACGATAGAATCACAATCCATCCCGATCAGCGACACTGGACCCGGCACTCAGCGTGTAAACAAGTTCACGGAGGTTGCGCACTGCATGCAGCTTCATTGGAGAAGTCCCACCGTCACGTGTTCTCTAGGCAGCCCTCCCATATTGTCATAGCAACAAAGGACGCTTACTCCGCATCTCATTTCAAGCGGGGCGCCATCTTGGTTTCCGCACTAACAGACAGGAGTCATTCAGTGTATCGAACATTTCCACAATGTATTCCTCCAAATAAATACTTGTCACAATATGACTGATGTAAGTCCACTCGGCAATACTGTACCCGGCACTCAGCGTGTAACAGATTCACGGCAATTGCGCACTGCATGTAGCTTTATTAGAGAAGTCCCAGCGTCACGTGTTCTCCAAGCAGCCCTCTTACATTGTCATGGCAATCAGGGACGCTAACTCCGCATCTCATGTCAGAATAGGGCGCCATCTTAATTCCACAATGACAGATGGAAATCATTCAGTGTATCCAACACTTCCACGATGCATTCTTCCAAGTAAATATTTGTCACAATACGACCAATGTGCCTCATTAGCCTTAGTTAAAGTTCATATACTCTGGCAAATTACCGTGTACGCAGTGTCCATGGTAGCCGCTAGTACATACGCGTACCAATCCAGGTATCACCCCTGTTAATATAGATAGAGTTTTTCTCTTCACTCTCCTGTGTTTACCTCCGTTAGTTCGTCCAGCCCCCTCTCAAGGGACCCCAGGATGTGATACGGGTCATACGGTAAACAGTCATATTGGGTCCATGTTGTAGTGATAGTGATTTCTTCTTGAGTCTCTCTACTATCCTATATCTTGTCTTTCTACCTTTTCTTTGAATACATGGTTCCCTACTTACAAAGCTGTCCACTATATCCGCTATTTTAAATTGTGATTTTAATATGTCATTTTTATGTTTTTTTAGAATGGACCACACACGGAGCATTGGATTCCTAACCGGGTGGGATACATATCCAGACCGAATTAGATGCACTGTTGATTCCCGTGACACTCCAACTTTGATGTGCACGGGGTTGCAGCGGAATGTGTAAAAATGTCTTACAACTATCACTACAACATGGACCCAATATGACTGTTTACCGTATGACCCGTATCACATCCTGGGGTCCCTTGAGAGGGGGCTGGACGAACTAACGGAGGTAAACACAGGAGAGTGAAAAGAAAAACTCTATCTATATTAACAGGGGTGATACCTGGATTGGTACGCGTATGTACTAGCGGCTACCATGGACACTGCGTACACGGTAATTTGCCAGAGTATATGAACTTTAACTAAGGCTAATGAGGCACATTGGTCGTATTGTGACAAATATTTACTTGGAAGAATGCATCGTGGAAGTGTTGGATACACTGAATGATTTCCATCTGTCATTGTGGAATTAAGATGGCGCCCTATTCTGACATGAGATGCGGAGTTAGCGTCCCTGATTGCCATGACAATGTAAGAGGGCTGCTTGGAGAACACGTGACGCTGGGACTTCTCTAATAAAGCTACATGTGCAGTGCGCAATTGCCGTGAATCTGTTACACGCTGAGTGCCGGGTACAGTATTGCCGAGTGGACTTACATCAGTCATATTGTGACAAGTATTTATTTGGAGGAATGCATTGTGGAAATGTTCGATACACTGAATGACTCCTGTCTGTTAGTGCGGAAACCAAGATGGCGCCCCGCTTGAAATGAGATGCGGAGTAAGCGTCCTTTGTTGCTATGACAATATGGGAGGGCTGCCTAGAGAACACGTGACGGTGGGACTTCTCCAATGAAGCTGCATGCAGTGCGCAACCTCCGTGAACTTGTTTACACGCTGAGTGCCGGGTCCAGTGTCGCTGATCGGGATGGATTGTGATTCTATCGTGGAAGGATCGGATGCCTGAGTGGGGTTGGATATGAGGTCTGAACATATATATACTTTATTGTGAATTGTAATATTGAATTATGACCTATGGATATGGGCCGTAATAGGTTACGGACCGGTATGATCCGCCCACCTTGTAATGATTGGTCTGATTCTAATTGGTAGTTTATGGTGATTGGGTCTGTGTTATATAAAATGGCGATGTATACCACATGTTTTATGCTTGAAAAAGGCTCGAGGTAGAGAGCTGAAACGTTGTAATTTTTATGCAAACTGGCACAATAAAGTAAGAGCACTTTTGCATTGGAGATGCTGTCCTTCACTTGCTTTGTTTATATATATATATATATATATATATATATATATATATATATACATATACATACACACACGCACAGACATACAAATATATTAGGGATGGTCCGAACAGAGTTCGGTTCGGGTTCGTAAGAACCCGAACTCTCGGTAATGATTCCCGCTGTCTGCCCGCTCCGTGGAGAGGGTGGATACAGCGGGAGGACCGCCTGGAAAACTGTATATATATATATACACACACACACACACACACACACACACACACACACACACACACACAGTGGTGCCTTACAAGCATAAATCGTTTAGGGATCATACTTGTAATTTAAATCAGTCTTAAACCAAAGCAAATTTTCCCATAAGAAATCAATGAAATGCAGAAAATTGGTTCCACACCCTAAAAATAATGATTTTTTTTAATTCTGAATAACAAGTAAAACAAATGAAACAAACATTCAGAAACAGCTGAATATGTTACTGTACAGTATGGCAATCAGCATGTGGAGTATAATGTATAGTAAGTGCATAGACCTGAAAAAACTGCAGCAGTTTGTAGATTTATAAAAGGGTTATTAAACGGTTGTGCTCTCGCAAACTACAACTCCCAGCAAACCCTGAGGGCTTCATAAGTGTTGGGCCTCCAGAGATTTATATTAAAAGATTCAGGGAGTTGTGGACACAGATCAATCCAGGATAGAACTGGGTCAGCATGCCGGGAACAATCCTTTCTGGGATGCACAGCTATCTGACCCCTGTCCCTGGAGCTGAAGGCGCTGGATCTAACTTCTGATAACTTCTTTGTTTATAACTTTTGGACCACAAGAGATATTGCAAAATTGATTGCAAAAATCGACTTTTAAGACAATTGTCTTCTTTGATATGCTACATGACCATCTTCCCATTGGAAAATTTTCCCTCAATCCAATATGGCGGCTTTAAAGATGACGGCCATGTTCCGAACATTACTCTTTGGGGTATTCAGATATGTAATTATCCCTTTTGTCTCTGAAATAAAGTTTCCAATATATTGTTTGCAGCAGGACAGATGCTCAGATAATAGACCTAAAGGTCAGATGTATGCTTCACCCACGGAAGGCCTCCAGCAGTCTAACCTAGCATTTAGAAAAAGATCCACCTGTTTATTTATGGCAACATTTATAATAGACTATATTATTACAAGCACATACTATGCATAACAATCAGAATATAGGTTGTTTAATAATAATAATAATAATAATTAGGGATGAGCAAACTTGAACCACAAAGTACGAGATTGTGCACAAATCCTTGGTCCGTTGTTCAGCAATAATTTTTGTTGAATCAGCAAATATGTATCACCATTGCCCTGGCAATCCCATCCATGCCCCAACGGGTGATTGCTCAGGCTGGTTATTGTGAGGAGAGGTTGGGGCTGCAGGAAGTTTACTAGCTGCCCATTTCAGGGCACAACAGTGGGTTCATCTGTGCTGATGGGCTGGTGCGTGTCAGAATGTCAGCAAGGAGGGGGTGAATAAACATTTGCAGACTCAGAACACGCTGTTCACACTAGGGAAAGGTTTCTAACGTATGCAGGGATTGAAAGGACAGAAAAAGTTTCCTAAAATAGTGGAATTGTCTGTGCTGAAGAGATGGTGGCTGTGAGATCAGCAGTGAGGCAGGAGGAGAAGTCTTGTCAAGTGTATTTCCCCCAAAAAATGCTGCATGAGAGTAACTACAGTGGGGCAAATGGAAGAGAGTTTGGGTTTTGTTAAGTGTATTACAAAAAAAAGTCTACGCTGCATGAGAGTAACCACAGCTTCATTAATGTTTAAGAGTTACATGACTAGTATAGTCAAAACCTGGGTGAGATAGACCTTTACTGCATTGCTACTAGTTCAAAATCATGGATCTCATAGTTGTACGGTGTATTTAAAAAAAAAAAAAAAAAAAACAACATATATATATATATATATATCTATACACACACACACACACACACATACATATATATATATATGTTTGAACATCTAGTCATAAAGTGCAACATGGCCAAAAGTAGCAGTAAGGGACGAGGACGTGGGCCTAATGATACTGGGGCGGAATATGGCTGATGTGGTTTTAATAGCTTCAGAATATTCTTCATTCCATAAATAGTTTTTTAGTCTTTTGAAATATTTTCACAGACCACTAAACATGTTTCACTATTTTGTGGATCTATGGAGTCTTTTTGCCAAATTGCCATTTTTGACACACACCAAGAAGAAAGAGGGATCTGTGCTAACGTCACACACCAAATTGACGTGTTACATTTGTGGATTTTTGTCTTGTATTTTTATGTATACCGAAATTCCCTACGAGTTGTGTTCAAGTATTTTAAAGGAAATCAGGCATCAGATAATGTTACGCGACTGCAGTAAACAACTGGAGTGTCTATGCCACTTCTTGAAGGAGCTTACATGTTATCCACCCCCCATATTAGTTTCTCCTCTTGTTTCCGGCAGTATTACACGTGTGTAATGGCGGCTGATTGTTGTCTTCTATTACACGAGGCGATTATCGGCCGGTAATGGCCGATATTCGCTTTGTGTAATAGGGCCTTGAAGTCTTTCACCATCTACAGCTCCTTTCCCTTGGTCATAAGTATAGTGCAGTTTAATCTATTTTAGTGCTTGCAGCCTAGCACAAGATCGCCATTCAGGCAGGGACAGAGGAAGGCTGTGAGTAGATCAGGACTCAAACTAGCCCCCCATCTCCCTTCAAGTAACAGTACATTTGTATCTTGTCTACTCAATGAAGCAGTAAGGCTCCGTTCCCACTGAGCAAAGGTAGCGGAATTCCGCAACGGAATTGTCCGCCGCGGAATGCCGTTAGCCTCCCGCTCATAATGGGACTCTATGGGAGGCGCGCGCTCCTGCCCTGTCCGCGCTGAAGAATGAACATGTTCATTCTTCAGCGCGTACAGAGCAGCAGCGCGCGCCTCCCATAGACTCCCATTATGAGCGGGAGGCTAACGGCATTCCGCGGTGGACAATTCCGTCGCGGAATTCCGCTAGCTTTGCTCAGTGGGAACGGGGCCTAAGGTGGACAAGTCCTGGGAGGCTTCCACAGAGCCCTCACTCTCAAACCCAATGGGCGATACAACAGGGTGGGCACCCAGTGCATCTGATGAAGGGATAACAGTTTTTACACTTCATCTGTTGGGAGTAGCTGCGCCTTTTTATCCTGCTGGAATTGGGAGAGGAGGACTGCATCCCACACCACATTAAGGGCTGATATGGGTGCCACCCCACTGTGAGGACAGATCCGCATTTGCCCTATTCATCCAACACAGTCCCCTGGCTGGACAGGGGTGTATAGGATCATTGAAGGGACAACAACCCACCCCCCAACCCATTTTGTTATTAAAGAAAAAAAAAAAAAAGGTTTCAATGGCAGTGTCCTGCTGCACACTGAGAGGACCCGTCACCCCCCGTGCCGGGGTGACAGGCTCCCGGCCCCTATACTTACCTCATCGTGCCGGGTCCCGCTTCCTGAGCCGGTCAGGTGACTGAGATTTCAGCGCCCGAAGCCCGGCGCGCGCTCACAGGAAAGTCCGATGCCCATAGAGAATGACGGAGCATCGGACTCTCCATTCATTCTCTATGAACATCTGACTCTCCTGTGAGCGCGCGCGTCGGGCTTCGGGTGCTGAAATCTCAGTCACCTGACCGGCTCAGGAAGCGGGACCCGGCACGATGAGGTATGTATAGGGGGAACTAACAGGGAGTTGGGAGCCTGTCACCCCGGCACAGGGGGGTGACAGGTTTCCTTTAAAACACATATGAGTGGTGGGTGGGAAGTTAGGCTCCAGCACACAGGCGAGCAGCAGAATGAAAATACTTAAAATGCTTAATATGGCAGGCACTTTATGCAGCAGCTTTGCCATGTCAGCTCTGCACCACCAGGTTCAGCAAATGCGACAGGCAAAGGCGCAGTTGCGGTCTGTGTCTACAAGCATGACAGCCCCACTGACTTACATTATGTGGCTGTTTGGTTACATGACAGGGAGCTGGGAGAGAACGTGCTAAGCACGGACTTCTCCCAGCTCATTCTCCTATACACTTAGGCATTGACCAATAAAAATTTGATCGTACCTTTGTGGGTGCCTTCCTTCATCCAACTCTCATCACCATTTTTCTGCTATGTGAAGTTGCCACTTGCAGGTTTAATTTATCACTTTTTTTTTTTTTTTTTTTTTACTGTGCCAATCTAAAAATTTGATGAAAGGCCCTTTCACATAGTAGAGATTGTTTATTTTTGGCTGACCTTTTGAAAGCTACACATACACTATATACAGTAAGTGGCATTATGCTTATTTGTCCTGGTTGGCATGACAGCCACCTGACACTTTCTTCTAAGCCACTTTGTGCCATGGTTACTTTACACCAAAATAAAAGCACAAGCCACTAACAATTTTGGCACATTGTACGGCTGCTTCTTGCCAGGCACTTTTACAACTGTCTGGTGGAGTATAGAAGTATCTAAAACACACAATAGGCAAAAGTAAATCAGTTTTATATCCAGAATTCTAGTGCATTTTGCTTACTAAATCTCCCCCATAATTCTTTAACAAAAAAAATTTACTTGCAGGAAGAGCAAGGTGTAAGATGCATGTTAATGTTAAAAATATATTAAAAGAAAGGGGGGAGAAACATATTCGCCATAAGTCAACAATGTAAGTGCATACAACCAACCATTTTGAAGAAAAAAGGCAATATCAAGGGAATGGGCAAATGCGGTTAACCACTAATGTTATATAGGTGCAGTCTTCATTTTGTCCACATAATGATGCGGTGCCACTGAGGACTTGAAAGCTATTGTGGTTACATCAGAAGGGCTATGTATATTACTCCAAGCCCTGGGAAGCAGTGCATGTAAGGCATACCCAGATTTCTAGTTCTCCACATTCAGTTTGATGAAAGCTGAGGTCTTTTATAGTTTATAAAGGACAATGTGGCTTGTCATATCCAAAGGAGTTTGTTACTGGTTTAATGTCTTTGATTGGTTCCTGCTCGGTAACATCATTCCCTTTTAGACATACAAAGCTAGAATCACTATTTTCAGTGCGATAATAGTTGTTATTGCTGGTGCTTGACTCTTCTGTTCCAGTCTGGTCTTCGTCTGCTTTCTGTTCAGTTTCGCCCACAGAGCTATGGTATTCCTGATCACGGACTTTGAGGTCCAAATCATCACACACATTCAGGTCCTTCTCAGTCTCCTCTGGTGACATTTTCTGTTCAGGTGAACCGGGTGGAATCACACAGACTTCATCATACCCGTGCACTTGATTTGGCAAATGTGTAATCACAGCTCTTGCAATGCTATTCTGTAAAATTAAAAAAAGATTTATCCAATATCAGTATGTTTAGTAATGTGTGCAGTAGAATAGAGACGCTGCACATACTGTAACTGGGAACCTGAAACAAATAAGAGCCTCAATGCCTATTTATAGTTTATGTTCCTGGTAGATATGAAGATGCATCTCCTCTTTATAGAAATCTTTAAATGGGCACAGTCAAAAAAAACTAACAAACTTTTGATATGTCATTGGTTGCAGTCAGAAGAATGCTCCAGAGGAAGTTCCCGTGCTTCTTCCCACTAATTTTCCTGATTGGACAGGTCTCTAATACAATAAAAAGGTAGTTCAGCAAAAAAGCTTTTCTTTTAAATAAACTGGTGCCATAAATTTGTAATTTACTTCTATTAAAATATCTCAGATCTTGGAAGTACTTATCTGCTGTATGTCCTGCAGGAAGTGGTGTATTCTTTCCAGTATGACACTGTGCTCTCTGCTGCCACCTCTGTCCATGTCAGGAACTGTCCAAAGCAGGAGCAAATCACCACAGAAAACCTCTCCTGCTCTTTCCAGTCTGGAAAAAAATACACCAATTCCTGCAGGATATCCAGCAGCTGATAAGTACTAGAAGACTGCAGATTTTTCAGGAAGTAAATTACAAATCTCTAGCAGTTTCTGGCACCAGTTGATTTCAAAGATTTTTTTAAAATTTTTTCTACCCCTTTAGAGTCCATTCACACAGAAAGATTATCTGCCAAAGATTTGAAGCCAAAGCCAGGAATGGATTTGAAAAGAAGAAAAGTCTCAGGCTTTCCTTTATGACCTGATCTCTGTTTATAGTCTATTTCTGGCTTTGGCTTCAAAACTTCAGATAATATTCTGTCAGATAATCTTCCTGTGTAAATAAACCCTTAAAGGCGCAGATATCTACAAAATTTTTTGAGCAGGTAGTACTTTTATGGGCTGGAAAAATCTTATGATTGTTGTGCAAAAATCATTAGGCGCAAATGCCTTGATAACTAAATTTTTTAAGCAATTTTTGGGCTAAAAAAAGCATGTCAATTCTTTGCACGGAGCACAAGCCCTCTCATAGACAACCTATGGGACACGGAGGCAGGCGGCATTCCGCAGCGGAGAGATCCACCACATTTACTCAGTGTGAACACACCCATCGGGTAGAGGGAGTACTGCTGTGCAATTTGTTGCGCAAAAACTGAAAAATGAGGAATAATAAAGGCAAGAAGGGTGGGATGCTTAACCCCTTCAGGACCGAGCTGATTTTCATTTTTGCGCCTTCATTTTTTCCTCTCTGGGTTTAAAAGGCCATAGCACTGGCATTTTTTTTCACCTACAGACCCACATGAGCCCTTATTTTTAGCGACGCCAATTGTATACTTCATTTTTCCATAAGGTATGCCATGAAACCAGAAAAAAAAAAATTGTGAATTTTTTTTTACACCATTCATCCAATGGGGGATTTGAATTTTTTGCAATATTCTGCAATAAAATGAGCAGTTCTGCAACTGTTTTGGGTCAGAAACAGATAGGAGTGTTGGGGTGGAAGGACTGTTAGAAAGAGCTGAGGGCAAACAATGCATTCCAGGATGTGTATTACTGAGGAACCAGGAGGTACAGGTAAGAAATAATGAACTTAGACCCTCAAAACAAATGGATTTTTAATGGTTTCATAACTGGGACACGTAAATGCCCCACATTACCTCATACTCATATTTCCCCGAGCTAAAGATGTCAGAAACTGGGCCAGAAACAGGCAGTGGGGATTGACACCGATGTACTGCACATCAGGCCCAGTGACGACGTCAGAGCTCTGGGAAATATACGAACAGCCCCCACAGTGATGCTGCAGGTCCTGCACAGTGATTGCTGACAATTTCCTAGTTAACAGGTAATTAGCATATGGAACGGGAGAAAATAAAATTATGTTTTTGGGGGTTAGCTGGAAGGGTGAAACTTATGAAGGATGTAAGGACAGACTGACATGTTATTAGCCACCATTTCTAGCTTAACACCCCAAAACGCGCCCTACGGGAGTGACCTAGACTATGTATGCATTAGGCTGGCACAACCTCTCTGTCCCTCCTCCCCGCCCTCCTCATCTTTAGGAATGCTCCAGGCAGATTGCCTCCTATTCCTCACCTGTGTCAGCCCGGCACATGGGCTGGATCGTTAAGGCACCTGTGCAATGTTCAGCATGGAGAAAATGTTCCAGTGGCATTCCTAATGATGAAGAGGGTGGGGAGGAGGGACGGAGGAGGAGGTGCAAAGTTAGGGCACAGATATTCTAAGCCACGCCTGTTGGGCACGGGGCTGCAAGGTCAAAAGTTGTTTTTTAGGACAATAACTGCATCACCTGCCGAACAGACCCAGGACAGATCTTGGATTAATAGCAGCTATCCGGTTTGGTGGTTGGGGGGGGGGGGGTCAGATTGTGGGAACAGAGTCGCTTTAATACAAAAAATACAAACTTACCAATGGTGGTGGAAGCATGGATTTGGCTGATAGTTTTTTCTTTATGATAAAGAGAAATAAAGCAAGTAGAATAATCACCACAACTGCAATGGGAACAACTATGGCAAATATTCTGTTAGAAACACCTAGGGGGGAAAAAAATAAGATTACCTTTCAGACATTGTTCAGGATTTCTATAACTATGCAGCATATTAGCAGTTTTTCGTCATATATATTAAGATAGATAGATAGAATAGATATTTTAAGCTGCACACAGACCAGAAGATGCCTGTGCATAATGTTTTATTAGTATATAAATTAAGGTTAGAGTATATGCAGGCAGAAAGTCCTAACTTTAAAGGGGTACTTTTTTTTCCCCGTTCAAATCAACTGGTGTTGATAGATTTGGAATTTGCTTCTATTTAATAATCTCCTGTCTTTTATTACTTATTAGCTGCTGTATGTCCTGCAGGAAGTGGTGTATTCTTTCCAGTCTGACACAGTGCTCGCTGCTGTGATTTTCTATGGGGATTTGCTACTGCTCTGGACAGTTCATGTCATGGACAGAGGTGGCAGCAGAGAGCACTGTGTCAGACTGGAGAGAATACACCACTTCCTGCAGCTGGTAAGTACTGGAAGGATAGATAGATTTATAAACATAACTTCCCAGCTGATTGGAAAGAAAAAAAAATCTCTGGAGCCCCCTTTAATGTATTCACAGCAAGATGCATTATTTCAGTCTTAGCACTCCCATACTCCTCTGACTTGCAGAGAGCTGTGGTATCCAAATCTGCTCTTCAGGGTCTACCAACACTCTACACTGTTGTATTAATAAGTAAACTATGTGAGAACAGCATGCATGGCCTAAGCTGTGAGTCTGACTGGTTCCCCTGCACGCACATTATGGTTGGAAGACTGATGAACACTCATTTATCGACATGTAATATTACAGTGTAATAAAAACAGCAATACATATTCATATCTTACCATTAGATGGAGGTTCAATATCTATGCAGATTTCTTCTGATTTAAGTATAGTCATAGGGAAGTCGTCAGATTTACCTTGCGCTGAAAAACAATATGTATTTTGGTTTGAAATTAAAATCTGGGCACTGCATCCAATCATATCACATTCATCTGTTTCCTGGAGTAAAAAAAAAAAAATGAAAGACAAATTTTTTCTTCCTGTCTGTAATAGACAAAGGCATAGTATACATGAATGTAACATTTCTGGGACAGCTTGTTACGTCCCTCACTAGCACCAGGCCCCCCATTTTCTCCTAAAGCCGTGAGCTGGAACAAGTCATTGTCATTTATTCTGCATTAGTCACAATAATTGCAGTGTATTTTTCATTACAAATTATGTAAATCAGAGAGGAAGTTTTTAATCAGCTGACTACTCCAAACCTTCTCTCTGTAATTTTTAGATCACAAAGCAGCTGCTGCATGTCCTGCAGGAAGTGGTGTATTCTCTCCAGTCTGACACAGTGCTCTCTGCTGCCACCTCTGTCCATATCAGGAACTGTCTATAGTAGGAGAGGTTTTCTATGAGGATATGCTACTGCTCTGGGCAGTTCCTGACATGGACAGAGGTGGCAGCAGAGAGCACTGTGTCAGACTGGAAAGAATACACCTCTTCCTGCAGGACATACAAATCCGACTGATCATGTGACACAGAGCCTGGAGAGGACCACGCTTAGCGTAGTCTTCTCCCGGCTCTCCCTCCCGATCTATCAGACCTGGAGTGATCAACACTTTTGACTTTTCCAAAGTTTTGTGTAACAACAGTGACGCTTTAAATGTATCTCCCAATTGTGATTTGTTAATACCGTTGTTTTATTTCCATAAGATATGTCATATAAAAGGTCTCCCAAATAGTCTCCTACGTTCTTTTTCCCATCAACTTCAGGCACGTGTGGGAAAGAGACATCGATCAATAGAAACTTTCCTTTAACAGATGCATTTAGTTTAGGAGGCCCAATAATACCTGAAAAAAAACAAAGAAAAAAAGGATATTTGTATAATTTGAAATTCCTTTTTCACCAGTGCCCAGTGCGAATCCTATCCCGCCAGTCCCAGTCTTTGTAGTAAAAAAAATTATGAATAAATAAGCATTCTTCCCAAATGTCATGTGACCCCCCCCAAACAAACAAATAAACACACACTGAATGGCTACAAACAGAGACTGGCTGTAGCAGTCACATAATCATGTAAAAAGGCAGGGAAAGCGTCAGAATAAAAGCAGCATGACAGCCCTACAACATCCTTGGCTATTTTTCTTTTTAAAGTTTACATATTTCCTTAAATCAACAAATCTAAGCAAGGTGAATGAAGAAAAAACCTGTAATCCTGCTTATATATTGGCCAGAAACACCAGATATTTTCCATGGAGAACCCCTCTGCTGCCATCTAGTTGCTGTTAAACATCACTACATTGCTCCTCGTTGATTGCATGTTTTGAGCTGACCTCTAAAATCAATGTTAATCGTTCAAGTCTTTCAGTGTAAACTCTCATCGTCAGAGTATATAGATATGAATGCAATTACAAATATTTACAGAACATGTATGAACGAATTGCGATCACATTAATAACTTTTCATATGGCTTTATCCTCTTGTTTAAAACAAGAAAAAAAAAATCACTTGTTTGCTAAACAAGTGATTTATCTGTACGTGTAAAAAGACCCTAAGGGAAGCTTCACACAACGCATTTGCAGCGGATTTGACGCTAAGAATTTGCAGCGAAATCCGATTGCAGATCAGATTGCCATGTATTTTCTATGGTGGAGACACCGGGACATCCCGCTGCGAGTTATGTATTCTCATAGAAAATACATGGTAATGGATCCACAGCGGATTTCACTGCGAATTCGGAGTGTGAACTCCACTGTGGATCAGTTATGTGTGAAGCCCAACACAACATAAGTAGCACCACCTTTTTTCACCCCCCCTTCTTAACCCACAGTAAGACAACATGTAAATAACGTACTCTTATCATCTGTCTCTACTGGCAGTTTTTTTGCTTGAGAGGTATGGGGAAAACCTCCAAAGACAAAAACACAAAGACAACCGAGATCAGTCTATGGACACTATTGCATGGGGCAATTATCTGCCCAATCAGGCAGATAATAAAGACAATAAACAGCTGGGGAGTTCATCATCGGCTGATGACGATCTTGCAGTAAGTGTGAAAATGGGCCACCAGCCACACAACACTGCGCGGCCAGCGGCTAATACGGCAATCTCTTTTTTGTCCCCATCCTGTTAGTTTCCAGCTAAATCGAGTTTGCCCGGGCAATCATCAGACAGAGCGACGGCAGCAGATCGATGCCATTTCAGTGTGTTGACTGATCGTCGGCTGATCGTTGTCCTCTATTACACAAAACAATTACCGGCCGTAACGGGCGATAATCACTTCCTGTAATAGGGTCTTAACACTGTTTTTTGACACACTATAACAATTAGGTGACAGACACTACACCAGTGATGGCTAACCTTGACACTCCAGCTGTTGCAAAACTACAATTCCCATCATACCTGGGCAGCCAAAGCCATATCTTTGATAGTTCAGTCATGATGGTAATTGTAGTTTCGCAACAGCTGGAGTGTCTAGGTTAGCCATCACTGCTCTACACTCTACTACAGACACTACACTAAGCTCACAAAAGCTACATAAACATCTGCACTCCCTCTTGGAGCAAATTTCCTCTTTGTAAATGCTACACAAGAGAACACATGCAGATCTATACCTACAGGACTTCACCCTCCTGATGAAAGAGTTAAATGGGCACTGTCATTACCAATAAATAATGTTAAATCAACAGGGAAAGTGATATCACTACATCTTGGCAATTTTTTTTTTTTGCCTGTTTTCTATATGAAATACAATCCTATAAAAACAGCCACTAGGTGTCTCACTTGCAGTTGAGGCTCCATCACTAAGGCCATTTAGTCTCATGTATCAGCAGAAAAAAAAAAAAAAAGACCAAGTGCAGGAAGTGATGTCAGCTGTCCATTTGTTCTGCACAGGCTGGTCCAGTAAAGGTGAATGTTGATTGGCCAGCAGCCGTGCACGCCCCTGTACACTTCTGCGGCTGAGTAAACAAACTGATCTAAGGGCCCTATTAACCCTTTGAGGACCAGGCCCAAAATGACCCAGTGGACCGGGCAAATTTTGATCTTAGTGTTTTCGTTTTTCCCTCCTCCCCTTCTAAGAGCTCTAGCACTCTCAGTTTTCTATCTACAAGCCATGTAAGTGCTTGTTTTTTACAGGAATAGTTGTACTGTGTAATGGCGTCATTCATTTTACCATAACATGTACGATGGAATTCCATATATATTATTTATGAAGATATAAATAGGTGAAATCGTAAAAAAGAATGCAATATGGTAATGTTTGGGGGGTTCCTGTGTCTACGTAATGCACTATATGGTAACAGCGACATGACACTATTATTCTATAGGTCAGTCCGAACACAACCATATGCAGGTTACACAGATTCTCTAATGTTATATATATATTTTTTTATGAAATCCTTTTTTTTGCCAATTAAATATTAATAAAATGGGCTTATTGTGACGCTTATAACGGTTTTATTTTTTCACCGACGGGGCTGTATGTGGTGTCATTTTTTCCGCCATGATCTCTAGTTTTTATTAATACCATATTTGTGAAGATCGGACATTTTGATCACTTTTTATTGATTTTTTTTAATATATAATGTAACATAAAATCGGTAATCTGCGCACTTTTTCCCCTCTTTTCGTGTACGCCGTTTACCGGTCACAATGACGCTTGTTATATTTTAATAGATCGGACAATTCCGCACGCTACGGTATATTATATGTTTATCTATTTATTAATTTTTATATGTTTTATTTATATAATGGGAAAGGGGGGTGATTTAGACTTTTATTGGGGGAGGGGCTTTGGGGTAGTGTGTTAGTGTTTTGAACTTTTTTTTTTTACACTTTTGAAGTCCCTTTGGGGGACTTGTACATACATTACTTTGATTTATACACTGATGAATGCTATGCCATAGGCATAGCATTGATCAGTGTTATCGGCGATCTGCTCATTGAGCCTGCCTGTGCAGGCTCAGTGTAGCAGATCGCCGATCGGACCGCACGGAGGCAGGTGAGAGACCTCCGGCAGTCCGTTTCAACGATCGGGACCCCCGCAGTCGCACTGCGGGGGTCCCGATCGGTAAGTGACAGGGGACTCCCCCTGTCACTTACACTTAAACGCCGCGGTCGCGCCGTGATCGCGGCGTTTAAGGGGTTAATGACACGCGGCAGCGCGATCGCTGCAGCGTGTCATTGCCGGTGAGGTCCCGGCTGCACGCTTCATAGCGGGAGAAACACCCAGGACGTAAGGACGTAAGCGTGTCATTGCCGGTGAGGTCCCGGCAGCACGCTTCATAGCGGGAGAAACACCCAGGACGTAAGGTTACGTCATGGGTCGTCTGGGGACAGACTTCCATGACGTAACCCTACGTCCAGGGTCGTCTAAGGGTTAAACACACAGATTTATCTGAAAGATCATTGAAGCCAAAGCCAGGAACAGACTATAAACGAGGAACAGGTCATAAAGGAAACACTGAGATTTCTCTTTTTAAATCCATACCTGGCTTTGGTCTCAAAAATCTGTCAATCTCTGTGTGGGTGTGTGAGAGAGATAGGGTCTAAAGGCAAATGTCATTTATAATCAAGGCTCCTCCCACTGGCCCAGAGTAAAATGCAGAAGCATGAGCAGCACAACGGGGGCACAAAAATATGGGTCCTACTCTGGGATACCAAAATAGCTGACATTTTTAATGTCTATAGGATATGCCATAAAACATTGTAGCCTCAAAGTGGCTGCTACTTACCTAGTTTTGGGTATATTTTAGTTTAAAGGACAACTCCGGCCAAAAGTATTATTTAATATGTTATTACTTAAAGGGGTTATCCAGTGCTACAAAAACATAGCCACTTTCTTTCAGAGACAACACGTCTCCAGTTCAGGTGCGCTTTGCATTTAAGCTCCATTCACTTCAATGGAACAGAGCAGCAAAAACCCGCCCAAGCTAGAGACAAGAGTGGGGCTGTCTCTGGAAGAAAGCGGCCATGTTTCTGTAGCGCTGGATAACCCCTTTAAAGGAAAGTTAGACAAATTCCTAATGTACATCATTTATGGGAAATGCACATATAGTGCTATTTCCCTTAATTTAGTAGATCAGGGAGGCTTCAAATTCCTTAAAAAACTGTGAAGTCACGAATCAGTTGTAATTCCTATGAAGTGTCCAGCAGGGGGCGAACTATATGTAGAAGTCTATTGCACTGTATTGTGTAAGGAAAAGTATGTAATGTAATGTAAACTACCCTTTATTGATGGATTGTTAATGGAATAATTTGGGAGTAAGTACACGGTCCGTTCCCCATCACCAACCCCCCCAGCTCAACCCCCCCCCCCCCAACACAGCACGCCCATTCACTTCCCTGCTGTCCCGGACCGCCAGCTCACTGCCGCCCCCACGTCCTGCTGACTCGATCTGAATGATGAGAGCTGCCGGGGGTGATATCAGGGACCGAGTCGGCAGGACACGGGGTTGGCAGTCCGGGACAGCAGGGAAATGAACGGGCGTGCGGTGGTGGGAGGGGCAGGGGGCTTGAAGATGGGGGATCTCCCTGGTATTACTCCCCCATCCTCTGCTCATACTATGAACAGATGATGAGAGGAGTAGTAGTAGTGTGTATCTGTCCCACTGCACTGAGCAGAAAGGGAGGGGGAGGTAGTTAGATGCACGGGCACCTCTCTTCCTTCCTGCTCAGTGCCAAGTGTTCTTGCTCCCCAAATTTTTCCATAAACATAGTCCATCAATAAAGGGTAGTTTACATTACATTCTTTTCCATAGACAATACAGTGCCATAGACTTCTACATATAGTGCGCCCCTGCTGGACACTACATAGGAATTACAACTGATTCGTGAAGTCACAGTTTTTAGGCAATTTGAAGCCTCCCTGATCTACTAAATTAAGGGAAATAGCCCTATAGGTGCATTTGCCACAATTAATGTACATTAGGAATTTGTCTAACGTTCCATAAGTAATAACATATTAAAGACGACTTTTGGCTGAACTTCTCCTTTAAGAGTCCATTTACACAGAAACATTATCAGACAGATTATCTGTCAAAGATTTGAAGCCAAAGCCAGAAACAGACTATAAACAGAGACTGTTTATAGTCTGTTTCTGGCTTTGGCTTTAAGTCTTTGGCAGATAATCTTTCTGTGTAAATGGACCCTAAGGGTACAAGTGGCTGACCATTGTGGTATATATCACCAGGATGCATTGCTTTCCCTCAGCTGTTCAATACAGCCCTCCCACCCTGCCTACTTCCCTCTCTAACTCTCCTTCCAGTTCCCCACCCCAAGCTGTTGCATAACGACTTATTACACTGCAGACTATTGCATATCAGTAAGGTTGTAGCACCAATATCTTTATTAATTTACCAGCAGGTGAAAAGCTTGATCTGTTACTTTACATCGAACCTCAGTGAGAAAATACTACTACTAATAGTAATACTAATAACAATACACACAACGCACATATTATATATAAAATTTTCATTCATTTTTCATTTAGTTGTATGTATATTTAGTTACTTACCATCATCTATTAAGTAGAATTCAGTTGTTGCATATTCACTCATTTCAGATCCCACTATAGCTTTCACTTGAACACCATAATAATCATAAGGATCGACAATAATTTTGGAGAGATTACAGTAATTATGTGAAATTCTCTCACAGGTCTCTACAATTGTCCAGGCATCGTTTCTGAAATATAAAAGAAATGTTTGAATATACTACATTTCAAAATAGATTATTCTTCACAGTCAATATGGTAGTTGTTTTGTAACATACATAGGGCGTTCAGTACAGAACTGTATTTTTCCTCTTTGGTAAATTTTGCAGTCAGAAGCAGTCATCAAATTCTGAGAAGCATCTGCAGATTCTATTTTGGATTTGTTGCAGTATTAGAAGAGGATGTAAAACCCCACACGTGAATATCTTGAAGTCGTCCAGTCACTAGATTTCTTTTAATAAACTTGTCAACTCAGAAAAGCCCCAAATTCTGCCAGATTGGTAAGCAAGCAGGGCCCTCACTCATGTTTGACTTGGTTACAGGTGTATCTCCAATTTCTGATTTTGTCTATGCATGTACTGTGTTTTTCTGAAAATAGGACCTAGCTTCAATTGCCTAGCTTCCGGCAGTATGCTTAAAATATAAACCCTGCTTAAAAAATAAGCATCAGCCAATCAGTGCCAGAATTGTTATGCCCCACTGCCACCTGCTCAACACAAGCTGCAGGGGAGGCAGGAGTGGTAAGAAGGTAGGGGACACGGACAATATGTGGGCCAACTACTGAAAGGTATAAAATATGTTGACTACCTGCAAAAAAAAAAAAAAAGGGGGGGGGGGGGTGTATTCAGTATGGGACTACTTGCAGAGGGGAGCGATGATTACAGTATGGAGGCCTTAAATCTAGAAGAACTTACAGAAGGGACAGTGGGACATACAGTATGGCAGCTAACTACTGTATAGAGGGAGGGGGTCCCTGTGTAGTGGCACACTATTTTCAAAAAAAACAAACAAAAAAAAAAAAACATACATTATATATATATATATATATATATATATATATATATATATATATATATATATATATATATATATATATATATATATAAAGACCCTGTCTCATTTTCGGAGAAACACAGTGATTCACTGGCTGAGAGGCTAGTAAAGCTTCTTATACACACATACAACAATATAGATAACATTTTCTGTGTACAGATAACCCCTTTTATCCTCCTATCCTTGGGACCCAGCACCCTGGATGATGACCATCTGTTCAGAGAGGGTGTCACAGCCAGATCTACGCAGTAGGGTTGGAAGTAGTTGGCTGTATTGGCTTTAGTGACCATGCAGCTCCCGTATCTATTAACCATGGAGCAGAACTGCCACATGACTGCCTCTGACTAGAAAGGATATAGTTATATCATGCACTACATTTGCCCTGTAGAGATTAGCGCAACTCAAGCATGCTCATGTCCGATCGTTCGCCAATTGAATACTGGTGGCTGAAGCAGTTGGATGCAGCCCTAGGGAGTCCAAGAAAACATGGATATATCCAAGTTTTCCAGGACTCCCTAGGGTTGCATCCAACTGCTTCAACCACCAGTAATCAAATGCCGAACGATCAGACTCAAGCATGTTCGAAGTTCAGTCATCTCTATTGCCCTGTGTTTGATCTGCTAGAGAAGTGAACAGTTCCTCACACATTATAAATGATTAAAGGAAGTCTCGGCAGCAGGATGTACTCGGCTTGATGCCACCAAACTTGTTTTAGCCCCCAAAAAATTCCTTTATGTTTATGTCTTACTTTTTGTATTCCACTTGAAAATAAGGGGTGATAGAGTTTATGTTGTAATGCCAGTACAATAGAGAGTTAAAATTATAAGATTCCTTCTTCAAGTTAAATGGTTTTGGAACTGGAGAAAGAAAAGAGAACAATGTTACAAAGATATAGAAATTGTATAAGTCACCAAAACTGATATCAAGTTAAAGAAGAGACAACCTAACATAGCCAAATCAGTTCCAGACAGACACAATAATTCAGTATTTCAGTTTGCCCCAAGCTCCAGCTTGGTATGACCAGTGTAGTTTTCCAATTATTAAAAGGGGTACTCCAGTGGGGAAAAATTTTTTGAAACTGGTGGCAGAAAGTTATACAGATTTGTAATTTACTTCTATAAAAAATAAAATAAAATTAACTTCAATTTCAAAATCTCCAGTACTTATCAGTTGCTGTATGCCCTGTAGGAAGTGGTGTATTCTTTCTAGTCTGACACCTCTGTCCATGTCAGGAACAGAGGGAGCCATACGCTCAGCGCGGGGGTTGCAGGGTCATTCCATGGCCTCCCTTCCCTGCATGTGCACGCTTTGTGGGGTTGGCGGTCGCTGACAGACACAGTGTGGAGTTAGCGTAAATACCCCTGTGAACCAGGGAACCTGCACGTGGTACACGGGGCAATATGGTTTGATCAAATTATATACCAACATCCTGGCGTTGGCTTTAAAAATAGGCCTAGCGGCATTAGTATCAGCGATAGGTGGGATGTGCAGCCGCTCCTTTCTCTCCATGTCGTAATGATATTGTTGTATTGTGGGCTTGTTGCCAATGTTTTATGGTGCAGGTTTATTGCACAACTTAGTGTGTTGGTATACTTGAAATTTTTTTTTTGCAGAAATCAATAGTACAGGTGATTTTAAGAAACTTTGTAATTGGGTTTATTAGCCAAAAATGCATTTTTATCATGAAAAAGCGGTTAGAAGCTCTCCCCCCTGTCTTCATTGTTCTCTATGGAGAGGGGAGGGGTGGAGGGAGATGAGGCACAAAAACAGGACAACAAAGAGGTAATTTACAGCTACATCACCAGGCTCTCTCCTCTGACAGTCAGCACTGACCTCTCTGATCTCTGAATGCCGGCTTTCACACAGGTCCTGCTGTGTAATACTTTGTTCTCTGCAGCCAACTAATCTCCCCCCCCCCTCCATAGAGCAGACAGGGTCCAACTAAAAGTGATGAACAGTGAATGATAGAGGACGAAAGGGGGGACCTGGGGAAAGTCTTTTTGAGTGCAGATAATGCCATGTTTGCCTTATAAATTAAATTACAAAGTTTCTTAAAATCTTAAAAGCGATCAAAAATTTGCATATGCGCAATCAAGGTACCGATAGAACAAAAATGACACCTCACACAGCCCCATAGACCAAAGGATAAAAGTGCTATAAGCATGGGAATAGAGCGATTTTAAGGAACATATATTTTTTTAAAAAAAGGTTTTAATTTTTTAAAAGCCATCCAATAAAATAAAAGTTATACAAGTTACATATTGTTGTAATCGTACCGACTTGAGGAACATATATAACAAGTCAGTTTTACCCCAGGGAGAACAGCGTAAAAACAAAACCCCTCCAAATTAAAAAATAAAAAAGTGTTTTGTTTTTTTTTCTTTTCAATTTCACCACACATTTAATTTTTTTCCTGGTTTCGCAGTGTACTTCAGCCTGTCATTGCAAAGTACAATTAGTGACGCAAAAAATAACGTCTCATCTGGGTTTCTAGGTGAAAAAATGCAAGTGCTATGGCCTTTTAAGCACAAGGAAGAAAAAAAGAAAATGCAAAAAATGAAAATTGGTCCGGTCTTTAAGGGGTTAAAAGTTACATTTTATATTTTGGGGCCTATTCTGTGATTATGCATTTCTAATTTGTCCATTTTGTTACTAGTCTGGGCACTTTGATTAGTTCTGTGATTATGTCATGTCAGGAACTGTCCAGAGCAGTAGCAAATCCCCACAGAAAACCTGGTCAGTTCCTGACACTAACAGAGAAGGCAGCAGAGAGCACTGAGGAAAAGGCGAGAAATTGAAGAGGAATGCGCCCTTAGGGCCAGTTCACATGGAGTAAAACTGGCGGAATCCCACTAGCCTCCATGTCATACTGGCAGTCTATGGGAGGCTCCCATAGACTGCCAGAATTACACGGAGGCTGGCGGGATTCCGTGGCAGAGAATTCTGCCAGTTTTACTCCTTGTGAACTCAGCCTTGATTTCCACTTAAAATTCCTCCCGTAAAATATGAACAATGAGTAATGTCCCATTGTGTTTAATGTAATTTCCGCTCTGCTGTTCATACTGCAGAATTTCAAAGCAGAATTTTCGGCCACAGATCCGCTTTCCACCCAAAGAATTGACATTCTGAATCCTATAGAAGTCAATAGGGGCTTAAATTGCGCTCGAGCTGAATAGGCGAGGAATTTCAAGCAGAAAACATCCCTCTTCAATTCCTTGCTGAATTCTTGCCTATTCCTCAGTGTGAACATCTCAAACTGGAAAGAGTACACCACTTTGTGCAAGACATACAGCAGCTGATAAGTACTGGAAGACTGGAGATTTTAAAAAATAAATATATATAGAAAGAGATAGAAATATATATAGATGATATATCTCTTTCTAACACCAGTTGATTTTAATTCAATTTGAGAACCCTTTTAAAGCATGCAATGTACGTATATGCTGCTTTTTCCCCCAAATCTGTGCGTAATCGCTGTTACAGCCGGAAGGGTGCATCACATGAAACCTCAAAATTCTGCTGGTACACTAACCAACAACACCTCTTCACAGCAAGGTATTACTTGTGGTTATCACTTGTGGCCAGTGAGAAATTTTTCAGCCACAGTGCATAGATATTGAATAAATGTACAAAAGGTGAAAAGAAAAAAAAGAAAAGAAAAGTGAAACAGTAGGCGGTTATTGTCACTGCTGTGGGTTTTGGTGTGAAAGCCATAAGCTTTGAAGCAAAGCTAAACCTAGAAATGGAGAATTAAAGTCCACAGTAAAGTAGGCTCATCTCCAGCACATCAGTCTGTAGGGTTATCGGCATGCCCAAAAACTTTCTAAGCAATAGAGAAGCATAGAAGGTCCCAGCAGAAGGCGTCTGGGATAGGGATACCCTTCAAATGAGCCAAGTACAGGTGTACACGTAAGGTAGAACAGTGCATTGGAGTGAGTGCATTGTCACCAATTACTAACACACTATCTGAACTGGGACCAAAAAATAAAAATCTCTCTTTTATTAGGACAATGCATTCTGGCACTGTATTAAGTTAGAGCCTTCCTCAGGCATACAATAGCTATTAGACCTGACCCTCTTAAATATACCAGTGACCCTCAGTAGCACAAAGCACTTCTGGGTCACCGGACAACCATACACACAATCGATACAAATAAATAATTCTTATAACTGAAGTTCACATACCAATAGTGTAAAAATAAAAAACATTAGCTACATCCGTTTAGTCCCAACTCTGGAGTTTTTCCTACCATATTTGACAAAAGAAAAGGGCCAAATAAAGTGGACACGTTTATGTGCATCTCTCTATGGTAAATGGGTTGGTACAATAAAACCAGGGCTGTGGAGTCGGTAAGCAGCAGCTCCGACTCCTGAATTTTATCAGGACCGACTCCAACTCCTGCTCCTTCATAAATGGCCGGTCATATACCGGGGGAGTTATTTATCACACTGGCTCAGCAGCTTCTCCCTAATGTCCTACATGATCCTGGGGCGACTTCTGAGGGAATAAAGGAATACTGTATATAAAGCAGATTCTCCTGTGTGTGCAGTGGATGCAGCCAGTCTCCAGCCTCCATGTCCTGGACTACTCACAACTAGACTAGATGGAGCAGGTGATCTTTTCCTGCTGACAGTCTATGTTTCTAACTAAATATTCACCATACTTAAATACTGCTAACAATGCCAGATACCTGTGATATAGGAGGTCAGCCATAGTGATATACAGGGGGCCACACATAGTGATATAGAGAGGGGTCACACAGTGATATAGAAGGTCACTGTGGGGGCACGCAATAGCACACACAGCTTGCTACAGCCATAGCACACACACACACACAGCCTGCTGCAGCCATAGCACACACACACACACACACACACACACACACAGCCTGCTGCAGCCATAGCATACACACACACACACACACACACACACAGCTGCAGCCATAAAACACTGAAGAAAAACACACAATCTTCTCCCAGAGAGAAAACACCACATTTAGTACAGAGGTTACTGCTACACTTCTTATGTCTTCTCCTCCTCCTCTATATTACACAGGATATCTTCATATTACACTGCTGCTCATATACAGTCATCCAGCATCCAGGAAGAGACCAGCACAGATCTCCCCCCACACAATGGACTCTTCCAGCTCAGAAACAAACTGCCAAATAGTGACCGACAACTTTTCCATGACCCCCTTATGTAATAGGGCCAGTGTCCTATTACTGATATATTCCCCGACCACCCTTATGTAATAGGGACAGTGTCCTATTAGAATGTTGCTCATAATATATATTCATGAGCAAAACTTGTAAAGTTCATATCAAAATTCAATTCTACATTTTTTAAAGTTTTTTTTTTAAAGCTGGAGTCTGAACATTTTTTCCGACTCCAGCCAAAACTAGCTCAGACTCCACAGCCCTGAATAAAACACTCCCTTATGACATCTCATGGATGTCAGTCCTATGCAAAAAAAACCAGCAGTTTGCATGCTCCATTCTATTGACAGACTTTGGATCGGTGTTCCTAAGACCCCCATCTGTTGTTGGTGGGACATGGAAATAGGAGAACCTAAACATATGTGGTGGTATACAGAAATATCCCAAAAACTATAGCACCAGATCACATCCTGTTTCTCTAACCAGAACTTCCTGATTTGGACATTTTTCAAACATGTCAAACGTAATAGCAGAGAGCACAGGGGACTTCACAGGAAATTACACCCGTATCTAACTGTTCTAGGTTACATGGTTAGCAGGGCTGAGGGGGAAAAAAGTTCAACCAAAAAATGTCAGGGTTAAAGGGAAGGGAAGGGGATGGATGATGTGCACATTCTATACGTATGCATTTGTTGTTTTGGTGTAAGCACTTGTCTCTCTTGTAGTGAACCCTTCACTGTTTTTGCTGTTCCAGGTGGGTTGATCCAGCCACTATACCACCACTGATGTAAATGGTTAATTAGCCAGCGCGACAATCAGGCTTATAGCAGCCAACGGCGTTGTATAGAGAGGGCTCCCGTTATGAGCCCTCTCTGTATATCCCTGGATGTCAAAATGGGTTAAGGGGTTAATATCACTTAAAATACAGATATAATCAATCCCTTCCTGCAGACTCCATCCATTTTGCTTGAGTTCTGGCATTTTTGAACATACATTAAGAGGAAGACATTAAGACTAGTGTACTTGTACGTTGGTCTTAAAGCCCCAACCCCATTTTCCAAGCAAGATTTACTGAGAGGGGCATGTTTTAGTACAGCCTCCCGTCCCTGAATCTACTGCAGGACTCCAGTATAGGTGTAGATTTTTGCATGGTTTATGCCTGTTTCCATGATAAATTAGGCGCAGGAGGCGACTACTGCTCCTCCCCGTGTTGCCCCACCCCCTGCCTGCCCATCAGGCGTACACCATGGAGAGGGTAAGAATTTGCACCTTCTCTGTGGAGTATGACCTCTTGCCGGCTGATTGCATTTTTTGTGCAGCCTTATAAATAATCGTTTAATCGCCGCACATCTGTCT
Source organism: Dendropsophus ebraccatus (assembly GCF_027789765.1). NCBI lineage: Eukaryota > Metazoa > Chordata > Amphibia > Anura > Hylidae > Dendropsophus > Dendropsophus ebraccatus. Next base: position 54,852,513 of record NC_091459.1, read on the forward strand.
GTATAAACAGAAGATGTGCAGCTGACAATAATATATTTAAATGGACGCTCAATTAATTGTGGCGTTTAAAGGCACTGCAAGGGAACATTGATCTCGCAGATGGGCGCTCATTTGCAGGCGCAGTGGCCGAAGATCTGCAAGTACAAAAGGACCCTAAGACAGCATGATGAACCTCCCATCAACAGACTTCTATAGGTTACCCTTGTGTCTTTGCACTCGTTATCTTCCTTACAATTGTCTGGAAATGTTAGACCTGTCACATGTCAACACGGTTTTACTTCTTGATTTGAAGATCCCCAGCATACCCACAACTGGTTGCTGATTCTTTTCTGCAGCCTATTCTATTTGTATTGTAGTGTACTGAACTGCAGCTTTTGGTGTGGCCTGTCATAGATGAACATGGTGGTAACCCCCTCTTTCGCCTGTCAGTCACAGGAGGAGCACTCACTCAACAGACCAGACTAATTATGTCCTTTTACACGGAATTATTATCGTTCGAATTTGCACAATAATGATCAAATTCGAACGATAATCGTACGTGTAAACACAGCGAACGATCAAACGACGAGCGAGAAATCATTCATTTTGATCTTTCAACAAGTTCTCAAATCATTGTTGGTCGCTCGCAAAAAATTCGCAGATGGTTCCGTGTAAACAGTCTTTCACCGATTTAACCTATGTGCAAGATAGGCTTAAACGATCGCAAAACGATTTTTCCGTACGATATATCGTTCCGTCTAAACGCTGATCGTTCTAAAAAAAAAAAAAAAAAAAAAAAATTGTTACTTCAAAATCGTTAAACGTGCGATTGGGCGAATTATCGATCCATGTAAAAGTACCATAAGCTACCCTTCTATTATCTACTGAGGGCTGTATTACACGGCCCAACCCCTGACAGTAAGTTAGATTAGGGCTTGCTTACTGAGCCCACACATTGCTTGATAATTGTGCGGCAGGGGCTATATATATTATTAGTAGTAGTGATAACTGCGCAGTCTTTATTTTTACATGAAAGTAAAAAAAGATTTACCTATTCCCCCCCCCCTTCCTTTTGAGATGGCTGATGTAATAAAGTCCTTGGCCGGCTTTATCTGCAACACTGTAGCTTCTTTGTAATGCTGTGAGGGATAATCACAACATTTATCAAGCGTCCCCCAGGGAGAAGGAGCAGGATGGGGAGGAGGCATAGCCTCCTTCCGCACCTCATTTATGGAGGCAAGTGTAGATTTAGTAGGCAGGTTTGGGAGTCCGGATTCACTATGAGGCGTGCGCCTCTTAGTGAATCCTGTCAGGGAAAAAAGGGTGGGGCCTTATACGGTCTTCATAAATCCCCTCCTATGATTTCATTAGCAATTTAACCTAAGAATAACCCTCCCAGCATTACCAAGAGGCTACAAAGTTGCAGATAAAGCCAGTCAGGAACATTTTTACTTCAGCCATTTCAGAAGGGAGGGGAGAGGGATACAGAGAGAAAGGCTTACACACAGTATTTTGTGCCTTCAGCAGAAGGCAGCAGCTCAGAACTGGGGGAAGGAGACTGAATGGAATGAATTGTTAATCTCGCCATGGGCAGCAACATATCAAAAGTTAGGTTTGAGTGGAATACCTCTTGATTCTGTGCCAATATATACTTTCTTATTCATGTACATGACATACTGAAGCACACCACCACTTTGTGATGCAGCTGTGAATGGTTTGTTTGTTCATTCCTTCCTTGAGCTTTTTATAGTTAAGATTTTTTTTTTTACTGTGCAACCTAAGTAATGCTTTACTTCCCCATTGTTAAGTAGATGTTGGCTGACAAATCAGGTGACTGGTTTCTAGGGCCTTGCTGCTTCCTTGTTCTTAAAGGAGTATTCCCATCTCATCTAAAATAGGTAATCTGGGAGGACATGTAACGTTGAATACTTTTGCTATAATATATATCTATACACACACACATATATACATATACACACACACACACATATACATATACACACACACACACACACACACACACACACACGAGGTTGTAGCACCTGCTGCTTCATCCAGCACAAGGCAGCATATTGTAATCACACCTTACTTTCCCTAAAAGCCCCCATACACCTCAGATCATGGGTGTCAAACTCAGGCCCTCTAGCTGTTACAAAACTACAGTTCCCATGATGCCTGGACAGGGAACAGTTTTGTAACAGCTGGAGGGCCTGAGTTTGACACCCATACCTTAGATTATAACTTGCTGAGCCACCTCTCATGGCGGATTCAGCCATCAGCCTAGCATGTATAGGGCTGTCTAGAACCCTAGACGGATGATGTTGGTGGTAATAGTGGTCAGGCATGATGGAAAATCACCGCTGACCCCTTTGTTTTTTGCACATCTGACCAGGGCTGTGGAGTCGGAGTCGTGGAGTCGGAGCTAGTTTTGTCTGGGGAAAAAATGTACCGACTCCAACTCCAGCTTTAAAAAAAATCTTTAAAAAATTTAGAATTGAATTTTGATATGAATTTTACAAGTTTTGCTCATGAATATATATTATGAGCAACATTCTAATAGGACACTGTCCCTATTACATAAGGGTGGTCGGGGAATATATCAGTAATAGGACACTGGCCCTATTACATAAGGGTGGTCGAGGAAAAGTTGTCGGTCACTATTTGGCAGTTTGTTTCTGAGCTGGACGAGTCCATTGTGTGGGGGGAGATCTGTGCTCTTCCTGTATATGAGCAGCAGTGTAATATGAAGATATCCTGTGTAATATAGAGGAGGAGGAGAAGACATAAGTAGTGTAGCAGTAACCTCTGTCCTCAGTGTGGTGTTTTCTCTCTGGGAGAAGATTGTGTGTTTTTCTTCAGTATTCTATGGCTGCAGGTGTGGGTGTGTGTGTGTGTGTGTGTGTGTGCTCTATGGCTGCAGTAGGTTGTGTGTGTGCTATGGCTGCAGCAGGCTGTGTGTATGTGTGCTATGGCTGCAGCAAGCTGTGTGTGTGTGTGTGCTATGGCCGCAGCAAACCGAGTGTGTGGTGTGCGCTATGGCTGCAGCAAGCTGTGTGTGTGTGTGCTATGGCCGCAGCAAACCGAGTGTGTGGTGTGCGCTATGGCTGCAGCAAGTTTTGTGTGTGTGTGTATGCTATGGCTGCAGCAGGCTGTATGTGTGTGTGTGTATGCTAAGGCTGCAGCAGGGTGTGTGTGTGTGTGTGTGTCTTTGTGTGCTATTGCATGCCCCCACAGTGACCTTGTATATCACTGTGTGACCCCACTCTTTCTCACTATGTGTGACCTCTATATTACAGGGATCTGGCACTGTTACTTTAAGTATGGTGAATATTTACAGTGAGTCCAAGTAGTATTTGATCCCTTGCTGATTTTCTTTGTTTGCCCACTAATAAAGACACTATCATTCAGCACTTTTAATGGTAGATGTATTCTAACATGGAGAGACAGAATATCAAGAAAAAAATCCAGAATATAATTTTAAAGAATATATTTTAATTAATTTGTATTTCAATGAGGAAAATAAGTATTTGATCCCTCTTGCCAAACACACTCAATACTTAGTGGCAAAGCCTTTGTTTGCAAGCACAGCGGTGAGACGTTTGTTGTAGTTAACCAGAAGTTTAGCACACACACCAGGGGGAATTTTGGCCCACTCTTCTTTGCAGATTCTCTCTAAATCATGAAGGTTGGTGGGCTGTCGCTTGGCAACTCTGACCTTCAGCTCCCTCCATAGTTTTTCGATCGGATTGAGGTCTGGCGACTGGCTGGGCCACTCCATGACCTTAATGTGATTTTTCTTGAGCCAATCCTTTGTTGCCTTTGCTGTATATTTAGGGTCGTTATCATGTTGGAAGACCCAACCACGGCCCATTTTCAGAACCCTGGCAGAGGGGAGGAGGTTGTCCCTCAGGATTGTGCAGTACATGGCTCCATCCATCTTCCCAGTGATGCGGTGAAGTAGCACTGTACCCTTGGCAGAGAAACACCCGCAAAACATTATGCTTCCACCTCCATGCTTGACGGTGGGCACAGTGTTCTTGGGGTCATAGGCAGCATTTTTCTTCCTCCACACATGGCGGGTGGAGTTGAGGCCAAAAAGTTCAATTTTGGTCTCATCTGACCACAAAACCTTCTCCCAATAACTTGGTTCATCTTTCTAATTATCATTGGCATACTTGAGGTGCGCCTCCACATGTGCTCTCTTCAGCAGGGGTACCTTTCGGGCACTGCAGGATGTGAATCCATTGTTGCGCAAAGTGTTGCCAATTGTTTCCTTGCAAACTGTGGTCCCAGCTGCCTTCAGGTCATTTGCTAACTCCTGCCGAGTGGTTGCAGGACGATTTCTGACTGTTCTCAGCATCATTGCCACCCCACGAGGCGAAATCTTCTTTGGAGCACCGGGCCGAGGTCTGTTGATTGTCATGTTATACTCTTTAAACTTTCTGATAATTGCACCAATAGTTGTTACTTTCACATCCAACACCTTACTAATCTTTTTGTAGCCCATTCCAGCTTTGTGAAGGTCAACAATTCTGACTCTGAGGTCCTGTGACAGCTCTTTGGTTTTACCCATGTTGGAGACTTGAAATCTGTGTGATCTGTCTGATTCTGTGGACAGTTGTTTTTCACACTAGTGATTAGTGAGAACAGGTGGCTTCAGGTCAGGTAACAAGTTGATTGGGAGTGTAACTGGTCTGTAAAAGCCAGAACTGCTAATGAATACTAAGTGATCAAATACTTATTTCACTCCATGAAATACAAATCAATTAATATATATTCCTTAGATTTATTTTCTGGATTTTCTTTTTAATATTCTGTCTCTCCATGTAAGAATACATCTACCATTAAAAGTATAGAATGATCATGTCTTTATTAGTGGGCAAACAAAGAAAATCAGCAAGGGATCAAATACTTCTTGGACTCACTGTAGTTAGAAACATAGAAGACTGTCAGCAGGAAAAGACCACCTGCTCTATCTAGTCTAGTTGTGAGTTGTTCAGGACATGGAGGCTGGAGACTGGCTGCATCCACTGCACACACAGGCGAATCTGCTTTATATACAGTATTCCTTTATTCACTCAGAAGTCGCCCCAGGATCATGTAGGACATTAGGGAGAAGCTGCTGAGCCAGTGTGATAAATAACTCCCCTGGTATATGACCGGCCATTTATGAAGGAGCAGGAGTTGAAAGTCGGTCCTGATAAAATTCAGGAGTCGGAGCTGTGGCTTACTGATTCCACAGCCCTGCATCTGACCCTAGTATATATCGTTCAATGTGTATGTATTGTCTTATTCAGTGCGCCAATAAGGCAATTAAATATTCCATTTAATATTGTAATATATCAGCGCACATACATGACGAGGGTACGTATATACACCATACTGTAATATATCAGCGCACATACATGACGAGGGTACGTATATACACCATACTGTTATATACACATCATGGCACATCCATGGAGAGGATATCCATCTACACCATACTGTTATACATCATGGCACATCCATGGAGAGGATATCCATCTACACCATACTGTTATATACACATCATGGCACATCCATGGAGAGGATATCCATCTACACCATACTGTTATACATCATGGCACATCCATGGAGAGGATATCCATCTACACCATACTGTTATACATCATGGCACATCCATGGAGAGGATATCCATCTACACCATACTGTTATATACACATCATGGCACATCCATGGAGAGGATATCCATCTACACACCATACTGTTATATACACATCATGGCACATCCATGGAGAGGATATCCATCTACACACCATACTGTTATACATCATGGCACATCCATGGAGAGGATATCCATCTACACCATACTGTTCTATACACATCATGGCACATCCATGGAGAGGATATCCATCTACACCATACTGTTCTATACACATCATGGCACATCCATGGAGAGGATATCCATCTACACCATACTGTTATATACACATCATGGCACATCCATGGAGAGGATATCCATCTACACCATACTGTTATACATCATGGCACATCCATGGAGAGGATATCCATCTACACCATACTGTTATATACACATCATGGCACATCCATGGAGAGGATATCCATCTACACCATACTGTTATACATCATGGCACATCCATGGAGAGGATATCCATCTACACCATACTGTTATACATCATGGCACATACATGAATATATGAAGTTGACCTTTCACACCATACACGTCCCTGCCCCCCTCTCAGTAATAGGGCCGTATACACACAGTGCGTCTGCTCTCTGGCCTGTGAACGCATGTTGGTACTACACTGCAGGAGGTCCCAGGAGGCCTGTCCGCAGGTGCCGCAGTGTGTGAACATTACCTTTCACCGGTCCGCTGGTCGGGGTGGGCCCAGCACCTGCCGCCCATACAGACAGCAGCAGGAGAGCGAGGGTCCTGCTTAGTACGGTTTCCATGTCTGGCAGCGGCTTTATAGCTTATGACCAGAGGAGCACGTCGCCACACAGCAGGCCGGAATCTCCCTCAGCTCGGGCACAGAGGAGTGCGGCGCCGCTGGTGTCAGTGCTGGGAAGACCCTCCCGCCTCCAGGCCGCACGATGACGTCACCGCTGGAGCGTTCCCGGAGTGGTTGCTGTGCAGGCCGGGAGCTGTGCTGCGGCTGCGCGCTCTGGGCTCCGCTCCACTGCCGGGGTCGCACGTACAGGTGTGCGCTCTGCTGCAGGTAGCGGCCCTCCGGCACCGGGTCCTGGGAGAGGGCACCCCGATACTGCTGGGAGGATTCCGCTCTGTAGCTACAGGGGGTTCCCCTTTATTAAAGGGGTCCGGGTCCCGGAAAATATAACAGATTGCTAGTGACCTGCCATTCCTGGTAGTGTCACTACATGCAGGCAATGCCAGCTAGGCCGATCACAGGGCATGCTAGTTGCACCAGTGACATTTGGCGATCCAAAGGGGCCCTCTATGAGTCCTGAGCGCCCCAGCAGCCGCCTGCCCAGTTGGAGAGAGGGCCCTGGTACATACTGGTACTGGGGCAATACTACCGTGTTTCCCCGAAAGTAAGACCCTGTCTTACATTAATTTTACTCCCAAAAGTCCCACCCTGCCTTACTTTCGGGGGAGGCCTTACATTGGGAAATTCCTCTACTGTTTTTCCTCCTAGTCATTCCCCTTCCTTTTTTCTGTCATTCCTCCTCATTCCCCCTGTACTTCTCATGCTTCCTCTCGCTCCTCCATATTCCTCTCCTGTATACATCCCCATTCATTTCCCCCTTATTCCTCTTTGATCCTTTGGATTTCTCATGCTTCCTCCCACTCCTCCTTATTCCTTTCCTATCCTTCTTCTTATTCATTCCCCTCCATTTCCCCTGTTCCTTCTCATTCCACAGACACACATACACACCTTACCTTTCTTCTGTCTCAACGCGATTCCTCTGCGGTACCGGGCTGACGAGGTGACGTTCGGCCAATCAGCTGCGAGCCGGCTGACTGGCCAATCGCAGCTCGAGCTGACTGGCCAATCGCAGCTCGAGCAGCAGGATGCGCCGCAGGCCATTTACTGAAGGCGGAATACGGGCGGCTCCTGGATGGAGCGAGGTACCGTAGCAGTTCCTGTACTTTCCCCAGGGACCCCACCCATATGCGGCCTTACATTCCCCCCTCCCAGCTACCCTGCTCTACAATCGGGGGGTGCCCTACATTGGCGGACCCCCCCGAAACCCTCACCCTGCCTTACTTTCGGGGGGGTCCTACTTTCGGGGAAACACGGTATTAGACGTCTGAGCCCATGCTGCTGGTTATTTCAGTAACAAAGGCTCATACCCTGTGAGCTCTCTGAGGCTGAAGCACGGCTTGTATCCCTGGGTACACCATGCGTTTTTTTCATCCGTTTCATTGTAACGCACAGAAAAAAGTGCTCAGACACAAGCAAATTTCATGAAAATGTCCGAATTCATAACTACTCTGAACCCGAACTCTTGGCATTTCACGCCGTGTGTTTGGAGAAGGTGGATGCAGCCCGCAGCCGGCCTATGGCTGTATCCATGTTTTCCAGGACTCCCTAGGGGGGCATCCAACACAGGGAGGAAAATGCAGAGAGTTCAGGTGCAGAGAAGCTGAGAAAAAAGGAACCCATATATGAGATGGCCCCATGCATGACCATTGTGGCAATAACATTATCTCAGGATTAAAGCGACCCTGTACCCACAATCTGACTACGTCTTGCGCCCGCAAGAGGTGTTCAGAGCGGGGCCGCACAGCGACCCCTCTCTGAACCTCCGCGGTCTCGCAGCTATTAGCCGAAAGCATCCGAGTGCCGATCTCAATGATCTTTGCTGTATAAGTATACAGCAAAGATCTCAATGAGAGATCAGTGCACTTATACTAGAAGTCCCCCAGGGAGAATAACCCTAACCCCAGGGGGGCTTCTAGTATAAGTGTAAAAAAAAAAAAAGTGTTATTAGTAAAAAGCCCCCTCCCCTAATAAAAGTTTGAATCACCCCCCTTTTCCCACGTTTAAAATAAAAGTAAATAAATAAATAAACATGTTTGCTATCACCACGTGTGTAATCGCCCGAACTATTAATTAATCACATTCCTGATCTCGTACGGTAAACAACGTAAGCGCAAAAAAATCCCAAAGTGCAAAATTGCATCAAATCCAGAAAAAATGTAATAAAAAGCAATCAAAAAGTCGTATATGCGCAATCAAGGTACCGATAGAAAGAACATGTCATGGCGCAAAAAATTACACCTCACCCAGCCCCATAGACCAAAGGATAAAAGCGTTATAAGCCTGGGAATGGAGCGATTTTAAGGAACATATATTTGTTAACAATGGTTTGCATTTTTTACAAGCCACCAAATAAAATAAAAGTTATACATGTTACATATCGTTGTAATCGTAACGACTTGAGGAACATAAATAACAAGTCAGTTTTACCCCAGGGCGAATGGCGTAGAAACAAAAAACCCCTAAATAAAAATAAATGCGTTTTTTTTGTTCAATTTCACCACACATTGAATTTCTTTTCTGGTTTCGCAGTGTCCTTTATGCAAAAATTCAGCCTGTCATTGCAAAGTACAATTAGTGACGCAAAAAATAAAATAATAAGGGGGATTAGAGAGGGCTCCCAGCGTGAGCCCTCTCTGCAGCCTGTGGTCCCCGGTTGCTATGTGTAGGCAGGGACCACGGGTATTAGCCGCCGCGGCTGGCGGTTGACAGCTGCATTTGAATAGTGGTGGTGGTCCATGAAGACAAACTGCTTTCTCATGATAAAAATGCATTTTTCGAGGCTAGGTTCACACTGCGTTTTTAGCATCCGTTTAACGGATCCGTTTTTTTTAACGTCCAGAAAAATAGGGTCAGCAACGTTTTTTGGTCCGTTTTGGTCCGCCAAAAAAAACGGATCCGTTTTTTTTTATAATGGAAGTCAATGGAAAAACGGATGCACACAAATGAATCCGTTTTTTGCAATCCGTTTTTCATGCGTTTTTTGCAAAAAACGGATGCGTTAAACGGATGCTGAAAAACCCAATTATCCCAAGGGGGATTAGAGAGGGCTCCCGGCTGTATTGTCCTGTCTAAGCGTGTTTATATTTCAATAAAGGTGATAAAGATTCACGGTGAGTGCCACTGAAGATTATTTATCTTCAAACAAAGATACGCATGGACTACTTTTAGTAGAGCACCACCTACACCTGTTGAAGAGGGAGTGTCAGCTTGTATCGAGACCTATATGCTGGGACTTGTAGTGCCGGTCATCCCCTAGTGTTGGAATAGGCTTCTTATTACTGTTAGTGGAAAAAAAAAAAAAGTGTTTTTATTAATAAAAAAAAATCCCCTCCCCTAATAAAAGTTTAAATCACCCCACTTTTCCCATTTTATAAATAAATAAAAATAAATAAATAAACATATTTGGTATCGCCGCGTGTGTAATCACTCGAACTATGACAGGATTACATTCCTGATCTCGTACGGTAAACGGTGTAAGCGCAAAAACCTGCCAAAGTGCAAAATTGCGCATTTTTGTTTACATTAAATCCAGAAAAATGTAATAAAAATGATCTAAAAGTCGCATATACGCAAACAAGGTACCAAAAGAAAGAACAGATCGCGGTGCAAAAAGTGACACCTCACACAGCCCCATAGACCAAACAATAAAAGTGTATAAGGATGGGAACTAAACACATTTAGTTTTCCTTAAAAGGTTTAAATATTTTTAAAGCCATCAAATAATATAAAAGTTATGCAAGTTACATATCGTTGTAATCGTACTAACTTGAGGAACATAGATAGATAACAAGTCAGTTTTACCACAGGGCGAACGGCGTAAATACGAAACCCCTCAAAATAAAAGGAATTGCACCTTTTTTTAAAAATTTTTTACTGCACATATAATTTTTTTCTGTTTTTTTTCAGCATATTTTATAGAAAAATTAAGTCTGTATTTGCAAAGTATAATTGGTGTCGCCAAAAATTAGGGCTCATGTGAGTCTGTAGGGGGAAATATACAAGCCCAGTGGCCTTTTAAACATGAGGAGGAAAATAAACGAAAGCGCAAAAATGAAAACTGGCTCCTTCCTTAAAGGTTTAAAATCGCCTGTACTATTGATTTCTGCAAAAAAAAAAAAAAATTAAATGATAGTGACACTTTAAAATTATGACTGGATTTTGATATTTTTTCGTTGTGTGAACATAGCCTAAGGGCCCTATTCCACCGGACGATCTCAAACGACCGCTATTGCGAAAGACCTGAAAACGTTTACTCATTTCCATGGAGCGATAATCGTTACTTATGATCGTAATTGCGATAGTTTTTTCTTCGCTATTTATTCGCTATTGCGTTCGTATCTATTGCAGACGACTGAACGATGTCTTATTCAATGCAAACGATTTGCGAACGAGCAATGGTAAAAATAGGTCCAGGTCTTATTAATCGATCAACGATTTCTTGTTCAGTCGTTAATTGTTAACTGCATTTCAACTGAACGATTATCGTTTAGATTCGAACGATTTAACGATAATCTCAACGATAATCGTCCGGTGGAATAAGGCCCTAAAAGTTGGAAAACTAACATTGTTTTTGACCAAATGGTCACAAACATATTGAACAAAAAAAATCATAGAGGAAAGAATGAAAGAGAAAGAAAAAACATGAGAGGGAACTAAGAAAAAAAGCGGTTACACTGGAGAGGAGAGAACAATTGTCAAAAATGGTCATAGGAATAAAAAAGAACAAGGCCCAGTTCACACATCCGTACTGCTGTTGTTGGTTTTTGTGGAGCCGCACCTACGGACAGCAGTACAGATGTGCAGCTGCAGCCATCAGCAATTATAAAGACCCATTCATAGATGTGTATCCATGTTTTCCAGGACTCCCTAGGGCAGCATCCAACTTCTGCAGCCACCGGGAGTCAAATGTTGAGCAGTCAGGAGGAGTTTGGGATGTCAAAATAATAGTATGAGAGGTATCTAGAGATGTGGAAAGAAAATGTGTAAAACATGTCCATAGATCCCAAGTAACATACAGCATTTTAAAAGGAAACCAACTTGAGTCAGAAAGTTACAGGTTTTCTATAGGGATTTGCTACTGCTCTGGACAGTTCCTGACATGGACAGAGGAGGCAGCAGAAAGCACTGTGCCAGACTGGAAAGAATACACCACTTCCTGCAGGACATACAGCAGCTGATAAGTACTGGAAGACTGGAGATTACGGGAAGATTTAAATAGATGTAAATTACAAATCGTCTTAAATTTTTGACAAAAGCTGTTTTGATAGATTTTTTTTAGCCAGAGTATTCCTCTGAGCTCTTGACTATGCATAATAACTAGTTTTTGTCTATTTGACATTAGGCTATCTTCTCCCAATATTCTACCCATCACCTTGACAGCTTTTACATGGGGAATGTGGGAGTGAAGTGGAGCCACATCCAAAGTAACTAAATCTCCTCCCATACTATATCTTTTAATAATGTTAAAAGATGCCCTGAGTCTTATCAGGTAGGAATGGAGAGGAATAACACTTTTCTTTATAGCTAGATCATTCCCGTTATCATAGGAAGACATCATGGTGGCCTGGACCCAATAGAGAAGAAAGGGGGGAGAGGGCAGCTGCAGTGAGAGAACATGCTGCCAGACACGTGACCGTACTTGTGCGCCGCCGTGCTGGGGGAGGTAGCGGCCCCTTGTGGCTGAAAGTATAATGCTGACAGGGTTGGGAGCCAATGGCACAATGACAGCGCCATATTTCACTGTAGGAACTCCTGAACAAGGGCCAGCATCAGCACGTGCATCCGGAGATGGCCATAATTCAGGACAAACCTATAGGGCTCTATACACGGACACCTTTCAGGAAAATTCCTGAAGAGTACCTGTGCCCAATACTACGCTATGGGTCTGGAAATTTACCCGGATTTCCTTATAAATCCAGGTAAATTTACTGAATGTGTGAAGGGGCAATGCATGTAACTATACAGTAACCGCTCATGAGGCAATGATATCACCCTGTGGTATCACTAAGGCGCATGTAATTCTGTATCAGTATGGAGACAAGGTTATATCTCCCCCTGACCTGTTCTTACTATATAACAATATACATATAGCCCGCCATGCCCTTACATGACGCCCCAATACAGCTGGCATCACTATAACCGCACACACCCTCCCCCTCCCTCCTGCTCTGTGTGTACTACGTGCGCCCGCCCTTTCACGCCGTCACGTGACGCCTACTGGAGCGTGGCGCTGCGGTCGCTATGGAGACGCGGTGTCCTAGGAAACTTTTCACTACAGACCATAGGAGTCCGTGTCCCAGCGCAGCGGAGCACAGGCCGGGACCCTGACGCCGTACGTGAGGAGAGGTGAGGTGCGCGGCTCCCCAATAACACACACCGACAACCCCAGCCTCCCATGCTGTGCTGATGAAGGGGGGACCCATAGAAATGGCTGCATGTTGGGTTGAGTGGTCTCCCTGGTCTGAGGAGCAGTGATGGGCACACGTTAGATTCTGTATATAATAGACATACGTCATGTTCTTCTATATATGATCTATTTTTTATCTGGTGCTAATAGCACAGACCAGGGGGTTGGCGGTCTCCTCAGCTGGCCCCCCATAGTTGTTCTATGGCTGATATGAGCAGGTGACAGGACCCCCGGCTCCTCCCTTGTTTCCGTATACAGGACGAGAGCGGCTATGAGCCTGTTGTGATAAAATATCATAAAGTAATTTAATTTACTATAATATGTTCTTTTTTTATTAAAGGAGTTATCCAGCGGAAAAAAAATTCAAATCCACTGGTGTCAGAAAGTTATATAGATTTGTAATTTACTTCTATATAAAAATCTCCAGTCTTCCAGTATTTATCAGCTGCTGTATGTCCTGCCTTATCAGGCAGAGCACTACATTAAGATTGTGCGGGAAATGACACTGAGGATGAAGGTAAGAAATATACCTTCATCCTCAGAGCCCTGTGTGCAATTATCTGTGTGCAAGAATTATCTAACCTACTAATGGTTCCCCTTTAAACTGTCTCTGTCATTACAAAAAACTTTTGACGTGTCAGTTTGGTCTGGGTCTATGTGTTACGACCCTGACTGATCATGAGAAGGATCAGGAAGAGGACTGTGCTGCTGTGCGCTTTGCTGCCTGCTCTGTGTCACTGAGGAATGACGGCCCCATAGATTTTCATTATGAGTTTGACTCATCACGTGACACAGAGCCGGGAGAGGACCGCGCTGAGCATGGACTTCTCCTGACTCCTCCTCTGACATGTCTCTCTGACATGGTAAAAGTTTTTTTTTAATGACAGTGACATTTTAACCCCTTCTTAACCTGCAGATTTCTCACGTCATTTTTTTTCTCCTTACCCTTTAAGAACCATAGCATTTTTATTTTTCCATCCACATAGCTGTATGAGGCTTATTTTCTGCAGAACAATTGTACCTTTTACTGGAGCTCTTCATTTTGCCGTATAATGTACTGCAGAACTAGCAAAAAAGTTGTGGGTTAAAAAATAATCCTGCTGTTCAGCAGACTTATTGGCATTACAGTCAGGGCTGTATTAACAGCTGCTGCTGCCCTAGGCACTAAACCTGAAGACGCCCCATCCTCACGCACCTATTGGCGATATCAGACCTGACCAATACCACCATACCCCCCACCCCCCTGGAAAAGACACCAGATTTACTGGCAAGTCTGAATGGGAGGAGGGAAACTAAAAAAATAAAACAAAAAAAATATTTTTTTCTGTCCCCCTGCTCCCTGGTGCTGCCCCCCTGCAAGGTGCTGCCCTAGGCACCGGACCACGGGTGCCTAGTGGTAAATACGGCCCTGATTACAGTAGCGGGAACATTTAAACAGTTTTGGAGCTCCCGGCATCATAATGGTACATGATACCAGGAACTCTGGACTCCATTCCATAGCGTATTATCCCTGTATATACAGAATGTAGGAATAAGCCCTTATAGTTTAGTTATTTCCACACATTGATGTCCAATATGTTAAGTTGGGTTTTATTTATATTTAAAATTGAAAAGGGGGATGAGTTAAATGTTTTAATATTTTTACATGATTTACACCTTATTTCATCCACTATACGATGTGTCAGCTTTGATTGACAGGTACTGTATTTCTCTACATGCAGATAGGTCCAGGTAAAGGCTCGAGGGGTCATCCCAACAGAAGCACAAAAACCTATATGCGGCTGATGTGGCTGTAATTCAAAAGTTTTCCCAGCTCTATCAGGCCACACACTAGCAAGTGATACATTACACTGCATGTAAACCACTTTCACATAATTTCTACAGGCGTTCTAGACTGGACTTGGTCTATATGAATGCTTTTTTTATTTCTTAAAGTGGTTTTAATATAATGTCAAATTTTCTGTTGCTTCAGTTTCTTTCCAGAGGGAGCAACATCAGATTCTCTTCAAGTAAAGACCAAAACCTGCAGCCATGACGTCTGTTTTACCAAGCCAGAAAGAAATGGGAAGTGGAACATATACATTCTCGAGTCAACCCAGAGTTGTCCAGAACCGCAAGAAGTACAGAGGAACACAGCCACCCATGTGAGTATAATATCTATGCGTCCTGTAGCAGTGCAGCCACTAGAGGGCAGATTTATTTTATTATTATAATATCCCTTCTCCTCCATCCAGCTGTTGGAAAACTAAAATTCTCATAGCTTCAGCTTTGGCTCTCCAGGCAGCTTGTAACAGCTGGAGGGTCTGAGTTTGACACCTGTGCGTTAGTTTCTGAAAACCTGGAGAAAGGAGCTGGCTGCTGGGTGGGTAGTAAGTAGTGCAGGCTCCGCAATTTTTTTTAGGACAGTCAAAAGTTCCGGGTGTCTATCCAATGGTATTAGCTAAAAGTTGTCAGGTTTCCATTAACCCTTTAAGGACGCAGCCATTGTTTGTTTTTATGTTTTTTTCCCAGAAACATCTGGTTCCCCTACTGATCAACAATTATTCTTGCTTCTGAGACAAGATGTCACTTCAGCCAGTTGCAGGCCCAGACTGTACCTTAAAAATACTTTGCATCCTCTAATTTTCTACCCTGTATCAAAAAATGTTTTTCTCATTACGTCACTCAGTATAAATATTATTTTTAATAGCTGGTATATTTCTGCATGCAATAAAACCAATGTAAATATTTATTTTGTAATGTAAATTTTTTATGAAAAAAATATCATTTTTTTTTCATTAAGGATTTCATTTTTGTTTAATTAAATACATTCTTGGCCTTCTAACTATATATATCTGGAGCTTGGGAAATCTAGGTGTTTCCTCTTTGAAAACTAGGTAACATGGCTGATATATATGCATGCACAGTATATGGTTTAGGGTGAATATTGAGGTCTTCTCAGTGCTCTTGATTTGCATATTTATTGTAAAAATGCCAACAGCATCACTTGTCTGGCAGAAAACTAGAAACTGTTGCATTTTTACAATGCATGTGTATGTACTCCAGGAGCCTGGAAAACCTGTCTGCTTTCAGGAACACTTTATTCACCATTAATCTTTGGGGATTGATATAATGATTCCTACATATATAAGCACTTATGATCTCAGTGATCCTCCCTGTCTCTTTCTCTGACGGCCATGCTCTCCGGCATTGTTATAAATTTAGATAGCTCTGTCAGAGCCCTCTCCTCCCCCTCCCCTCTCTGGTTGGACCAGGTCACAGCCAGACTCTCTATTGTGCTGATCACAGCACACAGAGAGGAAGTTAGACTCACAGACCAGGAAGGGATCTGTATGAAGGAACGTCAAAAACCCAAACAATATTTAAAAATAAGTGTTACTGTGATACATAGTTTGTCTACGCAATGCTATATACAGCAAAAGGGACATGATACCATTATTCTATAGGTCAGTCCAAACACAACCATATGTAGGTTTACACAGATTTTCTAATGTTTTATAAATTTTTTTAATTAATTTTTTTTTTTTTTTTTTTTTTGCAATGGGGTACTCCGGCCCTGCAGTATAATCTGTGTACGGCCGGGGAGTGGGTTGAAATAGAAGCCGGTGGTGACTTACCTCCCCAGTTCCAGCAGCGGCTCCCAGATCGCGCCGGCCTGTACCTCCGTCCCGCGGCCGCTTCCTGGTTAGAGCAGCGGCTTGAGACGTCATAGCATTGATCAGTGTAATCGGCGCTCTGCTCATTGAGCCTGCCTGTGGCAGACTGAATAAGCAGAGCGCAGATTGGACCGCACGGAGGAAGGTAAGAGGCCTCCGGCAGTCCAGCACAGCGATTGGTCCCAATCGATAAGTGACAGGAGCGGCTCCTGTCACATTTAAACGCTGCAACGTTTGCAGAGTTTAAGGGGTTAATGACAGACTGCAGCACGATTGGTGCATCCTGTCAATAACTGTGATGGCCCAGCTGCTGATTGCATCTGGCCCCCACCTGCTATGAAGCGTGCTCGGCTACGGAGCGCTCTTTATAGCACATTAGACACCCAGGGCATACATGTACGCCCATGGTCGTCTGGTGACAGGCGGCCAGGGCATGCATGTAAAAAAAATTCAAAATATAAAATTGACTGTATTGTCCCTTTTAATGTTTTAGTTGTTGGTGAGTTAACTGCCTGGAGTTACAGCTGGCACCAAACACGAAGTGTGCCAGCTGTATATTGATGTGAGCTCCCGCTGAGTATAGTGCGGCTCAGCCTCTCATTCTCAAAGTTTGCGTTTTACATGTTATGAGTTTTGTTTTTCTTTTGCTTTAGGACAGAAGAGATCTACAATTATGGAAATATTATGTATGATCGAAGGGTTGTGCGAGGCAATACTTATGCTCAACAATTATTACCTTTGGTGAGCAGGACATCCTGGATTCTCTCAGTATTACTGAAATGATTTCTGCCTTCATAAGAGATACGTGCAGAACAAATGCCTTGTTATATTTCCTACCATATGCTTATTCATTGTAAATTTCCATTACTGTCCACTCCCTTAGGCTTATAGGAATAATAAAAGAACAAATTTATGTTGTTTCTTCAGATAGATGAACAATTTCCTGTTTTATGAGTTTTATACAATTGTTATGAGTAGAGATGAGCAAATTTACAGTAAAAGTGAATCGCTTTGTTATCTCTGCAATCTACTCATAAGGCTGGTGCTTTGTAACTCATTTCTGGTCTGAGCCACGCCTCCCTGGGTGCTGGGAAAAGATGGGAGAAGTTTCCCAGGACTGGATCCAGCTTTTTCAGGCACCCGGCATGGAGCGGTAGTGAGGTACAAGACAACAGGCGGATGAGCAGATTGCAGAGATAAAGCGATTTGTTTCTTTGTTACTGTAAATTTGCTCATCTCTTGTTATGAGTACAGAACTTATAGTAGCTCCTGTTTTCCCATTTAGTCTGCACAGCCAGATCCGGTAGAGATTCAGAGGAATCAGGAAGCCCGCAGAAGAGCACTTGCAAAGAAACGTGCAAAAGAACTGCTAAGATCTAGGTCACCTGAACCTGTGGAAGGCAGGAAACACATTGATGTGCAGACAGGTAGGAAGGATATTCTTATTTTCTAATAATATATACTAATATTATATACTATTGTAGGAAGCCCTAGTGGCTGTTTTGCTTCTAATTGATTAAATAAGTCAAAAGTATGTGAATAATCCATGCAGGTGTTTTACATATCTGAACAACAATATCACTATACTATGTCACTAAACCTTAACCTGTAACAAATATGTCTTCAAATGACCAGAAGTAATCATTCAAAATGAATTAATACAGCTGAGGCTGAAGTGCTGTCCATCAGCTATCAAAATTCCACCGTAGTTATTACCTTTAATTAAAGCTAGTTATAAAATGGATGCACATGTTGTTAACTCTATTTTGTGCGGTCTTTGTTGCAGAGCTGTACTTAGAAGAGCTCAGTGACCGTGTTGAGGAGAAGGACATGGAATGCCAGACGGATGCTTTCTTGGACAGACCTCCCACACCCCTTTTCATCCCAGCTAAGACTGGAGTTGATATTTCAACACAGATCCTGGAAGGAGAAGTAAATATCTATAACCAGTTTAGTGGTGTGTCAGGCAAGCCATGTATGCTTCAGCAAGCAAGAGGGACATTTTGCACTCCTTTCAGATTTCGTTGGAAAAGCTGGTGCTGACTTAGATGCCAGATAACTTTATACTAATGTTTTAGCATACCAAACCAAGCACATGGTCCTCCAGTGCTGGAAAACAACAACTCTTTAAATATCAATTAATAACTGATTGGATTAAAAAGCCCAGGGGGCGTTCCCATGCATGCAAGAGCCAAGCTTAGAACAACCTAACAACTTCAAAATGCTGGCTGCATGACTGACAGACACTAGGCTGCCTTTGCTAACCCACCTCTCACCTGTTTGTGGTTGTTAATTATGTGCGCAGGGGTACTTACAGAGTTGCTGGTATGATGATCTGGGGAGCGATTTCATATGTCAGTTGATTAACCCCTAGTAGTGATATGAGGAACACCAATGGCTCAGCAATATGCAGGACATCCTGCTGCCACATGTGTTCCTTCTTCTGGCAGGGCTTTTAATTTGTGATTTCCACAGGATAATACTCATCCACACCACCACACAGAAAGGTTTCCCCAGATTACAACACTTTTCTTGGCCAGCCTTCCTTGATCACTAAAGGAGATGGAAGCCTCAGATATACAGCATAGGCATCCAGTGACAATGTCAAACATTGACTCCCATTGTAATAACAATACAAACATATACCTCACCTATTTTTACTGTGTCCTTCTGCATTTAAAAGTGTAGCAAAAAGTGCATTTCTGTATTGTAGAATTAAAAGATTTGGCAACGCTTACAGTACTAGTGCATATCAAATAGACAATCTATTGGCACATCCTGGGGCTTATTGACACATATTATTGGCGGTATACTGGCAATACTCTCGATCACTGTCTCTGAGAGCCTTCATGAAGTAAAATGATGATATTGCTGCCCATTGTTTTGGATTATTCTGAAAAAATATACATTCCCTCTTATGTTGTTGATGCTATCGTTACAGCTATTTGACTTTGATCTGGAAGTAAAGCCAATCCTGGAAGTGTTGATTGGGAAGACAATTGAGCAGGCTCTCCTGGAAGTAATGGAAGAAGAGGAACTGGCAAACTTAAGGGCACAGCAGCGTGCTTTTGAGGAACTGCGTAATGCTGAGCTTGCTGAGGCACAACGACTTGAAGAACAGGAGAGACGGCATAGAGAGGAAAAGGTACAATTCTAACAGGATTCTAATAAAATACAATAGCTTCAACAAAGGAATCTCTAAATACAGGTTACGCTTCTATTCTTCGCAGGAACGGCGAAAGCTGCAACAAAGGGAAATGCTTCTGAAAGAAAAGGAGACTGCAGAGAAAGTGGCAGCTAGAGCTTTTGCCCAGCAGTACCTGGCTGATCTTATTCCTTCTGTATTTAGCAGCTTGAGGGACAATGGATACTTCTATGATCCTGTAGAAAGAGGTTTGTATAAAATATATATTGATTGTTAAATAAAACTGATAGTCCATGAGGGAAATGTTAGAATTTATTGTATGCTAGGATATGATCCCTAAAATTGATGGGGCTAATGTCCAGTGTTGTGCTGCTGGAACATATCCCAGTTCATGAGCATACAGTGGGAAATTTCACCCATACAGATTACTTCTGTTCTGTATAGCTCTCAAGATTTTGTTTTTTACCGCCTTGAGATGCTTTAGGACTGTTGTATATTTGAGCAACTGGGGTTTCTCTGGGCTGGGCTCTGGTTGGCTCCAGTGCTGCCCATGGCTGTTACTGAGCAAAACACTTCACATGCAATTATTTTACCTGTGTGAATGTAGCTTTATATGATGTCCAGTTGTGTTTTTTTTTTTGCTTATTTAATAAATTATTTATGTTCAACAGATGTTGAGACTGGATTAATGCCATG
This sequence comes from Dendropsophus ebraccatus, assembly GCF_027789765.1. NCBI lineage: Eukaryota > Metazoa > Chordata > Amphibia > Anura > Hylidae > Dendropsophus > Dendropsophus ebraccatus. The sequence goes on from NC_091459.1 coordinate 54,872,907, forward strand.
GCTAATGGGTGAAGTGAGGAGTGCACTAGAAAGGAATGAACTGGGCAGGACAGTGCTGGACAGTAAGTATTTTTTTGCTTTATGTCAGAACAAATGTATTTTAAATATGTTACAAAGTGTCCTTGAAAGAAGGACTCTCTAAAGGGAATATGGATATAATAGAGTTTCTTGTGGTACACCTGCACATAGTGTTACCCATTTTATGGACAGACCCTTGATTTCGAAACTTTTAAGAGTACTTTTCCAAATTACTCCCTTCCACGCTGCAATCATGATAGTTTACAGCGTTTAAGGGGTTAATGCTAGGTAGCAGCCAGCAACGTGTCTATACATTCCTATTCCTATGCGTGCGGGGTAAGTATATAGCCGTATGCCTGGCGTGAGGGGGTTAAAGAGTATTTATATAGTTAGCACCGCAAGTGCCACATGTTGTAATCCCTTGTTAAAACTAAAATTCCTCTTTGCTTTTGAAACTATAATAGAATAGTACAATCCTACAATAAGTATAAACAGAATTTGGTACTGCAGTTATGTCCTGGGTGTAGCTCTGGCCTTCACTGTCTACTTCACTCTCCGGACTTCACTGTCCGAAGGACCACAGCATTGCCACTTAACTCCCCTGAATGACTGAGCAGGAGCCGTAAAATGTAGACCAAGCTGGACCTGTGGCTGTATAGCCATGGGCCCAGTTCAAAGGTAAGAGATGTGCCATTCTGCTCTTAAATAGGAAATACAGAGAGTCTGGGCTCCTGTACAGTAAGCGGCGGTGCGCTGTGTGAACTGCAAAAATTCTACATGTGAACAAAGCCCAGCAGTGCTCTTACTATTGTGCAAACTAATGAGAACAGACTACCATGTCTGTGGTAATAAAGTCTTAAGCTTTTTGGATTTTTGGAAAATCTTTGGGTCTGTCTTTCATGTAATAGCACTGCATATTTGATACCCAAAACAATGAAGATCAGCTAGTGGTGGTCACATATCGGTTTGCAATACACCTTTAGGCTATGTTCACACTACGTAAAACTACGGCCGTAGTTCTCGCCGCAGAACTACGGCTGTAGTTTTGCGGTGTGTGACATAGTTTTATGTTAAATGGGATATCGGCCGGAGCGTACACGCATCGTATACGCTCCGGCCTGGGAGCCCATGCGGCGCCGGAAAAAACTGACAGGTCAGTTTTCTGCGGCCGGAATTCAGTGAATTCCGGCCGCAGAAAGACCTGTCAGTGCACACAGTGAAGCAAGCGGCTCCGGCTGCTCGCTTCACTGTGGACTATGGGAAGCTCTGATGCAGGCGCACGCTGATGCGCCCACATCAGAGCTCCGCGGCCGGACGGATCATCCGGCCGGTACTTAAGTACCGGCCGCGATGATCCGGGCACAGACCGGCCGTTCCGTGACCTGGCCGGGGTCACGGAACGGCCGGTCTGATACGCCGTGTGAACGTAGCCTTATATTGTCATGAAATAACCTAGTTCCTGAGTTTAGATTAGCTGTCAAGCTACAAAGCTCATGGAGCCACTATAAATAATTAGACCTGCATGGTAAAACACATTTGTATTTTCTTAAAATGTTTATTAATTAATTTTTTTTTATTACTTGCTTCTAGTATTAATTCGTGAAGTAGTGGAAAGACGGATTGATGATTACAGCAAGTTGGAGGTAGCGGAGACATCCAGCATATAAAGGGAATTTAAAGGTGCACAATAATAATAATAATAATAATTTGTATAGCATCAACAGATTCCGCAGGGCTTATTATGCACAGTTGTGATGTGTGTGTTTTTGAAATATGCAAATTAGTTTGTCTGGTGCACTGGGGGCGGGCCCAGCTCCCCCAGTGCAACGTTTTTCCTTCCCATCCATGACTCCACCTAATGATAGGCAACAAGGTGAAGCAGTGATTTTGACCCTGGCCTCTTAAAACCCCATATCTCTTTCGGGTGCATAGAATAGTAAAACTGATTACAAATGGACTGGATAAAAACAGCACAACTGATGCAAAATGATCTAAGTAACAACCTATTGAAATAAATGGGGATTTTGAAGAAAAGGGGTACTATGGCATCTAGTGTAAAAAAGAAAAGTCCCCTGAAACAAAGTTCAGGCCACTCAGTTTCTGTGCCTGTGCATCTTCAGCACGCCACTGTCGGACTTTGTTTCCCTGTAGTCTTCATGGCACACAGTCGGAACAGCTAGCATGGCAGTATGGGTCATGTGACACAGTTATGTCACGCTACGGGCCTGGACTCCAGTGGTGATGTATGTATGGGGAAGAGCAGACACACAGACCTCACATTCAACATATATTATCAAGGGGGACATTTTCACAAGTCGGAAACTAGTAGCAATTAAGACCCCCTATTACATCGGGTCAATGTTGGCCAAACAAGCCAATATCGTTCTGAGTAATAGTGCTAGGGATCAGCTGGTGCTCGTTGGTTTGTCAGGCTGTTCTATTTAACTAAAAATCACCTCCTGTTCCCACCGAGCATCTTTCTGTGTAATGGTGGATGTGCAGCCAAGGGCTATTTGCAGGAACAGGCTACAATGCCCGGGGAATAAAAGCATTACAAGCACGGTCATAGAGCAATTTTAAGGAACGTTTATTTTCTGCAAAAGGTTTGATTTTTTTGAAAAACCATCAAATAATATAAAAATCATTTTAATCGTACTGACTTGAGGAACATATATAACACATTTTTCACTGCGCATATAATTTTTTTATGGTTTTGCAGTGTTTCTTATGCAAAAATTAAGTTTGCCATTGCAAAGTAAAATAAGTGTCGCAAAAAATAAGGGCTCATGTGGCAAGTGCTATGGCCTTTTACGTGTAATCTGATTTTATTGGCAACCATGCAAAAATAACAGATACAAATCAAATAACGTGCAATAATCTGCGACCTGCAAGTCGCATGGCGTCCGGTTTTCTATTATAATAAAAGAACATGAGTATAGAAGCTAACAATTATACCATAATGCCGCTAGAGGTGTCTAAAGACACCAAAAGAAGCAATATCAACAATAGAAATGTGAAATCCAGGCATAAAAGCGACGTTAAAGAAGGACAAGAGGGAGAAGAGCCAGAATTAGAGAGAAGAGAGAGGCGGATGACGGGGGAAGGGGGGGGGGGACGAACACCACAGCCAGTCTGACTTGTCAGCCAAAGAAACTCAGTCCCCGGATGTCAGAGGCTCGCGAATAAGAGCGAGAAACTCCTCGGAATCCATGAACAAACGCCAAGGAAACCACACTTTCTCAAATTTGTCAGATCTATCATGGGCCTCAGCCACAAGTTCCTCCATTCTACCAAGGTCTCTGAGTTCACCCATCCATTCTGCCAGGGTAGGTACCAAGGGAGTTTTCCAGTGTCGGGGGATGACCATGCGGGCAGCTGTCAGAAAGTGCCGCAAAAGTCCCTTTTTGGTCTTAGAAAGGGAACCTGGTAGGTTAGACAATAAAGCTAATTGGGGAGAGTTGACGACAGTCTGTCCGGAATATGCATGGTATATTTCTAAAACCTTATCCCAAAAATCACGAATTCCCGGACAAGCCCACCAAATGTGTAGCATGTCACCAGCATCCGTCAGGCATCTCCAGCTATGGCCTTTTAAACACAAGGAAAAAACAAAAACGCAAAAACGAAAATTGGCTCCGTCATTAAGGGGTTAAAAGAGTTATCCAGCTTTAGAAAAACACGGCCAATTTCTTCCAGAGACAGCACCACTCTTGTCCCCAGTTTTGGTGAGGTTTATTAGTATTAGTATTGTATTGCTCCCCAAAAGTTACACGAATCACCAATATAAACTTATTACGGGAAATGCTTATAAAGTGCTTTTTTTCCCTGCACTTACTACTGCATCAAGGCTTCACTTCCTGGATAAAATGGTGATGTCACAACCCGAATCCCAGAGCTGTGCGGGCTGTGGCTGCTGGAGAGGATGATGGCAGAGGGATGCTCAGTGTCCCTCCAGTGCCCTGTGTCCCTCACTGTCTCCCTGCCATCATCCTCTCCAGCAGCCACAGCCTGCACAGCTCTGGGAGTCGGGTCAGGACATCATCATGTTATCCAGGAAGTGAAGCCTTGATGCAGTAATGCAGGGAAAAGAAAACACTTTATAAGCATTTCCCATAATAAGTGTATATTGGAGATTTGTATAACTTGGGGGGCAATACAATACTTTAATAAAAAATTTTGAAGGACTTCTTTAATTGCAAACCACACCTAAACTAGAGACAAGAGTGGTGTTGTCTCTGGAAGAAAGTGAACATTTTCCTAACGCTGGATAACCCCTTTAACCCCTTTCCTCCGCAGGACGTACCGTCACGTCCTGCAGGGAGGTGGGGTGGTTCAGAGAGGGGCCGCGCCTATTCGCGGCTATTAGCGAGTGCCGCCGCTGATGGATTGGTGCTATATTATATACACAGCTGGGGGCCTAATTACTGTGAGTGAAAATAAAAAAAAGTGTTTTTAATAATAAAAAATCCCCTCCCCTTATAAAAGTTTAAATCACCCCCCTTTTCCCATTTTTAAATAAAAATAAATAAATAAACAAACATATTGACATTGCCGCCTGCGTAATCACCTGAAATATTAAATTATCACATTCCTGATCTCGCACGGTAAACGGTGTAAGCGCAAAAAAATCCTAAAGTGCAAAATTGCGCATTTTTGGTCGCATCAAATTCAGAAATATTGTGATAAAAAGTGATCAAAAAGTTGCATATACACAAGTAAAGTACCGATAGAAGGAACACATCATGGCGCAAAAAATGACACCTAACACAGCCCCATAGACCAAAGGATAAATTTGCTATAAACGTGAGAATGGAGCGATTTTAAGGAACATTTAATTTTTTTGAAAGGTTTTGATTTTTTTTATAAGCCATCAAATAATATAAAAGTTATACATGCTACATATCGTTGTAATCGTAACAACTTGAGGAACATGCATAACAAGTCGGTTTTACCATATGGCGCATGGCGTAAACACAAAACCACCCCAAATAAAAAATATTGCGTTCTATTTTTAATTTCACTGTGCATATAATTTTTTTTTCTGGTTTCGCAATATATTTTATGCAAAAATCTGCTATTTGAAAGTTCAATTAGTTGCACAAAAAATAAGGGCTCATTTGGGTCTGTAGGTTAAAAAATGCAACTGCTATGGCCTTTTAAACCCGAGGAGGAAAAAACACAAAAACAAAAATATGCCCAAGAGGGAAGGGGTTAAGGGTGTCCATATTGTTTAACACACTCTTATATTTAGAATGCACTTGTACAAGCCTGATGCACAAAATTTGGTTTATGGATACAAAATAAATTTATAGACATGCTCTATACATCAGAATTTCTAACATTTGTCCACAGCCTTGTGTAATAAAGAGTTCATGAATGAGATGTTATGTGTTATAATCACTGCACAAAAACTGTATTCCTGACGCTTTGAAGTTATACAGTATATGTACAAATGACAATGAAGGGATTTAAATGCACATTTAATAGTATTGTTTTTTTTTGCAGGAGCACTTCAGCTTTATATTTAGAACATCAAACAAGCCACAATGTGTGCAGAGAAGTAAGAAGAATATTGAATAACACCAGCAATCAATCTAATAAAATTATATTACTTTATGTTAAAAGGTACTGAGTGGTTTTCTAAAATTTGTGTATGCTGTAGAATTTTAAATATGTGAAATAAAAGTCTTCCATAGTATACCAGGATGACCAGACTCTACACTGCGTTACTGTAAAATGTAATGTTATGTTACAAGCAAGTAAGAACAATAATCATTTAATGTAATAGGGCCTTTAGTTGTGTTTTTGCCTAGTTTCTTTGTTTACATAACCAAAACCTAATCTGACTGTCTGGGCTGCAATGTGATGAGCATCACCTGGTGCGTCAGATTGTTTATAATAAAGAAACACTGGTGCTAAATCCTGTTTCGCCAGCTGCTGTGTTGAGGAAACAACATAGAGTATAAAGATTAGGAACATTCATATACTATCATCTTCTCCTGGATGCAGGTTTTGCAACTCAGTTCCTTTGAAGTGAATAGAGGTTAATTGCAAGCCACACCTGAACTGACGACAACAGACGTGTTGTCTTTGGAAAAAAGTAGCCATGTTTTTTTAATGCTGGATAACCCTTTAACTTCAAAAAAGGCTCAAGAGAGTACACCAGAATTATTATACATAAAGACAGGAAAATAAGGGGCACATTTCGAGGAGAAAATACATAGTGATTGAAAATAGCGCCCCTTTAAGAGAAACTGTCTTTTTATCAAGGGTGTACTTTGCGGGCAGTGCGGTCCTTAGCTGTTTTTACAGATAATTCAGTACCGGCCCTTTAAGAGCAACTTTGGTGCCAGCCCTTTATGAGTGAATTTGATAATGGCCCTTTAAGAGTGAATTCTGTACTGGCCCTTTAAAGCGGCACCATTGGCGGTTGCTGGCCAGTGAACCTGCTGTTATCTGCCAGCAGCTTTTTACCTTATGACTGCCCTTCTGTTCTTATTTCTGCTGATAGTGCTTTAAGGGTGACTTTAAGGGCCCTATTACACCTACAGATTATCTGACAGATTTTTTTAAGTTAAAGCCAGGAATGGATTTAAAAAAGAGGAGAAATCTCAGTCTTTCCTCTATTACCTGTTCTCTGTCTATAGTCCATTCCTGGCTTTGGCTCAAAAAAAATCTGTCAGATAATCTGTTGGTGTAATAGGGCCTTAAGAGTGACTTTGGTATTTAAAGGGAACCAATCACCAAACTATGCAGCTATTCATACATCATTATAAAGCCCCTTGCACGGTTTCTGAACGTATAATTGATTGCTATCGGCTTCCCTCATAGCCCCCGAAAAAACATTGAAAATTTCCTGCGCCATATGTAAATGATCTTTATGTAGTCAAGTGGGCGGTCTTCAGTGGCGAAGTAGTCATAGCTGGCACAAAAAATCTTCTCTAATCACGCCTCTCTGGGGGTGGAGGGGGTGCAGCGTCACAGAGGGGCCATTCTGTAATTTACTCTGAACACCACCATCATTGCTGGGCCGGACATGCTCAGTACATGAAACACTGAGCGGGGATTGGATGCCAATTTACTGTGCAAGTACGGCCCAGTGATGATATGGCCGCACAGGGCACATTACAGAAAGGCCCTTCGGTGTTGCTGTAGAGAAGATTTTATGCGCCAGCCACATGACTATGGGCCATCCACATGACTACATAACAGTAATTTACGTATGGCATGAGAAAATTTTAACGCTTTGTTTTGGTTGCTATGAGGGAAGCTGATATTGATTTGTTTGGAGACAATACAAGGGGCTTTACAACAATACAAGTCTAGCTTCATAGCCGTTTTACTAGTGATTGGTTCCCTTTAAAACTGAATTCAGTATTGTCCCTTTAAGCGCAAATTTAGTAATGGTCCTTTAAGCACTAATGCTGTACTGGCCCTTTAAGAGCTAATTCAGTAACAGCCCTGTAGGAATGAATGCAGTATGGTCCTTAAAGAGCAGCTTTGATAGTGATTCTTTAACAGTGGCATCCACAGCGGCCTCAATTTATGTCAGTGAGGCAAAATTGTAAGTATCTGCCATCTGAGTAAAGGACCTTTGAGTTTCTATTGGCTGCTACATTTCAGCTATTTGCATGTGTGCTGTGGTTGGCTGTTAGTGCTCTGCTGTGTGAGATTTGAATTTTTGAACATTGTACAATTTATTTCTATGGAGAAATTTTTGGTAAATTTCTTAAAAAAGACAAATCTGATTGAATTAAAAAAATACTCAGCACACCTGTCACTGCTGAGGGCTTCGAAATGGATTAAACGGAGTCTGTGTGCATAGTGGTTTGGGCTGTATTGCAGAAAATCGGGAGAAGAATAGAGAGTTGGGATTACAATGTAGGGATTTTTCAAGCACTATAATATACTATTATATACATGCATAAAGAATGAAATATGTATACATCTGTGTAGGAACCTTAAAGGGAACCAAGCAGCATGATTGCGCTGATATGGTTCCCAGCAGCACAGTATACATCTACTGTGCAGCTCCCCGAGACTACCAGCCACGGCTGCAGCAGTATATCTATACCCATTAGTGGCCCCTCTGCCTGTCAGTCATCCCCACAGAGTGCGCTGACAGGCAGAGAGCTGTGACCAGTAACAGACCCAGATGACTAGTTGCCACCCCTCGCCCTGCCTTGCGCCGTAATAAAACATCTATTTCTCCTTTGTAAAGCCACTGCTGCAGCCACGGCTGGTATGCTCTGCGAGCTGCACAGTAGCTCTATATTGCTTTGCTGGGAACATATCAGCACAATCATGCTAAATACTGGGGGCTTGCTTGAGGGTGGGGTGGGGATTATCTATATAGGGATGCCTACATGGGTGGTACTTCCTACTAGAGTGTGATCACATGACACTGATGTTATGCATCGATTGCGCTACCCCTTCTCAAAAGTGTGGCAAAAGTGAGTGTGAATATGTCTGTGTTAATGGGGTAAACTTAACTTTTGATATGTTTCTGCCCATGGTGAGACTTATAATTTATTCCATACTTGTTATCATCTATTCAGTCTTCTCACAGTTCTCAGGTGCTGCTTTCTACTGAAGACACAGAAAACAGTGTGTGAGCCTTTCTCTCTGTCTCCCCCTCCTCCCCCTTCCTTCTGAGACCTTCTGATGTCCCTGACTGGCTTTTTCTGCAACATCGTATCGTAGCATCTTTGTAATGCTGGGAGGATTATTCTGAGGTCAAGTTGCTAATGAGCTCACTGTGATTATCCCTCCAAGCATTAGAAAGAAGCTACAATGTTGCAGATAAAGTCAGTCAGGGATTTGTTTACATCGGCTGTCTCAGAAGGGAGAGGAGGGGGAGACGGAGAGAACAGCTCACACAAAGATTTTTGTATTTTCAGCAGAAAGCAGCACCTCAGAACTGGAGGAAGGAGACTAAATAGATAATAACAAGTATGGAGTAAATTGTTAGTCTCACCATGGACAGCAACATATCAAAAGTTATGTTTGAGTGCAATACCCCTTCAAGGCCCTTTTACAAGGGCCGATTATTAGGAGAATGAGCATTTCTCTACCTGACAGCCAGCCCGTGCAAAACAGCCAGCAATCAGTTCATCAGCTGAAATTTTGTTTTTGGCTGCACATCAAACTGTGTAAGCTGGATGTGTAGCTGATGGTTTTGAAGGGTCACATGACTGATTGCGCTTTGTAAAGGTTCTGTAAACAAGCAGCGATCAGTGAGAGGTGAGAATGGGTGCATCTGTGTAGGTTATTTTTTATATTTATAAACCCCTCTTTCTCAGGATTGGTGAGAAATACATATTTAGCTTTGGTGTCTGACCTATGAGGTTATATAATATAGGGGCCTACTCTGGGGTCTGATTTATTATGGTGGTTTGGTTCAGGAGAAGTTGGGTTATATCGTTGGTGAAGACCATGAAATGTTATTGTCACAGCAGCTGATCTGTGCTGTATACTCCTGTATTGAGATCAGTGTGAGGTTAAAATCAGCAGACTGCTTATATAGATCTAGTATTTACCACTATTCACCCTATACATTCAGTGTACGTTGGTATTATTGATTACATTGGTGCTTGTATCATGGTAGCTAATACTTTTCCCTGACTGAAAAAGCAACTACACCTCTATTCTGAACACATGACTGCTTTTTAAAAAATGGGAGGAGGGGGTGTTGCAATTTGCCAACCTGCCTAGGGGACCAAAATACCTTGTCCAAGCCCTGTTTGTGTCCCCCACTATTTCCTCATAGACAGTAAGTTTTTGTGAGCAGGGCCCTCACATTGAACTTGTTGCTAAGTTGTGTCTGTGCCATTTTCATCATTATATAAATAAATATTATTATTATTATTAGTAGTAGTAGTAGTAATAAGATCAGAAATTCATTTTAATTGCCAAAGTTATGTGATTAGAAATGTAATGTAATATTGTTATTGTCCACTAGATGGTGCTACAGCATTGATCAGTACACAGTGTTGTGAGTGCAGACAGATGGCTACTTCAAAAGCCACTGACATTGCCACAAAAGGAATATTGAAAACAGCCTTTTTTGTTAAAGGTATTTAAAGGTAATTGCATTCTTTCTCCTTTGGGGACCTAGACAACCGCTTACTACTTCTACCACTCATTGCAGCCCAGCTAGTGGAAATTATCAGTGCTGTATGGAGGTATCATACAATGGCACCTGTAGTGGCTCCTTGTGCTACCGAACAATTTCTGGTCACAGGACACTGCAGTGACAAGGAGCCTTTGAACCAATAGGTTTTTTTTATGTTCTTTTTTTAACAGTTTATTTTAAAGTTTTTCCATGTAAATATATAACAAAACCATAACATATACAGAGTAAAGTCTGCACACACTGCAATGTATATCGTATATGATCCTCAAGAAGATACACAATCTGGGGTATACGGCAAGGAAGATTCCAGCACCTAGTCGTCCAGTTCTGATTCTTTTATTGTAGCATGGCAGAAAAAAACAACAAACAATAAAAACCTGACACGCTGACACGTTTTGGTCTATATCTGACACACTATATCGGACACAATCTGGGGTATAGTACAAATAGAAATCTGTTTACACCCGAGTTTAAAAACCATACATAGTTCTCTTGTTACAAACCTTGAATGTGAAATTGAGGATGACTACAGTGCTCTCTGCTGCCACCGCTGTCCCTGTCAGGAACTATCCAGAGCAGGAGAGGTTTTTTATGAGTTCCTGACATGGACAAAGGTGGCAGCAGAGAGCACTGTGTCAGACTGGAAAGAATACACCCCTTTCTGCAAGACATACAGCAGCTGATAAGTACTGGATGTTCTTAAATAAAAGTAAATTACAAATTTATATAACTTTCTGAAACCAGTTAATTTGAAAGAAAAATCTTTTTGGTGGCATCCCCCTTTAAAGGAAACCTGTATTCAGTTCAATGCGGCTCTAACCATGTGAAGCATAAAACACTGACAGACGTTATTACAAGAATCTATGGTTCAGTCTGAATCGGGGTCCTCCTGCACTGATTGTTAGATCTCACCCTATGGACCACCCCAATTCCTGCCAAAGATACAACTATGAATAATCTGAGATGGTGCAACCATTCAGGGTCGTAGATCCTTGTGATAAGGTCAGGGTTTCATGCTCCTCATGAATCATGAATGCATCATGAAACTACTCACAGGTTCCGTTTAATAGAAACTTAAGGGGAAATTATCTCTGTCTCTCTCTCTGGCTAACAAAATGGTGTTGTACATGGTCGATGCAACAGACATGTACATCCATACAGGGGAAACAGATGTAGAATGAGCTGGCCACATTGCATTAAAATGATGCTACAGTCGCAATTGGTAAACTACTTATAAGATCATTCCTCATTATTTGTTCCACTATTTCCTTTTTTTGTCATTTATTATGGAATGCCAAATGGTCATAGTGAGATTTAGTATTATCCTGGCATAATAAATGCCTGATTAGGACTCTGTTCAAGTACATTCTCTGCTGAAGTTATACAGTGTGCGCTGTGAAGCAGAAAACATGACCCCATCCAAAGTCTGGGCTGGGCAGACTTTAGATAATAGCTGGGTACTAAGTGAGTACAGAACCGTGCCAAGCAGCACATAAATAGCAATGGTTACAATTGTTGCAGAAATTTTAAATTCTAATAAAAAATAATTTTATTCTTTAGGAAATGTCTAGATATGAGTGTAACTGGAGCATGCCTGATGCCCTAGTCTGATCGTTTGGCGTTTGATTACACAGGCCAACAAAAAACAACTTTTTTTATGTTTCTTTGATGAAAATATGCAAAAATTACTAATTTTGGGTCGAGAAACTCAAATATACCCACAGAATCGTTTCATTAGCTCTCGTTTTTCAGATACAGGTCATGGAAGTATGTGCTGTAGGTAGCGAGAAGCATTCATTACAAGAGTATAAATTGCACACAAATGTCATGTTCAAACTTGAAATATTTCACGGAGAATGTTTAAAATAGCACAAAATAGCAAGAACACAATACATTAATTGAACACAACAGTTCAGACAAGACCTATTCACGAGAACGCTTTCTTTTTGCTTGTTTATTGAAGTGTACTTCTGGTACATCTCTGATTAATGTCCAACAGTAGTCTGCAAGCATGGAAGCATTCCACTTGCCCTGATATCTTCGTTCCATATTTAAAATATCTTGGTGGAATCGCTCACCATGCTCATCGCTTACTGCACCACAATTGTCCGGGAAGAAATCCAGATGAGAGTCAAGAAAGTGTATTTTAATGACATGTTGCAGCCTGAGGTTGCGTTCACACTACGTATATTTCAGTCAGTATATTTCAGTCAGTATTGTGGTCCTCATACTGCAACTTAAACCAGGAGTGGATTAAAAACACAGAAAGGATCTGTTCACACAATGTTGAAATTGAGTGGATGGCCGCCATTTAATGGCAAATATTTGCTGTTATTTTAGAACAACGGCTGTTATATTGAAATAATGGCCATTATTTACTGTTATTTGGCGGCCATCCACTCAATTTCAACATTGTGTGAACAGAGCCTTTCTGTGTTTTTAATCCACTCCTGGTTTTGGTTGCAATACTGACTGAAATATACGTAGTGTGAACGCAGCCTAATTTATGATACTTCGTAAGAAGGTTATTCACAATATCAACATTGTTATCAACTCGTCTGTTTCCCAAGAAGCCACGTACAACATCTCTGAAGGCTTGCTATGCCGCCTTCTCATTGCCTTGTAGGATTTCGTCAAAGTTTCCATCCCTAAGTAGGTCAAGAATTAAAAATTTCCCTGATAATTCCTGCATAATCATATATGACCTGTATCTCAGAAACAAGAGCTAAAATTATTTTTAAGTAACATTTTCGTTTTTTAGGATGCTAAAATTATTACAAACCAGCTATTTTCATTTCAGAAACATTTTCACTGTTGGCCAGTGTTACTGGTAAATAAAGAAGTTGGATGCACCCCTAGGGAGTCCTGGAACACATGGATACAGCCTATGGCCTATGGCTGTATATATGTTTACCAGGTAGCCTTTAGTGCTTCCTCTTTAGCTACCAGTATACAAATCCCGAAAGATCAGACCTGAGCATGCTCCAGTTACCCTTATATCTAGAAATGACAACTGCATACAATTTCTTTTTATACTTATGTACTCAGGGGCACAGTATAGAAAAACTAATGGAACTAAGGGGGAAAGTTTATATGAAAACTAAAGGAGCCTAATATATCACTCTGTAACTTATGCATGGGACTATGACAAATGTGGCAGCATTATATTACAAGGGCACAGTCTGTGGCAGCAATAAATTCAGGGGGCACAGTGTGTGGCAGTATCAGGTTAAGAGGAAGCAGTGTTTGGCATTATTATAGCCATAGGACACAGTAAGAATAGGAGAGAAGGAAGAGGTTGCGGGTGGTCTGACCTCCGTGCCCCCCCAGCGATCTCCAAATCGCACCCCAGCTCCTTTGTTTTGAAAAGACCCATGGGTTGGCATGTGACCTGCAGCTCTATTCATTCTCTATGTAGCCACTGTTGGCTCCATACAGAATAAATAGAGATGAGGGTAACGTGCCGACCATTCAAAACAAAGGAGCCGGGCACCCATCTGGGGATCGCTGGGGGTGGGTGGGAGTGCTGACAGGTAAGTTTCCCTCCTGCTTTAGGGCAGCCTAGATGTACCAGGTGGTCTTTTTCTGCCAATGATCTTTTATGCTTCTAGGTACAATATGTGGAGCCATTGATGTCTGTGTGTCCATGTACACATCTGTTTTTTTATGGATCCAGATCACTTATAAGGTCTGTATTTTCGCCACGGAGATGTCCAAAAAAGTCAATGGGCACATGAAAAACACGGATGTCATACAGTCAGGGCCAGCATAAGGGGGGGGGAGGGCAATCTGGGCAATTGATCCCCCATGGGCCCCCATAGCTCCTCCCTTCATTAGTGAAGCAGAGAAGCACAAGCAGCTCCCCTGCTCCACCTTTGAAGCAAAGAGCTGAGCCTTGAGGACCGCAGGAGAAGAGGGACTGCCCCCTCTTGCAGGACTGATTGTGCCCTGGAGAAGAGTAGGACCGCCTACTCTGGTAAGACCAGGTAAAGGCAGGGTGGTGTTGGTGGGGTGTATGGAGGTAGGGGGTCTCAGAGGCTGGGGGCGGGGCTTGAAACAAAGGGGGTGGGGCATGTGGTCATGGGTGGGCAGAGCTTCGGGTGGTCTTTATTATACAGTAACCCCCTCCCCATATACTTTTCAGAGCCTAGTGAGCAGTATACAGAAAGGGGGCAGGGGGTCCTATATGATTCACCCCCCCCCCTTCCACCATATTCTGGTCAGGGCCTGGTGCCCATACAGAACCCCTCCTCCCTCTATATCCATGGGCACCAGGCCCTGAGCAGTACATGATAGAGGTGGGTGCTGTATCACACAGGATCCCCTCCCCCACTCTAGGCCTAGTGAACAGTACATGGGAAGGGGATGCTGTAAGATACAGTACCCCCTATATCCTCTACATGAGGGAGGGGGAACTCACAGTGGGGAGGCCTACATGTTGTGGGGGAAGGGGGCGGGGGGATCAGAGGAGATGCTATCTGCTGGGGAAGGAGGGGAGGTAACTATAAGGGGAGATTCTATCTGCTGGGGAAGGAGGGGGGTTACTATCAGGGGAAAGGATATCTGCTGGAGAAGGAGGGGGTAACCATCAGGGGAACCCGCCAGGGGTGCCGCGGGATCCCGGTGGGAAATGTGCGCTGTCTCTTTAAGCATCCTGAGAAGCTGCGGTCACGCAGCTTCTCAGGATGCAAGGATTACTTTCTGTGAGCGGGCACAACATTAAAGCGAGCAGAATGTAGAAGCAGGAAGTGTCAGCTCCTGCATTCACTCCCATAGGCCGCTGGCACTTCATGCCAGCAGCCTATGGGACGCCGGGACGTGACCTCTCCGACAGGCGTGATGATGTTACTCCATCACGCCTGCCGGAGGTTCCGTCCCCGCGGCTCACAAGATGGAGCCAGAAGAAAGAAGAGCATCTCCCTGTGGCCACAGCTGGATTAGGTGAGTAGGATGTTTTTTAGTTTTTTTTACTGGGGGCACAGCATGGGGGACATTACTGGGGGCAGCACAGCATGGGGGACATTACTGGGAGGGACAGCATGGGGGATATTACTGGGGGGGACAGCATGGGGGACATTACGGGGGGGGGACAGCATGGGGGACATTACTGGGGGCAGCACAGTATGGGGGACATTACTGGGGGCAGCACAGCATGGGGGACATTACTGGGGGGAAGTACAGCATGGGGACATTACTGGGGGCAGCACAGCATGGGGGACATTAATGGGGGCATAGCAGGAGCCATATTATGGGGGACATTACTGGGGGCAGCACAGCATGGGGGACATTACTGGGGGCACGGCATGGGGGACATTACTGGGGGGGACAGCATAGGGGACATTACTGGGGGCAGCACAGCCTGGGGGACAGCATGGGGAATATTACTGGGGGCAACACAGCATGGGGGACATTACTGGGGGCAGCGCAGCATGGGGGACATAACTGGGAGCAGCACAGCATAGGGGACATTACTGGGGGCAGCACAGCATGGGGGACATTACTGGGGGCAGCACAGCATGGGGGACAGCATGGGGGACATTACTGGGGGCATAGCAGGATCCATATTATGGGGGACATTACTGGGGGCATAGCAGGAGCCATATCTTGGGGGACATTACTAGGATCATAGCAGGCGGCATTATTGTATGGGGTACACAGCATTGTTAGTATAAGGGGGCATTGTTACTATGTGGGGGCACAGTAGGGGATGCTAGATATGGAGGCAACCCACATTCCTATTCGCCTTACTGCACATAACACCAAAGAGCGCATTTGCAACTGTATGGGAGCCTATAGGAGGGAGAAAGGGAAGAACGATGCTAGAAAAGTGCGGAGCCTAACATGTTTGTCCCGCAGGTTCTGAAGACATGAATTGCAGCTGGAAGAAATCATCATGGTGTTCTGGGCCGGATGGAGAGGAAAAGGGAAAGAGAACAACTCAGATCAAAGAAGACGTCACCTGTGAGTCACTGAATGCCCCGAGCTAATTTTTTTTTTTCCGAGGTAGGAAAGGTTGGCAAGCACTGTGCTATGTGCTGGGGGGTAACTATCAGGGTAGATGCTATGTGCTGGGGAGTAACTATCAGGGGAGATGCTATCTGCTCTGTTCCCAGTTTTCCAGGCGGTCCTCCGGCTGTATCCACCCTCTTCTTGGAGGCGGCAGAGAGAGGGAATCAGACGCCGAGAGTTCAGGTTCATATGAACCCGAACCTCGGCAGGTTCGCTCATCTCTAGTAACCATCTGGGGAGATGCTATGTGCTGGGGTGTAACTATCAGGGGAGATGCTATGTGCTGGGGGGTAACTATCAGGGGAGATGCTATCTGCTGGGGGGTAACTATCAGGGGAGATGCTAAGTGCTGGGGGGTAACTATCAGGGGAGATGCTATGTGCTGGGGGGTAACTATCAGGGGAGATGCTATCTGCTGGGGGGTAACTATCAGGGGATATGCTTTGTGCTAGGGGGGTTAACTATCAGGGGAGATGCTATCTGCTGGGGGGGGGTAACTATCAGGGGAGATGCTGGACATGTCAGTTTTCTGCAGCCACTATTCAATGAATAGCGGCCACAGAAAACCCTGTCAGTGCACACTATGAAGCAAGCGGCTCCGCCCGTACGCTGCATAGTGTGCAGTGGAGAGTTGCGGGCGCATCCGTGTGCGGATCAGAACTCAGCGGCGCAAAAGATCATCTGGCCGACTGGACCGTCTCTTACAAGGTCTGAACATAACCTAAAGGCTGCCATACACCTTTATTAACCACTGGCTGAATAGTCCATCGGCTGCCAGTTATCTCTCCCCTCCATTCTCTCCATATACACTGATGTTTGGCACAGCCGAGCCTTCCTGTGTTCTTCCAGCTTATCTCCCTGAGAACAAAGAGGTTGGACGTCGATGTTGCATCATGCCTGACCCCCTATGTCAAACAACATCTGTCCACAGAGCCCCATACATGTAATCAGGGCCGGAGTAAGGTTGGTGGAGGCCCTGGGCAAAAATTTTGTTGGGGGCCCCCCCATTTTTTTTTTTCCAAATATATCCCATACAGCGATCTATACAGGTGGCTACTTACTGTAGCAGACTTAGCACCTACCCCTCCTCACTCCTGGCTGTGTGGCTCAGCATCCTCCTCTGTTTTGCATGTGATGGTCACTACAGGCTGCAGTCCAGAGGAAGATGCCAGGCCCTAGAGACAGGATGGGGAGGGGTGTATTCCCACTCGGGGTGTGTTCCCACTTTGTGTTTATGTTAATAATGTAATGCGAGAACACAGCACTTCAGTACTTTCTGTGCTCTCTTGCCCCCTGTGTTAGCCCCCACAGCAGCATATGCAGATGTGAATCGCTGAAGGAACCTGGACTTGCAAGTCTAAGTCCCATCTGCAGTTCCCAACCATGTACACTACCTGAAGCAGTAAGGAGCAACCAGAAAGTACTTAAAGGCTGTGTAGAATATATAGCGGATATGGTACATGTGAACGTACCCTAAGGATTAAAATACACAGCTGTGTGCAGCCCATGATATGGCATATATAGCCTGTGTGCAGCATATGACATACATAGGATATACACCATATGCTGCACACAGGCTATATATCATCCACTGCTCTCAGGCTATACTGTATATCATATGCTGCACACAGACTATATACAGTATATACCATATGCTGCACACAGGCTATATGGCATATGCTGCACACAGAATATATACAGTATATACCATATGCTGCACACAGGCTATATCTCATACACTGCTCACAGACTATATATCATCCACTGCTCTCAGGCTATATATCATACACTGCACACAGACTATATACAGTATATACCATATGCTGCACACAGACTATATACATTATATACCATATGCTGCACACAGGATATATACAGTATATACTATATGCTGCACACAGACTATACACAGTATATACCATATGCTGCACACAGACTATATACAGTATATACCATACACTGCACACAGGCTATATACAGTACATACCACATGCTGCACACAGACTATATACAGTATATACCATATGCTGCACACAGGATATATACAGTATATACCACATGCTGCACACAGACTATATACAGTATTTACCACATGCTGCACACAGACTATATATAGTATATACCACATGCTGCACACAGACTATATACAGTATATACCACATGCTGCACACAGACTATATACAGTATATACCACATGCTGCACACAGACTATATACAGTATATACCATATGCTGCACACAGACTATATACAGTACATACCATATGCTGCACACAGACTATATACAGTATATACCATATGCTGCACACAGGATATATACAGTATATACCATATGCTGCACACAGGATATATACAGTATATACTATATGCTGCACACAGACTATACACAGTTTATACCATATGCTGCACACAGGCTATATACAGTATATACCATATGCTGCACACAGGCTATATATCATCCACTGCTCTCAGGCTATACTGTATATCATATGCTGCACACAGACTATATACAGTATATACCATATGCTGCACACAGGCTATATGTCATATGCTGCACACAGAATATATACAGTATATACCATATGCTGCACACAGACTATATACAGTATATACCATATGCTGCATACAGGCTATATCTCATACACTGCTCACAGACTATATATCATCCACTGCTCTCAGGCTATATATCATACACTGCACACAGACTATATACAGTATATACCATATGCTGCACACAGACTATATACAGTATATACCATATGCTGCACACAGGATATATACAGTATATACTATATGCTGCACACAGACTATATACAGTATATACCATATGCTGCACACAGACTATATACAGTATATACCATACACTGCACACAGGCTATATACAGTACATACCACATGCTGCACACAGACTATATACAGTATATACCATATGCTGCACACAGGATATATACAGTATATACCACATGCTGCACACAGACTATATACAGTATATACCACATGCTGCACACAGACTATATACAGTATATACCACATGCTGCACACAGACTATATACAGTATATACCACATGCTGCACACAGACTATATACAGTATATACCACATGCTGCACACAGACTATATACAGTACATACCACATGCTGCACACAGACTATATACAGTATATACCATATGCTGCACACAGACTATATACAGTATATACCATATGCTGCACACAGGATATATACAGTATATACCATATGCTGCACACAGGATATATACAGTATATACCATATGCTGCACACAGACTATACACAGTATATACCATATGCTGCACACAGGCTATATACAGTATATACCATATGCTGCACACAGGCTATATACAGTATATACCACATGCTGCACACAGACTATATACAGTACATACCATATGCTGCACACAGACTATATACAGTATATACCACATGCTGCACACAGACTATATACAGTACATACCACATGTTGCACACAAACTATATACAGTATATACTATATGCTGCACACAGACTATATACAGTATATACCACATGCTACACACAGACTATATACAGTATATACCATATGCTGCACACAGACTATATACAGTACATACCATATGCTGCACACAGACTATATACAGTATATACCATATGCTGCACACAGACTATATACAGTATACACCATATGCTGCACACAGACTATATACAGTATATACCATATGCTGCACACAGGCTATATACAGTATATACCACATGCTGCACACAGGCTATATACAGTATATACCACATGCTGCACACAGACTATATACAGTATATACCATATGCTGCACACAGGCTATATACAGTACATACCATATGCTGCACACAGACTATATACAGTATATACTATATACTGCACACAGACTATATACAGTATATACCATACACTGCACACAGGCTATATATCATACACTGCACACAGACTATATACAGTATATACCATATGCTGCACACAGACTACAGAATTATTATTTCATGCAGTTTTGCCACAATTTCAGCTGATGCAGTAAAACTCTGCTATTAAAAAGCAGCGTGTGTATTATGGCAAAGAGCAATATTTCCCTTTTCACTTCAGGGTTCCCTACCAAATAGTTTTCTACAAAAAAAAACAAAGAAAAAACATGTAATTCAGTGACTCACTGAATGTAGGTATGACTGTATGTAGGATCCTCTGCTGTGCTCCCATATAGTAATAATGTCCCCTGTGCCCACATATAGTAATAATATCTCCTGTTGTGCCTCCATATAGTAATAAAGTCCTCATATTGTGCCCACCTATAGTAATATTGCCCCCTGCTGTGCCATCATATAGTAATAATGTCCAGCCTGCTGTGCCCCCTGCTGTAATGTGCCCCCATAGTATATACCCCCTGCTCTAATGTGCCTCCATAGTATATGGCCCATGCTCTGATATGTGTCCCCATACATAGTATATACCCCTGCTCTGATATGTGTCCCCATACATAGTATATACCCCATGCTGTAATGTCCTCCATAGTATATATACCCCTGCTGTAATGTCCTCCATAGTATATACCCCTGCTGTAATGTCCCCCATGGTATATATACCCCTGCTGTAATGTCCTCCATAGTAAATATACCCCATTCACTCATACTCACCTGATCTGGGCGGGGGATGGGTCTTCTCTCTTCTCTCCTGGTTCTTTCAGCCTGGCAGCCGCTGTGTCAGATCGTCCAGCAGGCTCTGTGACGTCACCTCTCTGCTGCAGCTGGAGAAATCAGGTTTCCTACCACTTGAGGTCCCGTCGGCGCGCTGTCCTCTCCTCAGTGCCCCCTTCCCCTCGGCACTGACAGGTTACCTGCATGGTGTATACTGAGTGCTGGGTGCTGGAGGCCGGCACTCCAGCAACCAGTACTACTGAGCGGCACCCCCCGCCTGGCAGTAGTACTAGGTACTGGGGTGCCGCTTTGCTTGATGCCCGCTCTTCTCATCAAACAGACGTGATGGAGGAAGGAAGGAGGCCGGGGACCTAATTTGGGGACCGCTTCTGTCCAGTGTCGGACTGGGGCACCTGGGGCCCACCAGTATAGAACCAGTGAAATGTGACATGCTGACCCGCTCCTTTCCTGGATTCATCTGTATCTGTGACAAATCCCTTGTAAATAACATTTTCAGTCGAACTAAAACTCGGTATGCTGGGAGTTGTAGTCTCTGAATAAATCACTGTGTGCAGAGTGTCCTGGTGGCTGCAGTCTGTGGGTGACTACCATCAGCCCTGAAGGTCCAGCAATACATCTGTCTACAGTTATGAGAGGATTGTACTGCTGTACTACAACTCCCAGCATATCCTGAGGGCTGCAGACTGTCAGTACATGCTGGGAGTTGTAGTGCCTGCAGCTGTTGTAGTTGGGTCCTATACACTGGATGCTTTGTGGCAGATCAGAATACATAGATCTGTGGGGGCTCAGTGTAGGGAAGTGACCCCAGAACAGCACTAATAGGGGATAGAACAAAAACATCTCCCCCTATCCCCTATTAGTGATGTTCTAGGGTCACTTCCCTACACTGAGCCCCCACAGATCTATGTATACTTATATGCCACAAAGCATCCAGTGTATAATGCACCCAGGACCCAACTACAACAGCTGCAGGCACTACAACTCCCAGCATTTACTGACCTCAGCATACTCTGGGAGCTGTAGTGCCTGCAGCTCTTGTAGTTGGGTCCTAGTTTAAAAATTTGCGCTAGTGTACTGTAGTGACCCCGGGGCTGTGTCAGTACACTACCGCAAACGATACACTGACCCATTAAGACCCCAATGATACACAGGCTCTGCACACTATAGAAGTGATTATAGTGCAGTTACTAATGACTCACAGGTGACGTCTTCTCCTATTGCCGTCGCTCACACTTCGCTTTCTTCTCCATCTGGAGCAGCCATCATGAAGACTTCTCCGACCACAACTCATCTGCAGGCTGGCAGCTGGGGGTGACTGGGGAAGGGAGGCAGCTGAGGGTGACTGGGGAAGGGAGGCAGCTGGGGGTGACTGGGGAAGGGAGGCAGCTGGGGGTGACTGGGGAAGGGAGGCAGCTGGGGGTGACTGGGGAAGGGAGGCAGAGATAGCAGCTGGGGCAACAGGGGGAGGGGAAGAAGCTGGGGGGCAGGGAGAACAGCTGGGGCGACCGGGGGAGGGGGAGAACCTGGGGAACAGGGGGAGCAGCTGGGGTGACAGGGGGAGAAGATGGGAGGGCAGCTGGGGTTGCAGGGGGAGGGGGAGAAGCTGGGGTGACAGGAGGAGAAGATGGGAGGGCGGCTGGGGTTGCAGGGAGAGAAGATGGGAGGGCAGCTGGGGTTGCAGGGGGAGAAGATGGGGGGCGGCTGGGGTTGCAGGGGGAGAAGATGGGGGGCGGCTGGGGTTGCAGGGGGAGAAGATGGGGGGCGGCTGGGGTTGCAGGGGGAGAAGATGGGAGGGCAGCTGTGGTTGCAGGGGGAAAAGATGGGGGGCGGCTGGGGTTGCAGGGGAAGAATATGGGGGGCGGCTGGGGTTGCAGGGGGAGAAGATGGGAGGGCAGCTGGGGTTGCAGGGGGAGAAGATGGGAGGGCAGCTGGGATTGCAGGGTGAGAAGATGGGAGGGCGGCTGGGGTTGCAGGGGGAGAAGATGGGAGTTCAGCTGGGGTTGCAGGGGGAGAAGATGGGAGGGCGGCTGGGGTTGCAGGGGGAGAAGATGGGGGTGGCTGGGGTTGCAGGGTGGAGAAGATGGGGGCGGCTGGGGTTGCAGGGGGGAGAAGTTGGGGGCGGCTGGGGTTGCAGGGGGGAGAAGATGGGGGCGGCTGGGGTTGCAGGGGGAGAAGATGGGAGGGCGGCTGGGGTTGCAGGGGGAGAAGATGGGAGGACGGCTGGGGTTGCAGGGGCAGAAGATCGGGGGGCTGGGGGAGAAGATTGGGGTAAGCTGGGGTGGCAGGGGGAGAGAATGGGTGGGGGCAGCTGAGGTGACAGGCAGGGAGGGAAGAGGGAGCGGTCGGGGGGCTGAGGGATCAGCTGGGTGACAGGGGGACTAGCCGGGGGTCCGGGGGATTAGCCGGCTGGCAGTGGGACCAGCCGGGGGATCAGCAGGGCGGCAGGTACAGAGGCAGGCTGGAAAGGTCTCCCCCATGCAGGGTCGGCGTGAGCTTCTGGTACAGACAGGCCGGAAGCTCACAGTGCAGCCCCGCGATGCCCGAACTTCTTCCCTGCTCAGCAGCGTGCGTGTGACGTCATCACGCCGCTGCCAAACAGGAGAGAGGTTCGGGCATCGCGGGGCTGCACTGTGAGCTTCCGGCCTGTCTGTACCGGAAGCTCACGCCGGCCCTGCATGGGGGAGACCTTTCCAGCCTGCCTCTGTACCTGCCTAATCCCCCGGCCGACCCATCGCCCCCCCAAACCGCCCGGGCGCGGAGGTTGGCGCCGGGGCGGCGGAGGGGTTTAAAAAAAAAAAAAAAGCTACGGAACTCCCCTTCCGGGTTTCAGCTGGTGGGGGCCCCCTAGTGGTGGAGGCCCAGGGGCACGTGCCCCTTGTGCCCCCCCTTTAATCCGGCCGTGCATGTAATACTGACGATCACCCCACCTCGCTGACAAAAGTGTAAAGTGTATGGGAACCTTAAATTGCTGTTACAATGTTTTAGCAATTGGGGCCTCACCTTCAACTTTGCCCAGGGCCACAGTTAGTCTAAAACCGGCCCTGCATACAGATGACTATTCGTATGCCATGTAAATTTGTGGTTCTGTTACCTTGCAAGTTGGTGACATATTTTCCAGCCTTGTCCCTTTTTTAGGCACCTTCTTTTTGCTTTTTAAAGGATGACATACCGATGTCATGCAGATGCATGGATCCTGCAAAAAAAAAAAAAAGAGATGTGTGCATGAGGTCTTATCCCTGTATGTGGCATTGTAGTCTCTCTGTCCCTCATCCCTTGCATGTGTCTGTGTGATGTGTGAATCCTTATTCAGTCTGTCCTGTATAGGGTTGCCATCTTTCCAAGCAAGACTTCTGGATAAGTTTACAAAGACTCTGCGTCACACTACCTAGTTACATGACTCTGTTACAAGTGAATGGGGTTACGTTGTGGATGGATCTGTGAGTTGAGAGACGTGGCCATTTGTGAGTCATAATCCGGCAGGGGTGGTTCCTGGTCGCCTTAGATTCTGAGCCCCAGTGGAGACAAGGCCCAAAGCCAATCTCAGTAAATAAATAAATAAATGAATGCAATAAATAAATTGCCTGGGTGAATTGTAATTTATCACAATTGTTGCTTTATCACAGTACTTGACACTAAAAGGTCTTCAAGCATTAAAACTTTTTTTATGATATGTCTTTGGTTATCCATCCCAACCAGATGACAGCCTTCATTCTTCTAGTGCAGGTCTGAAAATGAAGACAGCCATCTGTTTCCTATTAGCAGCACACACTTTGTTCGAACCATTTATGCGGGATGCTTAGAGCATTTTATTCATATCCCAATTACTGTAAAATGACTGTAGAGCTTATAAAAGAGTCAGACATTGCTTCTGAAGATGCCATTATCAACCAGATTTATCATGATCAAAGGATGAGGCTTTGAAATCGTAACACAGGTGCAGGGTAAGGAGTCGTTGATTAAGTGGTGTTTCCCATGGCCATGACACCACAGCCCATTCTAGCATATTCCAAGTACCATACTGATGTATAAGAAGCAGGTTTTGAATGGTAACACATGATTGCTGAATTGTATCCAGTATCATTACTCGGAGGGGCACTGCCCTACCAGAGGATTTACAGCAATAAGTGCCCCCTACTGTGGCCAGTAGAGATGAGCGGAACTGGAGCATGCTCGAGACTGATCATTCGGCATTTGAATACCGGTGGTTGAAAAAGTTCTATGCAGCCCTATGGAGTCCAGGAAAACATGAATACAGCCTATGACCTATGGTTGTATCCATATTTTCCCAATCTCCCTAGGGTTGAATCCACCTTCTTCAGCCACTGGTAATCAAATGCCAAATGATTGGATTCGAGCATTCTTCAGTTGTGTTCATCTGTAGTAGCTAACTATTCAGCAAACTCAGAAAGTTGTTGCTGTTCATCCCTCCTGCTGATGGCATAGCCATTGCTGCTCCCCTTATCTTTTCCTCCTTGGTTATGCTGAAGGTGATGGTGCTTCCACTGTGGTGGCTGGTCTCAATTGCTTTAACAGCAGCCACTGTTGTGCAAGGTTGGGCTTCAGGTAACTCCCTACTGCTTGATGGGGAACAGCTCTTACCCTCCAATTGCCAATCATCTTCCCCCCTCAACATTGGTGTATGGCGTCTCTTATGTGAGCTGCCGCTATACATCCAGGGACAGAGCAGACGTCTGACACAGTTACTGCTTAGGTTATTGGCTATGGCTCAATCTTAGACACGCCTTGCTGTTGTTATTTATTACCTGGGAAGTTGCAATGCGCTTTACCGTGTTTTTATGTATGCTAACACAATATAAGTCAATGGAAAACTGATCAAAACGGATGGCCAGGAATGTTCTTGTGTCACTCAGCACACTTTTAATACACTTTGGCACACTTTGTTTGTTGGTACTCAGCACCAAACACCTTACATGGTGGAAAATCACTTTATGATTTATGCAAGCATGGGGCCTAAAATCATGTTCTTCTCACACTTACCATTAACCTCTACCTACAAGGCTCCCAATGCTAGCCAATCCTCACAAAAGTCTAATACATAATAACATAAGTACTAATGCCTATACTTCACATCTGTAACAGAAGTCATTTAGTTAGCATTAAACATAAAATTAAAATCCACTTTCTGAAAACTTTAGGGGAACCCAGTTTAATTCCTAGACAGTTCTATCTATACCCCATTTTCGCCCTACTTACGAGTCTATGTAGACATAAATAATCCTTAAACATGTGCTTATGTCCTACAGTGTGGATGTTAAATAGGTGCTGTTTATTCCTGCATGATATATTAGGTCAGGAGTATATCCTAAAAACAACACAAAAAAGTACAATGCTGTCATTGCCTAACATGCTTCTCTATTGAAAGTTACTTGTTATGGAGGGTTTCTCACTGCAATGTAAAAATGACGTTATACAAGTGAATATTTAGGCACTGATTATCCCCCCCCCCCCCCAAACAACTAGTACCATTGCATTGCTGGCTGAGATCCAAGTCCGGTCCATCTCCATCTTCTCGTCTGGTGACGGTACTTGTGTAAAAAAGAACTTTTATTCTAGTGGCACAGTATCAACAAGCATCTGTGCCCTAGGCCTCTTCTTCAGCAGCTCAAGGTAATCCATCCTAGGGGTGTGGCTAAGAAATAAAAGGCGGGGAAGAAGAGGAGAGAGGTGCTGCAGGCCTAGGACACGAATGCTCTTTGACACTGCGCCACTGGAATTTTATACAAAAGTATTGGCACCAAGAGAGAAGCGGACCTGGGACCGGACATGGAATACAGCTGGCAACGGAATGGTACCAGTTGTTTGAGGGATGGGGCACCAGTGCCTACAGATTCGCTTTATTGAGTAAAAAAAGACACAGCTATGGCTGTTTTGTGTCTTGTGTCTTGTGTCTGTGGCAGCCATTGTTTGAGAAGGGAAAACAAAAATTGCAGCCATCAAGGATGTAATTTTTTAATGGGTTTTTGAGATGCTGATAGTAAATTGTGGGTTTTTGGCTCTTGCTTAGTATTTCTGATTAGGACCAAAAAGAAAAAAGATGGCTAAGAAAAATAGTATTAAGTCGACATTTAAACGACACTTAAAAAACAGACAACAAACATTTGTGGATTACATGTCAGGGCCTTCACTGTGGAACACCCCTGGCTGCGGACGTGTCTCTGCTCAGCCCTGAGGGTTCCTGATCTCCTGCTCTCAAAGGAGCCGTGTTGCGTCATTGAGGGGCAGGGGTTTCCTCCCACTGGGGTCTGGCTGGCCCGCCTTCAGTACTTCAGCCCTGGCCTCTGTCCAGTATTAAACCAGCGCAGTTTAAAAAAAGGACCGCAGCACCAGCTTCCCTGTGCTGTTGCTGTTCTATTGATATATAAAACTGAGTTTCCCTAAGATTTTCAGAAAGTGGAGTAGTGCCAAAAATCAAACATTAACAGGGAAAGTATAATAGATATATTTGCACTTCTTTCATGTGAACCCATTCCTGGTTTTGGCTTACAAATACTGATGCAAAATACTAAGCAGAATGCAGTCATGTAAAAGCCCTAGAATACCCCATAGCTTTCTATAAAGCAAAGTTGGATATTGTAGGCAGAGTAAGTAAACCAGGTCATTTGTAGTGTTGAGTGAGCACTAAAATACTCAAGTGCTTGTTACTTGAGTCACACATTTTTTGATACTAGAGTGCTCGGTTCCAGTAACGAGCTCCATTGAAATCAATGGGAGATTTGAGCATTTAACCATGTGCCCTCTGCTCAGCAGAGTGAAGGGTACCTGTTTAAGCTATTGCACTTTTTCATTTCAATTTTTTTGACACGAACAATACAAAAATTAGAATGAAAAAATGCCATAGGTGTCTGCAAGAAACATTAGAACTCCAGCCTTGTTTTCCAGCAATTGACTGCCGGGTTCACACTACGTAAAAAACGCGGTTGTTATTTATAACAGCGCCCGTAATTGTGCAAACAACGGCCGTTATTTCAATAGACTTAGAACCAAAAATGCAATAGATTTCTGCAAGACACATTAGAACTATGGCGGGATGCAGTTATTTGCCAGCATACCGCCAGAGTTCTAATGTGTCTTGCAGAAATATTTTGTAAAATGTGTCTTGCTCAGTATCTTAGGTTTTACAACATGCAGCTAATATAGTAAAAAATAAAGCAGCCATACTTACCTGTCAGCACTCTTCCTGGTGGCCTCCGGTGCTGATCCCCCGCTCAGTGACAGCTTATTTAGCCAATCACTAAGCTGTCCCACTGCAGCCAGTAATTGGCTGATTGGAGGGACCAGAGCCAATGCTGGAGGGCATCAGGAGAAGTGCAGACAGGTAAGTATGTCTAGTGTATTGTTTTTTCACTATACGTTAACAGTTTTAAAGCTCCCGACATCATCATGAAGCTCGATTAAGAACCCAATGCCTGATAGAGAACTATGCTCAGCCAAGCATACTCGCTCAACACCAGTCATTTGTAACTGTACTTGTACTAAAAACAATAGTATATGCTGTACATGTCAGCCCCTTATTATGCAGAACGGGGGCCTGTTTTTGAATATATACAACTTGTTTTGCTGCAAGGTTCTGTAAAGCATTTACGTTTTGTTTTCCGAGCCCGATGCTGTAAATATGCTATAATCCTAAAGATTTATATAGAAGCGACTTAATTGTATTGGCAAAGAAAATAACTTACAGCATAATCTTTCAGGTTCCATAAACGCCTTGCTACATTTTATTCCGAGCAAAAAAAGTCAGCTTTCTGTTTTATGCCGCATGTTATGGTAGAAGTAGTAGCTCATAGTTGTTGATCAGTAATAAAAGAAAATATATGAAGCAGTAGGTACACGGACATAGAAGTACATAAAAATGCTTTGTGTCCTGACCATGACATTACTTAAAAAAAAGTTACAATCTTGCAATTGTTCATTCCTACTATAAGGAAGATAGTAACATTCATTTTAAAAGGGCAGATCAACCATAATTCAGTTTATAAACTGAGAAGCTGGTTGTGAGTGTCTAGATGAATATTCATTAGAATCTCTTAATCTGCCATCGACTGTGATTCATTAGGCATATGTAAATATCACTCACTTTAATTACCCCTAAACTGACTTAACATAATGTTGTCATTAGCAAATTATTAGTTATTTGTGTAACTAATGGTACATTATGGTGTGCACGTTAAATTGTCAGATATATGATTGCAATTATGACGATGCTTTATGCTAGGTGCCTTTAAACTGTTCGATGAAATATAATGGAGACAAATCAAATCTTGCATGCTAATAATGCAGTTCTTGAAACTCTTAGGAATTTGCCGCTTGCTATTATACTGTAGAATTTGAAGCTGTGCTAGAAAGTACTGAAATACATTGCTATGAAAAAGTATTTACCCCTTTTAAAAATCCCATCATTGCATAATAGTCTCATTGAATGGTTTGCAATTCTCACAGAAGTTATAACATTGGACCAAGGACCCTGACTAAGCACACAAAAATGGGGGAACTCCAGAAATACAGTTAAAAATGCACAAAAAGCATACAGGTGCACTCACCTATCCCCCGCCGATTGTTTGACACCTTTTCCACTTGTCTACGCTTCTCTTAGCCCCAGATTCAAACTTTTATAAATCCCAGTTTTATATCATGGCACCTGGCTGGGAAATGGCATCCCAGCATGCATTGCACCTCAGAACTAACTGACGGGTACCCGCCCCTGTCTTGTCGTATCTGCCTACCACTGGCTCCATCTACTTTTGCTTTGCACAGTATACACGGTATCTATCTATCTATCTATCTATCTATCTATCTATCTATCTATCTTTTTCCCTATTCTACTTAGGAAAGACTGTTGTTTCCCTGCCCTTGGCCAGGTGATCACTATGTGATGTCAGTGATGGTGGTGGTGGGGTTTACAGATCAGGTGTTTTTACCTTGTCTGGCAACAGAAGAGATAGAGATCACATGACCTCTGTCTCAGAAGGGAGGGGGAGGACAGATTAGTGGAGACAGAGTGGAGCAGGCAGTGAGGATTTTCAGCAGCTTCAGGCTGCAGGCAATCTGCCCAATTCATTTAATAGAAACCTATTACACACAATCTTAGATTATGGGTGGGTTAAATCTTTCTTAACTGAGTTCCCCTTTAACTATTAAAAAAAATTATTTAACACCAGTATGGTATAACGTGGAAAGTAACTAGCCCCTTGAATGCTTCCGACTGTATGAGTGAGTAGATGACTCCTGTTTGACTCCTGACTCCTGTTTCATTGCAGATTTAAGATCCACAGCATGAGCTATGGAGTCTGACACCCACCAATCACCAGAGCGGGTTTCTAATGCCCCCCGCTGCTCCATTCAAGTGTACGAGACTGATCAGGATAGTCAAGTCTGTTAGTGTGCTGGAGAGCAGCCGGCATGCCCAACCACTGCTCCATGTTTCTATTACTTTTGACAACGCCAAAAATACTGCAGTATGCAGTACCATTCAAAATGACAGGAAGTTTGACAGAACCAGCAGAGTATCTTGACTTGTCAAAAGCAGTTTACCTGTTTTAATCAATTTAATCAAATGTTGATTTAAGTCACTGTTTACACAGTGCTTTCTCCAACTCCTTTTTTGGATTAACTCTAGCACTAGTGGCGGCTGTCAGTGCTGCATCTAAGAGCAGCCTAAGGGCCATGTTACACAGCCCAATTTGCAATGTAAGCAAGCGCCGATCTGCTACCGTGTTTAAGGATTGGCTGAGTGGGCCAATTTGCACTGGCAGGGGATCAGCAGCAGGTGAGTACATTTTTTTCTGTTATTTGTAACAACAACAATTTAAAATAAAAACTTTTTTTGGATAACAAAGTTGCACTTATTTTTTTGGATACTTAGTTGCTCTATAATACAAAGCTTGTCAATTGTGAATGTTTCTATTCTGTAGAAATTACTGCAATGTCCAGATGTTACATTGTTGTGAACTGGTTCTCCTGAAATCCCATTGAAGCTGATGACCATATGGATTTTCTGTGGCTTTCAGTAGCTCATCTATATATAAAGACATTCATATGGCAGCCACTTGTAAGTTCTTTAGAAGATTTGTTAATAAAGTTTAGTTATAGAGTACTGTAATTGACAGTAGACATAGATTTCTAAACAACTAAATTCCAAGTTGTTATTACAGTATATAAGGTTACATTAACCCCTTCCCACTCCAGGACATACTTGTATGTGCTAGCGATCTGGTTAGCTCAGAGGAAGAACCCGATCAGCTGCGGAAGCTGGATGTAGAAAACAGCCACGGTCATGCTGCACCTTCCAGACTGGTGCCGGTTGCGGTTTTAGCCTGTAGATGCATGTAGATTATGCTATTAATCCCAAAGAAAAAAAAAAGCCAGAATTGTTGAATAAAACCTATTCCACAAAAAACAAGCCCGCATACAAAAATAATAAAATACTATGGCTTTTAGAATATGGCGATTCAAAAAAAAATTTTTTTTTTAAATAGATTTTATAGTTCAAAATTAGTAAAACATAAAAAAAATCTATAAACCTACTGAAAAAACTGAGCATGTCATTTAAATAAAATCTTATCTACAAGTCATATGTACCACAAAATGCATCAGCAAACAGCAAACTACAGCAAAAAAAAAGCCTTTACACACATACACCAATTGAAAACCCTGGTTCAGTTAATGACCAAATGAGAGTGGGGTCCAAACACTCAATACACCCCTAGATGAATTATCTAAGGGGTGTAGTTTCAAAAATAGGGTTTTCCCCTTTACTTGTGGGGATTTCCATGGGGGGCACTAGAAATGCATATGCCTATTTGCTGTTCCAGCTAAATCTGTGCTGAGTATACAAAATGGCATTCCTTCTCTTCTGAGCTCTGCATAATGCCCATACAGTAGTTTTTGACCATATATGATGTACTTCTGAAATTGGATAATACATGTCAGGGCAGGGGTGTAGCTAGGATTCATGGGGTCCCATGAACCCTGCACGCCCCTTACCCCCTAACCCTGACCTGGCGCAGTCCTGCAGCTTCCACTCTCCCAGATTCCCAGTGGACGAGTTACATGGAAGCAGGGAGAGCGGAATGCTGCAGGACTGCGCCAGGTTATGTATATTTGGGGGGGGGGGGGGGGGCTCTTGTGCTGGAGGCACCATGCTGCCTCCTGCCACAAGGGAGACTGGCAAGGAGCTCTGCCAGTGAGTGCTGTGAGCCATAGATTCCTTGAAGGCAGACCACATTTTGCTGCACAGATGCCTCTCCGTCCCTCCTCACCACCCTTCTCCTATCTGAACACTGCACATGTGCTGGATCGTTAAGGCAAATGATTAGGAGAGATCCTACCCAGGGGCGTACCAAATGATGAAGAGGGCAGGGAGAAGGAACAGAGAGGCATCTCAGGCCTAGGGCACGGACACTCTAGGCCACGCCAATTGGACACAGTGCTGCATGTTTAAAAGTAGTTTTTTTAGGAGAATAACTGCCTCACCTGCTGAACGGACCCCAGGACAGAACTTGGTTTTAAAGCAGCTATCCGAAGGTACAAGTGGTTTGGAGAGACAGATTGTGGGTACAGAGTCACTTTAAGTTGGGTTTTTCTGTTAATCCCTGCTTAATTTAGTGTAATGAAGCAGAATATTTGTGCACACTGCAGTCACTTGTATTCTGCTTTGATACGAAGAACTGCATCACATGTGAGGAGATGTTTCTTTTAGGTACCCTGTAGCTTCCCACTCTAGGACTCAACAATAGTTCCACCCCTTGTATTGACGTGTAAATCAGCACATGGAACATCACACTTTTGCTGCCTAAATTCCACTACAGGAAATTTCTTTTGTGCACTGACTGTTGAGATGGTAAACAAGTGCTATAAATATGTTTCTGCCCAAGTGTTACTCTTTTATGTAATGTTAAGGTTGTAAATAAAACTTATATCCCTCTATTTTCATTTTCTTTATATTTGTTATATTTTTCTTTATTTCTTTTATATTCTTTTTTTTCACTTTTTTCTATGTTCCCAATGACAACCGTCATTTTAACACCAAAATATGTCCATCTATTGATAATGACTGACGGAAAAAGTTTCAATAACACAAAGACGGCCGTCACTTTCTCATAGCCTATAAATTTATACTATGTTTATTTCTACACAATGATTGGCATCCTGGCTGGAGTTAGTTGAAAGACAAAGTATATAAAAAAGCCTAAAATATTTTTATGCTCAAGATACTAAGCAGCACTTCTCATATGTTTTCAAGTAGTAGTGGTGCCAGCAGAGAGTCCCGTCAACAGACTTTCACAGAGATTTCAACTATATTCTGCAGCACTCAAATCAGGTGCAAAAAAAAAAAAAAAAAGTATTTATTCCATCAAACGTGCATAACAGTAAAAATCTCAGTGCGGCATATAAAAAGAGGCGACGTTTCGCTGCCCTCTTGCCATCTTTTTCAAGCTTTTTAGCTGTTTCCATTTATTTTTATTATTTTTATTTTTTTTTTTCCATTTGACTTTACTTTTATAATGGAAAAAGGGAAAGTATAAAATACAGGTAAAATAATGTCAAATACAATGCATTGAGAGGTTTTCTATAAAGGTAACTATAGGAAAATGATGTGTGTGGATGCTACTGTGTTACATTCAGCCATTATTATTATAGATATTACTAATGACTATTTTATTATAGCTGTAGTATGCTTTTCACCACTCACTATGTTCCTATGTTTAGTGCCTCCCCTGACTGTACAGCACAGTATAAATAAAGGTTACCTCTAGTTCTTAGTTAATCCACGTATGCTAGACTATGCACGCTGTGTGTGTTCTCGTAACATCTGCAAGGTTCCATGCTCGCCATCTAACAGCTTTTCTCCTATCGGTGTAGAAATGGTGTGGGCAGTTGAGAGGTTCAGACAACTCGCACTTTCCCATTGCTTAGTATTATAATTGCCGCTGATTAATTCAGCAGGGAATTTAACAGCGGGCCAATAGATGACCTTTAGATGGAAGTGCACTAGCTCAATTGTTAGGGACTTGTTACAAATACCTAGTGCTATTAAGCTAAAGGACGACGCATCTCTGATATGCAAATTTTTACAGCACACCCATAATGCAGCTTAGAATTTTATGACAACATTCTGGGCTGTATTACAACAGCTACCGCGGAAAAAGGAACCATTAAAGGAGGGGTGATGGATGGTGTGAGTCCCAGTGGAAATATACCATGTAATCTTAGGAAGACAATACATTATGGATAGCTTTGTGACGGTTGTGGTTAATCATCTCCCTCTCTGACCGACCCAATCTCCCCTGCTTCTGCTAGTCAGACGAAAACTACATGGCAGCCACATTGTGGGGACACGAGCCTTGGATGCAGATGGGAACACACAACCATTACAATCTGCTGCGTGCAAGAAGGGCAGTGAAAAGGGGGCTTGCAAGTAGGCAGCTTGTCAGCAGGGGACAGGACTGGGGGCCATATGCCTCTCTTCTATTCCCTTCTGTTGCCAAGTCTGCTGCCTCATCCTTCTGTCAGGGGACACTTCAATGACGAACAGTTTTAAAAACGGTTTTGTTTGCTGTGAAGCAGCCTTTCAATGGATTTGTGATCATCAGATCCCTTTATCATTTTTCCTACATCATTCACTCTTTGATCCAGATTTCAGTGTAGTACAGTTCTGACACACTCCGCGCACACGACTGCAAACTGCTATTAAAGGCTTAAAACATTGCAGTCTTAGGGCTCTTATCGGTGTTATTTAAGAATCATAACGGCTCCGACATTAGATTTATCCATACCGTGGATCAAAGAATTGCGTAAATGTCAAATTACCTCATAAACCAACCCGGTAACTCACATAGAGAGTATCATCTACGCTTTTCTGTTTACTGTTTATTAACTCTTTTAGCTCTGTATAATAGATTTTCCTACCTATAAACAACTGTTTCAAAAAGAAATGCAGTGTGCAGATATAATCCCCCCTGCCCAAAATCACCTTTGAATCTACCATAAAATGTATGATGGAACCCCAAAAATATTATTTATGGGTTGAAATGGGAATTTTTTTAAAAAAAAGTTATGGGGATTCCCGTGTCTACGTAATGCAGTTACATAGTTTTTCTAATTTAATTTATTTATTGTTTGCAGTTGTGACTCTTAACGGTTTTATTTTTTTCACCTACGGGACAGTATAGGGTGCTATTTTTTGCACCACGATCTCTAGATTTTTTTTTTAGTATCTTTTTTTGTGTAGATCGGACTGATCACTGTTTATCATTTCTTAAAATATATAATGTTTTAAAAAATTTGTGTAGATCGGACAGTCTGATCACCTTTTATCATTTTATCAAAAATCTGTAATCCCGTTTTTTTTCCCCTCTTTTTTTTTACGCCATTCACTGTATGGAAACACTATTGTTATATTTTAGTAGATCAGACAATTACACTCGCTATATGTAGCTTTGCAGCGCTGGGGTCCTTGGTTCAAATCCCAGCAAGGGCAACATCTGCAAAGAGTTTGTATGTTCTCTCTGTGTTTGCGCCGGTTTCCTCCGGGCACTCCGGTTTCCTCCCACACCCAAAACATACAGATAGGTGAAGTGCTGCGGAATCTGTGTGCGCAATACAAATAAACCATTATTATTATTATATAACATGTTAATTTAGTTATTTTTACGTTTTATTTATATAATTGTAAAGGAAGGGAAATGTGAAAATTTTTGGCGAGAGGCTATGTCATGTTTTTAAAAACTTTTTTTTTTTCCGCTTTTTAAATCCCCTGGGTGACTTTTACATGCAATCAATAGATTGCATACACTATTCAATGCTATACCATAACATACCATTGATCAGTGTAATCTGCGATCTTCTCATAAAGCCTGACAGAGTCAGACTCTATGAGAAAACCAAAAATCAGACTACACGGAGGGAAGAGGAATACCTCTGGCAGTCTAGAAAAGTGATTGGGACCCCTACAATCATGATGCGATGGTTCCGATTGGTAAGTGAGAGGAGAAGCTCCTGTCACTTACACTTAAATGCATTGATCGCGATGTTTAAGGTGTTAATGAGAGGCTGCAGCACTTCACCTGCTATGAAGTGAGCCCTGCTCCAGAGTTCGCTTCATTGCATAATAGCAACCCAGGACGTACAGGTACATCCAGGGTCATCTGGTGACGTCCTGGGTCGTCTAGGCCTGGGGTTGAGGTTCCATTCACAAATATAGGATCTGCAGCAGATTTGATGCTGTGTTCAATCATTTAGTTACAGTGATATCTGCAGCATTAAATCTACTGCAGATACCATATGTGTGAATGAACCATAAATTAGGAAATTGCTTAAGGCTGGTTTCACACTACGTTTTTGCAATCCGTTTTTTGCAGAACTGATGGAAAAAAAAACGGATGCAATTGTGTTCATCCGTTTTGATCCGTTTTTCCATTGGCCTCCATTATAAAAAAAAAAACCAATCGTTTTTTTCAACGAACACAAAAATGAAGTTGACCACGTTTTTGTGTACGCTAAAAAAACGGATCCATTTTTTTAAAATGGGAAGTCAATGGAAAAACGGATCAAAACGGATGCACACAGTTGCATCCTTTTTTTTCATTAGTTTTTCATCTGTTTTTTTGCAAAAAAAAAAAAAAAAAAAAATGGATTGCAAAAACGTAGTGTGAACCCAGCCTTACTGATTTAACTAGAAATTAGACCAATGGCCACTGTGTCAGGTGGCCAGTGAGCGGGAAATGAGGAGCTGACAGCGCTCGCTTGCTCCTCTATGTCATCCCGTGTAATAGAGACTTTAGTCCTTTAACATATTTAAGGGTTTGATGATGTTCCTGCCTTTCATTTCTTTCCTGCAGACTATATGGATTTAGATCCTTAAAAGGTTTTTTTCCTCAAACATAACTTTTCATATGTTGCTGCCCATGGTGAGACTAACGATTCCTTCCATACTTCTCGTTATCTATATACTCCTTCCCCCATTTCTGAGCTGCTGCTTTTTGCTAAAGACATAAAAAAAACTGTATGTGAGCTTTTCCCTCTGTCTCCCCTCCTCCCCTTCCCTTCTGAGACAGCTGATGTAAACAAGTTCCTGGCAGGTTTTATATGCAACTTTGTAGCTTCTTTGTAATGCTGAGAGGATTATTGTGAGGCCACGGTGCTGATGAACTCACTGTAAATTAATCCTCCCAGCATAACAAAGTTGCAGATAGAGACTTGTTTACATCAGCTGTCTCAGAAGGGAGGGGGAGACAGAGAGGAAGGCTCACACACAGATTTTTGTGCCTTCAGCAGAAAGCAGCAGCTCAAACTGTGACAAGGAGACTGAATAGAAAATATCGAGCATGGAATTAATTGTTAGTCTCACCATGGGCAGCAACATATGAAAATTTATGTTTGAGTGGAATAACCCTTTAAAGGACAACTCCCACGTCCGAGAAAAAAAAAAAACATAATTAGACACAGACCCTATACTCACCATCCCTCCTCAGTCAATCGCCAGGAAGCCGCTTGCTTCACTGTGTGAACTGACAGGTCTTTCTGCAGCCGGAATTTACTGAATTCCAGCCGCAGAAAACTGGCATGTCAGTTTTTTCCGGCGCCGCATGGGATCCCGGCTGGAGCGTATACTATGTGTGTACGCTCCGGCCGGGATGCCATTGAAAATAAGGCTATGTGACACACCGCAAAACTACGGCCGTAGTTCTGCGGCGAGAACTACGGCCGTAGTTTTACGTAGTGTGAACATAGCCTAAAGGGGTATTCCAGTATAAGGGCTCTTTTACACCAACAGATGTCTGACAGATTACCTGACAGATTTTTGCAGCCAAAGCCAGGAACAGACTATAAACAGAGAACAGGTCACAAAGGAAAGACTGGATATTTCCTCTTTTCAAATCCATTCCTGGCTTTGGCTGCAAAAATCTGTCAGATATCTGTTGGTGTAATAGGGCTCTAAGTATCAGCCCAGTAAAACTATCACCACAAGACGTACATCTTTCTAAAATAGCATAATCAATAGAGATGAGCGCAACTCGAACATGCTTGAGTCCATTCATTCAGCATTTGAATACGGGTGGCTAAAGAAGTTGAATGCAGCCCTGGGGAGTCCTGGAAAACATGGAT
Source organism: Dendropsophus ebraccatus (assembly GCF_027789765.1). Lineage (NCBI taxonomy): Eukaryota > Metazoa > Chordata > Amphibia > Anura > Hylidae > Dendropsophus > Dendropsophus ebraccatus. The sequence goes on from NC_091459.1 coordinate 54,910,863, forward strand.
ACGACCATAGGCCATAGGCTGTATCCATGTTTTCCTGGTCGACCTAGGGTTGCATACAACTTCTTCAGCCACAAGTTTTCAAATGCTGAATGAACGGACTCAAACATGTTCGAGTTGTACTCATTTCTTATAATCACTAATAGTACTGGCTTCAGCGTGGTTTTATGTGATTGAGGAAATGGAAAACAGCAGAATTACAAAAATTGTATCATTTACAGCTCCCCAGATTCTCTACATAGACAATATATCATCCTCTGATGTCACTGGATATATATATGGTTTATGTCTCTGAGCTCTAGCCTCCCCTCTGACCAGCCATTCAGCCTACATCAGGGTGAACACAGCCTTAAAGAGAGTGAGGCGTAATAGCAACATGCTGCCTTACACTGAGCTTACACTGATGCAAAAGTCTGCACTGAAGTGAGATATTCTGCAACAGCTTTGGGTGAAGAATTGGCAGGTGTGCTGGGGGAGGGGGTAGGCAGGGTGGGAGTACTGTGATAAACCACTGGGAAAAAGCAATGCATCTTGGGATTTGTACTAAGCAGCTGCTCAACCAGGAAGTACAAGAACAAAATATAGATCTAAGGGTATGTTCACATCGCGTTTTTCTTTACAGGTTGGGCTACACGTCAGGAATCAGAGAAAAAAGATGCTGCCGTGCAGCCCGACGTGCGGCTGACGGCTACATGACGGCCACATTGACCTAACTGAGCAGGACGGAGTCATTGTGACTGTGTTCTGCTTATTTGCGAGACGTACACGGCTTTTGTGCAGGACTCAAAAGCGTAGTCGACCACGCTTTTGAGTCCTGCACAAAAGTTGTGTACGTTCCGCAAATGAGCAAAACACAGTCACATAATGACTCCGTCCTCCTTATTTAAGTCAATGTGCCCGTCGGCCGCACGTCGAACTGCACGGCAGCATCCTTTTTTCACTGATTCCTGACGTGCAGCCCGACGTGGGACCGAAAACGAGTTGTGAACGTACCCTAAGGAGGACATTTATCAAGACTGGCATACTTGTACAGCAGTCTTAAATTAAGCCCCACCACCATTTGCACAAACAGATTTACTAGGGGGCACACACAGTTTTCTTAAGTCAGCAGTCCCATTAGAAACTAGGCATTAAATGTCAGCACTCCTTAGTGTGCTGACACTGAGTACTTTGTCCAAAGTGCCAGCCAAATCATCCAGAGAGGATGCCAAGATCTGTATTTTTCAACTGCAGTACACAGTATTCAATGTGAACAATATGCGATGCTAACTTGTTGGAAGAGAAAACCCAGCAATTTAAAAGAAAGACCTCCAAAACATTGTAGCAATACAGTAACAGTATGCCACTATGCTGGAGCTAAGCAGCCAGAGAGAATTATACATTACTAGAGAAATCCCCATTTGTGTGCTCAATGGACTTCTCCCATGGGTGCCTAGGAGGCAAATCCATCCTTGGATTATATATGTATGTGCTGTTCAGGCTTTTAGACACCTACACAGGACAAGATGTAATAATTGCTAATAACAGAGCTCAATACTTGTGTGGCTGGGCTGCACAGACATTGTTAGTGATGTCCGTGCAACCCTTGCTGTAATAAGCCCTTGACCGCACATCACCTATCGCACAGATTATTTTTAAACTTGTTTAAAAACAGCGATCAGCTTATGACCTCCTCCTCGGCTTATAGCTGTTTCTTCGGCAGATAATTGCTCTGTGTAATAGGGCCCTTAGCAAGTGCTATATACATTCAGCAAGGTCAAGACCTTCATTTTTGCATTTTCATTTTTTCCTCCTTGTTTTCTAGGAGCTATAGCACTTTTACTTTTCCACCTACAGGACTGCTTGGAATGTAATTTTTTGTGACACGATCTCTAGTTTTTATTATTATAATATTTGTATAGATGGGAGATTCTGGTCACTTTTTATCAATATTTTTCTGATAAATATTAAATATGTTTATTTATTTATACATGTTTTATTTTTAAACTGGTAAAGGGGGTGATTTAAACTTTGGGAGAGGGGCTTTGTCATATTTTTAAAAAGATTGCTTCCTTTTTTTAAACCACTTTTTAAGTTCCCCCCAGGGGACTATTACAAGCAATCAATAAAGGGAACCAATCAGCCCAATTGGGCTGATATGGTTCCCTAAACTGTTGTATACAGCTCCTGCAGCATCCGCGGCAGGTACCGGCCGTGGCTGCAGCAGTAGTTGTATACCTGAAAAAAAGGACTTTAATCTCCTGCGCGCTCGGAGGGATGATTGAGAGGCAGAGAGGCCATTAAAGGACCTCTCTGCCTGTCATTAATCCTCTCCGAACGCAATGACAGGCAGAGAGCGGTGACTAGATACGGGTGGGGAGTCGCCCAGATGACTACTTCTCCGCCGCTGCCTGTCACACGCCTATTTGATTAAAGTCCTTTTTTTCGGGTATACGGGGTGCGGCTGCTGCAGGAGTATGTATACAGCAGTTCAGGGAACCATATCAGCCGGATTGAGCTGATTGGTTCCCTTTAAATATCTAACGTTTGTCAATGCTATGCCATTGCATAGCAAAGATCAGTGTTTTCCCCATTTACATGACAGCACCAGGGGTGCTGTCATGTACTCAGGGAAACTATGTTACCGGTGAGTAACTACGGTTATCTGTGATCTTCTCATAGGGTCTGCCTAAGGTAGACTCTGGAAGAAGATCATGTATCTGACTGCACGGAGGTAAGTATGAGACCTCCAGCAGTCAAGCAAAGCGATCTGGACCCCCACAGTCACACTGCGGAGGTCCTGATTGGACAGTTACAGGAGTCGCTCCTGTCACTGGGAACCTGTCATCACTTTCAAGCTGCGTGAACCATGGGGTAATCAGGGTGGTTCCTCACGGCTGCTCCCTATCATACAAGTCTTATTTGATGGAGGTCTTCCTGTTTGAGTATAAGGAGAAACCTATCAGGGGTTATCTGGTTAGGTAAAATATATGTTGAATCATCCTGCCTCCTTTTCTGTCTCCTTCCTTCAGTTCTGAGCATGCTGCTTGGTGCTGAAGACACAGAAAACTGTATGTAAGCTGTGCATTCCATCTCGGCTCTCAACTCTCTCCTTCCCCCTACCTTCGAAAGATGATTTATGTATAAAGCTCCCTGGGCAACTGTATCTGCACTCTTTCTTCTCTCTGTAAGGCCCTATTACACAGAACAATTAGCGGCCAATATCGGCCGTTATGGCAACAATCAGCCAACATAAAAGATGTTGGCTGATGGTTGCTGTCGTTTGCCTTTCAACATGTTGAAAGAAAAACAACTGTGATAGCAGTGGTCTCCTGCCATTGCTCCGCGAAACAGGAGTGGCGGCAGCAGACCGCCGACATCCTTTAAGGGGTCCCCGGATGATCTAGCGATCACCCGGGCAGTCCCCGCGGCCTCCCCTGCACTTACCCCCTTGCTGCTGCATGCAGTAGCGCTGATAGCGCTCTTTTGCACCTCCAGTTGCCCTGTGTAATAGGGGCTTTAATCATAGTAAGGTCACAAATAACTTGACCCCAGATTACCCTCCAGGCTTCACATAATTTATAAACAGCCAGCCAGGGATGTTGTTTAAATGAGCCATCTCGGAAGGGAGGGGGGAGGAGAGGAAGATGGACTGAACAGCTTATATACAGTTTTTATTTCCTTTAGCAGAATGCAGCAGGCTTAGAACCGGGGGAAGGGGACAGACTAGTATGGAATAAATTGTTAGTCTCCAGGAGGGGGAATGATTAAACATGTATTTTACCTAACTGGATAACCCCTTTAAGGCTGGTGGTACATGCAGATGCAGCCATTGCAATCAATGACAAAGGACGAAGAATCTTTCTGGGAAAAATCTCAGAATATTCTTTCCAAAAGATTGTTTGTAAGATTATAATCTTTCATGAACATATGATTTTTTGTTAAATGATTTTTTGTTGATTGTACTGTCTAAAAATTTACAAGACAGTCAGTTTCTTTTCAGACAATAGCAGTCTGAATATTTGTTAATAAATTTCAGCCGATGAACGATCGATTTGGTTGAAATGGTCCACTTTCATCAGCCTTAATCTAAAGCATATGGGCACCTCAATCAGAAGTCGATTGTCTAATATGTATGGGGGCATCCTGAAAATGAAAATAGAATAAAAAATAGAAAATAACGAAATAGAAAATGAAGGATAGAGCATGTTTGATTCCAACCAACCCTTTTGTTCTCTGAGTGATAAGCCACTGCCAGAGCTGCCATGCAGGAGCTCATGCCTCCTCCCTCTATTCACAACACATGAATGTCTAGTAAACGTGTATATCAGGAGCAGGTCTGGCCTTAGAGTAGATGGCGCCCTGTGCAGAATATTCTTTTGGCGTTCCCTCCCCCCCAGGCTGATTGCCAGCCCAATCCCCAGCCTATCTCTTGGAGACACACTCTGTATATACTGCTTACACAGACACATACAGGCAAACAGTATATACAGTGGTACCTTGGTTTAAGAGTAACTTGGTTTAAGAGCGTTTTGCAAGAAGAGCTCACAGTTTTTCAAAATTGTGACTTGGTTTAAGAGCATTGCTTTGGTTTAAGAGCTCCTGGTATTGGGTGGGAGCGTGAGTGGGGGAGGGGCATGGCCTGCATAGCGGGGTCTACAGCCCTGTACTCTGACCCAGGAAGTCTCTCTCACCTTCCAATTTATAGCAGATCCAGTTCAGGCTGGGGCTTGCATCAGGGGACAGGACTGTGTGGGTAATCTCTTTTTAGCTGTAACCCCTCTCTCCCCGGACAGAGAGTGCTGCTATACTGTGTCCACATCTGCCCTGCTCATTCCTTCATACTCCCTGCAGTCTCTGTCAGTCCTTGTGTTTCCCATCCTCTCCATTCCTGCTATAATGTTCCTGCACTCACACTTAGCTATACACACTGCTGCTATAATGTGCTTGCACTCACACTCAGCTATACACACTGCTGCTATAATGATTATAAAATGATTTTTGGGGTGTGGAACCAATTGTCTACATTTCAATGATTTCTTATGGGAAAATTTGCTTTGGTATAAGAGTGGATTTGGATTACAAGCACAGTCCCGGAACAAATTATGCTCGTAATCCAAGGCACCACTGTATATCCTGCTAACACAGACACACATACAGTCACATATAAAAATACAAGTAGGCACATATATGCCATAGACCAGGGGTCCCCAAACTTCTTACACAGGGGGCCAGTGCACTGTCCCTTAGATGGGTGGAGGGCCGGACTATATGCTGCTGCTATATCTGGTCCGTGAGGAGCTGTTGCAGCTGGAGGATGACACTGTCTCTGCCCATGAGGAGGAGGTGAAGTGGAGGATCATACTGCTCCTCTGTCTCTGGTCCGGGGGAGGAGCATTGGGGGTGGCTTAGGATGATAGAGTTGTAGTACTACCACAGCTACACAGGATCATGCTGGGAGTTGTAGTTCTACTGCAGCCACACAGGGGCATACTGGGAGTTTTTGTTCTACCACCGCCACACAGGGGCATGCTGGGAGTTGTTTTTCTATCACAGCCACACAGGAGCATGCTGGGAGTTGTTGTTGTCCTACCACAGCCACACAGGAGCATGCTGGGAGTTGTTGTTGTCCTACCACAGCTACACAGGAGCATGCTGGGAGTTGTTGTTGTCCTACCACTGCCACACAGAAGCATGCTGGGAGTTGTTGTTGCCCTACCACAGCCACACAGGAGCATGCTGGGAGTTGTTGTTGTTGTCCTACCACAGCTACACAGGAGCATGCTGGGAGTTGTTGTTGCCCTACCACAGCCACACAGGAGCATGCTGGCAGTTGGCCTACCACAGCCACACTAGAGCATGCTGGGAGTTGTTGTTCTACCACAGCCACACAGGAGCATGCTGGAAATTATTGTCCTACCTCAGCCACACAGAACACTAACGCACACACACACACACACAGATACATACATATACTCACCCACACAGAAGTAGCAGTGGAGGATGTCTCTGCCCATGAGGAGGAGGAGGTAGAGCGGAGGATCACACAGCTCATATGTCTCCGGGTGGGGGGCGGGGTTAGGGGCATCTGTGAGCTGGGAGATGGTGTGGGGGCTGAGGATGGGGCCGGGCTGCAGTCACATGCAGGGGGAGAAGAGCTTTCTCCTGGCTGTCAAGGCTGCTGTGCCCAGACAGGGCCAGATATATGGGCTCAGGGGGCTGCAGGTGGTGCCCCCTTCCTGCTGGGAGTGCACAGCGCCTTGTGTGGCCGCACTGTTCGTACACCCAGATCAGGAGATAGAAGATCAGGAGAGATGGCTGCTGTCTCACAGCTATAGAAGGTGTAGGTGAAACCAGAATCAAACTTGCTCATCAACTTTTGTCAGTAGTAAGCTAAGCATGCAGACTAGAAGGTCTATTCCTCTTTAGTGGTGTTAAATGAGTACTGCAGTGAAAATCATTTCCTTTTAAATTAACTGGTTATATAGTTAAGTTATAATGATTTGTAATTTATTCTATCCAAAAATCTCCAATGTTCCAGTACTTATCAGCTGCTGTATGTCCTGCAGGAAGTGGTGTATTCTTTCCAGTCTAACACAGTGCTCTCTGCTGCCATCTCTGTCCATGTCAGGAACTGTCTAGAACAGGAGAGATTTTCTGTGGGGATTTGCTACTGCTCTGGACAGTTCCTGATATGGACAGAGTTGGCAGCAAAGAGCACTATATTAGCTTGGAAAGAATACAGAACTTCCTTCAGGACATACAGCAGCTGATAAGCACCGGAAGACGAGATTTTTTTTACATAGTAATTACAAATAAATAAATAAATTATATATATATATATATATATATATATATATATATATATATATATAAAACTTTCTGACACCTGTTCATTTGAAAGAAAAAAAAATTCTCTGGAGAACCTCTTTAATGAAGACACACAGGATGTAACAACAGATTCAACCGAGTATGGTCATACATTTACAAAGGTGTGCCAACGATGTATGCCAGGGAGGAGCCGCAGATTTTTAACTTCTTCCTGTCGTATGGCTGCCGTATCCCCTGCTTGCCCAATGGGGTAGTGTGACAAGGCGGAGAGGAGGCATGGCCTTTCTCCTGTTCCTGCGTAAATCATGGTACAAATGTACACCTGCTGGAAGCAGTAAATCTGGCGGCAAAATGGGGACGGGGGCTTTATTTAAGACTAGAGTACTTGTACACTGGTCTTCATAAATATCCCCCATGGGGTCTACATTCACAGACATAAACCCCAACACGTGTCCAGTTGTGAATAACTGTCAAGACTGGAATCATTACAGATACCTGCCAGGCCTATGCAGGGCTACTTCCCTCTCCACACAACCAGCTGAATTAACTGCAATTAAGAACTATCTTTGTCATATTTAAACAATCTGTTTGATCTTTAGCTAAAAGTTTACCTCTTTCCATGGACGAATTAATTTTTGTTCACAAGTTCCACTCAGATTTTGTTGCTAATAAAAAGAAGGATGTAAATACTATTAAGTAGAAAACAGCCTGCTGCCTAATTGTTTCCAAGCAATTACGGATTATATTGAGCCATTCATTGTGCACAAACCAGTTTTTCTAAGACACCAGTTCCCTTTACCTTGAAATTTTATTGGCCTAAGAATTTCATGTACCATATGTTGTGATGGGAGACTAGCTTGCAGTTCGGCAAACAACTTTCTGATATACAAGTGAATGATCACCTGATTTTAAATGTGTTTATCTAATGAGACAGTAACAATAATTTACTGGGCACATAAAAAATCCCACTGTTACTCATCGTGCACCTTTGGCTAAAAAAGGTTGATGCACTGAAATATGCTAATGAATATCATCTTGGTTTTTAGCAAGTCAGTAATAAAATTTGCATTTGATATTGTGCACAGTAAACTGGGTTATTAGCCTTGAAAATGAGTCTCATAAAATTTAAATATAGGCTTAAATCATATTAACTGTCTTGTAGATTTTCCAAGAGGCTTTAAAGCATTGTGTTGTGTTTCCATAGTGTTGAGAATGCAGATGTCATTTCGCCTTCAGGGGGTGGCCGAGAATGATCCATGAGAGAAAACAGGGTTTCTTGGGCTTTTTTGGAGACCGGTCTTGTTTCCGCGAATGGGATTATAATTCAAAAAACAAGACATCTAGATGTTGTAGCTAAATATTTAACAAACATGTTGACTCTTCTGCTCTTCATGTGGTGCATAGGGAGTTTTCCATCTGTGATATGCGTTAACTGTTTCAATGCAAAGTAAATATACATTGCTTTAAAAGAGAACAATCTGCAAGTGGTTGGATATTTCCATATAAAAGGCGTTGCAGCCATGAATTAAATATAAGCTAGATGGATACACATGACTGTAAAGGCTCCACTGTAGCTTATTAAGAAGCATATAGCCATAGTTTCTATATCTGGCACTGAAGAGCACTAACAACAAACAGCTTTGGGTTTAGGAAGGAAATGAGCTATGTTCCACAGAGCCATATAAGATGGAATATTTTAGATGGAATATAAGACTTTCATAAAAAAAACACTAATACTTTTGTACTATTAAAGGGGTAATCCGGGAAAAAAAATTCAAATCAACTAGTGTCAGAAAGTTATATAAATTTGTAATTTATTTCTATTTACCAATCTAACATAGTGCTCTCTGATGCCACCTCTGTCTGTGTCAGGAACTGTCCAGAGCAGTAGCAAATCCCCATAGAAAAGCTCTCCTGCTCTGCACAGTTCCTGTCATGGACAGAGGTGGCAGCAGAGAGCACTGTGTCAGACTGGAAAGAATACATCACTTCCTGCAGGACATACAGCGGCTGATAGGTATTGGATAAGTTGACATTTTTAAATAGAAGCCATTTACAAATCTATATAACTTTTTGACACCAGTCGTTTTGTAAAAAAAAAATATTCCTCTGGAGTACCACTTTTAAGTGTATCATGTTTCTTTTAGCTAAAGAAGCACTCCGCTTTTTTATTTTGCATACAGTATATGGCTATGTTCACACAATGTATGTTTTGCATAAATCACGGGCGTTGTTGCAATTTGCAACAACGCCCGTGATTTATACAAAACATATGTTGTATTGGAATGAATGGAATCCCGGTGGATACACATAGTATACGCTCCAGCCTGGATTCCATCCGGCCGCACGAGAAACTGATATGTCAGTTTTCTGCCGCCACTATTCATTAAATAGTGACCACACAGAACATGTCAGTTCACACTCTGGCCGCATGCTCCATTGTGTGCAGCCAGAAGTGAAGATCATCCAGCCGGTACTGATCTTCAGTAACATCGGTTGTTCTGTGTTATACGTAGTGTGAACCCTGCTTATAAGTGTATATAAGTGTATATAAAGATTCAGATTCAGTGCCTCCATGACATGTTATTTCTTTGAGCAGAGAGAGGCTGTAGCGAAGGAGCATGCGCCCTCTCCTTCACTCAAAGCAGCACACTGAGCACGGTGGGATTCCGCTCTCTGCTGCGGAATTCCGATGTTCTTACTCAGTGTGAACGGGGCCATTGAAGTAACATGTCACTTCTTTGGGCGGAAAGCGGATCCGCAATGTAAAATTTACAGACGGAAATTCTGCAGTGTAAAAATCACAGTCCAAAGCCCATTGAAAACGGGCCTTGCTTAATTTAAATGTGCAGATTTTTGAGTGGAATTTCACGCGGAATCCGCTTGAAAATCCGCTTCTTTTGCTCTGTGTGCAGGGCTGTTTTAATACATTGGTGGGCCCGGTGCACAGCCCTCAAGAGTGGGCCTTTTTGGTTGGGGGGGCCCAACCCAGCATTATCATAATCGGAGCTCCACACACAGTATAATGCCCTGAATGTGCCCCCACACTGTATTAAGAGCCCCAATACATACGGTATTTACCTTATAACCTTATAAAGATATCATCAATGATACCATTACATAATACCGCCACACCATGACCACTATCACTACAGACCCTATAAGAGAGTGCAGTTACATCCATTTACTCACAGGGGCTGTCTTCTCTGATCAGAGTCTTTCACCTTTTCTTTCATTCCATCCAGCGTGGGGCATCTTGAAGTCTTTCCCCGGCTGTGAATCCTTTCTCCAGAATCTGCCAGAGAAACATTTTAGGCTCCAACACATACAGTAGTTCTCCACCTCCTTGCCCCTATATAGTAGTTACCCCCCATCTGTGCCCCCATATACTAGTTACACCCCTCTGAGCCCCCACTTGATAATTAGGTATGCTCTGTTCCCCAATATAGTAGCAAGGTCCTTATATAATATAGGCCCCTCTGTGCTGCACCAGTGTAGTATATAGACCCCCTATGTGCTGCCCCCCAGTAGTATAGACCCCTTGTGTGCTCCCCCAGTAGTATAGACAGCTGTGTGCTGCCCCCAGTAGTATAGACCCTGTGTGCTGCCCCCAGTACTATAGACCCCTGTGTGCTCCCCCAGTAGTATATACCCCTTGTGTGCTGCCCCCAGTACTATAGACCACTACATGCTGCCCCCTTGTGCGCTGCCCCCAGTAGTATATAGACTTCATTGTGCTTCCCCCAGTAGTATATAGACCCCTGTGTGCTCCCCCAGTAGTATATAGCCCCCCTGTGTGCTCCCCCAGTAGTATATAGCCCCCTTGTGTGCTCCCCCAGTTGTATATAGCCCCCCTTTGTGCTGCCCCTAGAAGTATATAGACCCCTGTGTACTGCCCCCAGTAGTATATAGACCCCTGTGTGCTCGCTGAGTAGTAAATAGCCCCTCTGTGCGCTCCCCCAGAAGTATATAGCCCCCATGTGCTCCCCCAGTGGTATATAGCCCCCTTTGCGCTCCCCCACTTGTATATAGCCCCCTGTGTGCTCCCCCACTTGTATACAGCTCCCCCTGTGCTCCCCCATTGTATAGACCCCCTGTGCTCCCCCTCCCATATAGCATATAACACAAAAAAACCAAACACTTATACTCAACTTGGTGCTGGCGTCTCCTCTTCCCTGCACTCTTGTGGCCGCAGCCCTGTCAGTGTGCATGAGGTCTGTAATCTTAAAAAGGTTATCCAGTGCTACAAAAACATGGCCACGTTTCTCTTGTCTCCAGGCCAGGTGTGGTTTGCAATTAAGCTCCATTTACTTCAATGGAACTGAGTTCAAAACCCCACCCAATCTGGAGACAAGAGAGGGGGAAAAGTGGCCATGTTTTTGTAGCGCTGGATAACCCCTTTAAGTTTCCCCAGTGTTCCTGCAGCATCTTTCTGAAGGTACCGCAGAGTGGCCTTAAATGGTACCATGAGTTGCTTAATTTCTGATGTTGACAAAAAAAAAACCTTTTGTCAACTGTTCCTTTATTCTGAGAACTTCCAGTTGATCACAATGCATATATCTTTTAACCTGTACCACCACATCGTCAGGAGAGAGCATATACGGCACCAACCAATATGCCAAGAGACGTCTGCGGAATATGAAACAGAAGAAGCATGGTATCTAGGGACAAAGTGACCTTCAGCTTGTTAGCTATGACCTCCTTAATCTTGACCCAAGATCTGGTTAAGGAGCAAAAAACCAGGCCATGAACTATTACAATTCGGGCAGGCCTCAATGTTCTCCTTAGAGTATTATTTTATGATATGAAGTCTGCCCTAGTTTACTGTTTATCAGATGTTTTGGTATTGGTATGTCTGTCTTACCCTTCCCTCTTTGTTGTTGTTTTTTTTTTTATTTTATGTTTTATGTTATGTTTATGATCATTAATTCCGGTGGTTTAGCATTAACCAATGGCCACTGTACGTTGTTTGTATGTAGTGGGAACATAGCCTTACCCAGAACTCATTTGTGTTTCAGTGCAATGCACTATATAAAGCCTGTGTCTCGTGAACATCGAGATTACACATCTGATGAGTCTACTAATAATGATCTAAAGCTTACAAGCTGTTCAAATTATGGTTCATTGTACGTTTTTTTGTATTTTTGTATAGATTTAGTGCATAATTCTGCATTATCCTGGGACTAGTTCTAGTTGCTCCTAAAGTAAATAGGTTGTCCTAAAGAAAAAAGAGGTTTTAAGCATATTCTTTGATCAAATAGAGTGTAGCATCCCACAACGATAAAGCGACCTCAGAAAGGGATGAACCCTACACTATAGACTTGACTCTTCTGGGTCAAAGTTAAGCTTACATATTCTGTGAATGTAAGTTCGAGCTTTTTGCTGCTTACAACACGCATGGGCGATGGGTGGAGGGCATGATCCAAGATGCTGTCAAAACAGATAGAGACATTTAAACAGTAGCACCGAACATGGTGGTATAGGGGTCCAATTGGCTCCCCACTGAGGCAGCCTGTACCAGCAGAGCACTAATAGCAATGCATTGAATTAAATAAGCAATCAAAGGACTGCTTATAATAGTCCCATAGGGGGACTTAAAGGCTATGTTCACATGACGTTTGTTGCTTTCTATTTATTGATTTTTTTTTTTAAATGGCGTAATTTTGAGTTTAAAATGACAACAGTTATTTCGTGTTTTGCATGCCCTTCATTACAATGACTGCTGGTACATTATTCTAGTTCAGGTGGACTGATTGCCTTTTGGGTGTGTCTTTACTTGAAAAGTCCATTGAATTTAAAAGTAAGGCTATGTTCACACAATATCAAAAATAGAGAAAAGGCGCCCGATTTTGATATTTAAAAAAACGTCTGTTTTTGCCGCGATTTAGCTGACTGCAATGGCAATGCACTGAAGTCAATGGAAAGAAGGACGTCCAATGCACACAATGCATTGAATAACGGACGTTTTTACCGCGGACATCAAAATAATGAACATGATCATTATTTTCGGACGTCATTTGCAAACAGCGGACGTTTGTCATTAGTTGTTCACACACAGTTTTTCTTTTTCCACCACTCTATCTCCGTTTTTACTATTGAATTCAATGAACTTTTCAATTAAGCCGCATCCAAAGGGCAATTAGTAACCCCAAACTAAAATATTGTGCAAACACCCGTCATTGCACCAAGGGGAGGCAAGGCTACTAAATAACGTCCGTTATTTTAGACTCAAAATAACGGATGTCATATTAAACTGAGCTGAAAAACATTGTGTGAACATAGCCTATAGGTGGTGAAAGGACAGTGAAAAAGAACTGTGTGAACAACTAAAAAATAACGTCCAAGATATCCACAAATAATTGTCATGATCATTATTTTGACGCTTGCACAAACAACATCTGTTATTTTATAGACCACGTGCATTGGGCGTTTGTCATTTCATTGAGGAAAATTAAAATGCGTCAATAACAGACGTCATTCTAAAAAGAAAAAGTGGATGCCTTTTCTCTCTTTTTTTTACTTTGTGTGAACTAAATATATATATTTTCTATGGGTCAGATTAGAGCACTTTTAAAATAAAACAAAAACTGTTTACCTTGGGAATCATTGCAATTATCTTGGTTTTAGCATAACTCACATGAAATAAAAAGAAACTCCCTTAAAATTTTTAAAACTGTGTAGCTTATTTTTTCATACAAATTATTTGTTTCTGCATTCTCCATACATTTATGGTGCAATGAAAGGTGAAAGTAAACAGGTCCTGCATAATGAAAGCCTCTGATATGTCTTTGATATGCCTCTGATATGTCTTTGATATGCCTCTGATATGTCTCTGTTATGTCTCATATATGCCTCTAATACAGTATGTCTCCAATATGTCTCTAATATGCCTCCATTATGGCTCTGATATGCCTCTGATATGTCTCTGTTATGTCTCATATATGCCTCTAATATGTCTTTAATATGTCTCTGATATTTTTCCTATATCTATCTGATATGTCTCTGTTATGTCTCCGATATGTCTCTAATATGCCTCTGATATGGCTCTGATATACCTCTGTTATGTCTCTGATATGTCCCTGACATGTCTCTGATATGCCTCTGTTATAGCTTTGATATGTCTCTGATATGTCCCTGATATGTCTATGTGTATGGAAAAATAAAAATTTTATGGCTTTTATAAGGTGGGGAGGAGAAATGCAAAAAAGAAAATTGGGAGAAGTGAAAGAGTTTAGTTGTAGATTTAGGGGCACATGCACCATGATTTGCGCTATTATTTCGACTTATACTGAGTTTATGCGCATGTCGTATAAAATTGTTCTGAATTTATAAAGGCCTTTAAGTCTGAGCAGTTTTTATCATTTTGTACGCTCGGAGGGGACGGGGTTTCTTATCAGCTACTCTGTTTGTGAGGTTTATCATGTGCGATTTTTCCGTTTTTGCACAAAAAAATTGTGCATCAGTAGTCCACTCCTACCCTAGCATGTTTTTTTTTAACCAAAATTGTGCAAGATTTATTAAGGCACCTGTGCTTAATAATAATTTTAGTGCTACAACTGTATATTTCGCACAGTCTGCTCAAAATAATTCAGCGGATGGTACATTGGGCCTTAAGTTTACAAGAATTTTGTAATAAACTAACGAGTCTCACAAATGTAATTGTTACTGAAAAGATAAATAATTTTTAAAAAATTCCTAGCGCTATATTTATTCTCCTGCAGCGTATTTAGGAGATGTGCAGTGTGCATGAAAATCTGATAGAAGAGCTATCTGTGCATTTCATCCATATTTTTGAAAAGACACAAGTTGTTACTGTTGAAAATCTAGTCAGCGAGCGGGAGGCTTAGCTATACTGCCTGCCACTGTTGGACCATTAGTATGGAAATGAGGCATGTGTGTGACAGGTGGCCTTACAACCAACACAATTAACTTTCTCTATTACCCTGCGTGCTGACAAAACAGATGCAGCATCAATAAGCAAAAAATCCACAAACACTGAATAAGAATGACAAGTTGCACACCCCTATTATTTTCCAAGGAGGAGAAACATAAATCCTACAATTAAATGTGTAAAGTTCCCTCAAAACATAGTTTCCAGGATCTGAGGCCTGAGATGAATGGCACATTTTTGATAGTATTTACAAAGCAGTTGTGACCAAATTGTTATGGGCTTCATGTTGTTTGTCGGATAAGACAATATTTTCATGTATTGTGATCATTCCGACATTGACTGAAGTCACTGAGAAATCCAAACAATTACATCAGTGCCTTAAGCATATGTCCATATTTTATGGATATTTTACATAAGTTTTTCTCAATTACGCTTTGTTTAGCTATAACTTTGTCGCTCTAGAAGGATAGGCTGTTTGAAGATTTGAAAATTTGAAGATTTACAAGTATCACAGAGGTCTATGGGACCGTCCGTAACGTCCACAAATCCATAAAGATGCAAATGAATAATCATTTTAAACCTTTCCCACTTATTTAACTATCACCCTCCCCTTCTTAGCTGATCTGCAAAAAAATATGGATTACGGATGCAATATGGATGCATTACAGATGAATTATTTGTGGATTGTGGATGATTGCAGACATCTTATTCAGCCCTGAAAAACTACTGAATGTGTGAATGGAGCCTAAGTGACTGTTGAACATTGTTAAATTTTGAAAAACAACAAAACAAGTTATCTAAACTAGTTCAGATGACCTTTACTCATGTATGTAGCCAGCTTAAGATGTAGGTTCTGCATTCGATCCATGAAATTATCAGATGTCTACATTTATGCTGTGTGTCATTATGTGGTGAGATACAGTTACTAAATCTATCTGTAATGTTTCCAACTTCTTATACACCGAACATCCACAAAGCAGGGACTGGAAAATCAATTTTTTTTAAATTTCCTTTCCGACTTGCTCCCTGACTCTCTTGACATTATGCTTCAGGTGGGAGTTTGGCAGAAACTGCAAGCTGGAGTTACCATTAACATGCTGGATTGCTCGAGTAACAAACCCTTATTGAAATCAATAGGAGAATCTGCTAGGCAGAGTGGAAGGTGCTTGGTTCAGATTCAAGTAACCTATTGCCTTTTTTCGTTTTAATTTTTGTATATATCATGCCTTAAAGAGATGTGTAAATGTAATGTACAAAAAATTGGATTGAAAAAATGCAGTAGGTTTTGCAAGACACATAATAACTCTGGCGGTATGCCGTCAATTGCCAGCATACTGCCAGAGTTCTAATGTGTCTCACAGAAACCTATAGCATTTTTTCATTCTAATTTGGGTATTGCGCTGGCCACCATGTACACAGAAGGAACAGTTTTACTCTCATTTCCTGGCTATATTCCCTTGACACCTGTATAGTGGTTCAGGAAGGTCTTCAGACAGAAATTTCCCAGATGCTCTCCTTTACTTTGATCTGATGGTTGAATTAGCATGTAATGAATGAATATGTAACCAGAAGAATTTAATGATTTCATAAAAAGTATAAAGGAACTTTTCTTGTGTGCAAATGAACACAGCATCAAATCTGCTGCTAATCCTGTACTTGTGAATAGGCTAAAAAAAAAGAAAAGAAATTAGGTTGCAGTGCAGTAACATTGCCGTTTTTAATGGCATCAGATAATGGATCACCTAAGAATCAACAATTTAATTGATCCAAACCAACATGGCTTTACTGCGGGCAGATCATGTCAGACTAATCTCATTGATTTCTTTGATTGTGTCACATAAATGCTGGATGAAGGTAGCGCCGTGGGTATCGCCTGTATGGACTTAAGCAAAGACTGATACAGTTCCCCATAAAGAGCTGATAAAGTTCCAAAAAATTTGACTTAATCCCTGGATAGTTCAGTGGATTTGTGGTTGGTGAAGGATAGCTATCAGAGGTTTGTTGTTAATGTTGTATATTCCAAGCAGAGACTGGTTACAAGTAGTGGCCACAAGGGTCTGTTTTAGATCCTATTCTTTTTAATATGTTTGTAAGTGACATATGGGAAGGTTTGGTAGGTAAGGAAAGTGACATAGGAGAAGGTTTAGTAGGTAAGGATAGTGACATAGGAGAAGGTTTGGTAGGTAAGGATAGTGACATAGGAGATGGTTTGGTAGGTAAGGATAGTGACATAGGAGATGGTTTGGTAGGTAAGAATAGTGACATAGGGGAAGGTTTGGTAGGTAAGGATAGTGACATAGGAGATGGTTTGGTAGGTAAGAATAGTGACATAGGAGAAGGTTTGGTAGGTAAGGATAGTGACATAGGAGAAGGTCTGGTAGGTAAGGATAGTTACATAGGAGAAGGTCTGGTAGGTAAGGATAGTGACATAGGAGAAGGTTTGGTAGGTAAGGATAGTGACATAGGAGAAGGTCTGGTAGGTATAGGAGAAGGTTTGGTAGATAAGGTTAGTGACATAGGAGGAGGTTTGGTAGTTAAGGATAGTGACATAGGAGAAGGTTTGGTAGGTAAGGTTTGTGAAGTAGGAGAAGGTTTGGTAGGTAAGGTTAGTCATATAGGAGAAGGTTTGGTAGGTAAAGTTAGTGACATAGGAGAAGGTTTGGTAAGTAAGGTTAGTGACATAGGGGAAGGTTTGGTAGGTAAGGATAGTGCCATAGAAGAAGGTTTGGTAAGTAAGGTTAGGGACATAGGAGAAGGTTTGGTAGGTAAGGTTAGTGACGTAGGTGAAGGTTTGGTAGGTAAGGTTAGTGACAGGGGGATGTTTGGTAGGTAAGGTTAGTGACATAGGAGATGGTCTGGTAGGTAAGGTTAGTGACATAGGAGAAGGTTTGGTAGGTAAGGTAAGTGACATAGGCGAAGGTTTCGTAGGTAAGGTTAGTGACATAGGCGAAGGTTTGGTAGGTAAGGTTAGTGACATAGAAGAAGGTTTGGTAGGTAAGGTTAGTGACATAGGAAAAGGTTGTGTAGGTAAGGTTAGTGGCATAGGCGAAGGTTTCGTAGGTAAGGTTAGTGACATAGGAGAAGGTTTGGTAGGTAAGGTTAGTGACATAGGAGAAGGTTTGGTAGGTAAGGTTAGTGACATAGGAGAAGGTTTGGTAGGTAAGGTTAGTGACATAGGAGAAGGTCTGGTAGGTAAGGTTAGTGACATAGGAGAAGGTCTGGTAGGTAAGGTTAGTGACATAGGAGAAGGTTTGGTAGGTAAGGTTAGTGACGTAGAAGATGGTCTGGTAGGTAAGGATAGTGACATAGGAGAAGGTTTGGTAGGTAAGGTTAGTGACTTAGGAGATGGTCTTGTAGGTAAGGTTAGTAACATAGAAGGTTTGGTAGGTAAGGATTGATACCTTGATATTCCTGGAGGTGTCAGCAATATGGAAAATGAGCTTTACTACATATGTGGTCCAAACAATGGAAACTGACATTAAATGTTTCCAAATGTAAAATTATGCTCTTGGGAAGGAGGAATCCGCTCTCGGTGTATCATATCGGCAGTTCTGCGTTGGCAAAGAATTCAGAAGAGAAGGATTTAGGGGTAGTGATTTATGACAGCCTTAAAATGAGTCACCAGTGCAACCAGGTGGTGGGGAAAGCTCATGGTATGTTGGGCTGTATAGCTAGAGGTATAACCAGTAGGAAGAGGGAGATTGTGTTCCCGCTGTATAAAGCTCTAGTGACACCACATCTGGAACACTGTGTCTAGTTCTGGAGACCCCACCTATAAAAAGGATATTGATAAAATAGAACGGGTCCAAAGACGGGCTACAAAAATGGTGGAGGGTGTGAGGCACAAGCCATATCAGGAAAGACTAGTGTGGAGGAAAGAAAAGAAAGAGGGGACATGATCGAAACCTTAAAATACGTTAAAGGGCAACTCCAGCCAATTTTTTTTTTTTTTTCATTTTTCCATTACATATCAGTTGCTGTATGTTCCACATATCTATATCTATGTCTATGATATACAGCAGCTAATAAGCACTGGAAGAGTTGACATTTTGGTAAATAGAAGTAAATTACAAATCTCTTTCACTTTCTCATACCAGTTGATTTGAAATTGAATGCTGACAGTCTTCTATGTTTCTATAGTAAGTAATGGATTTTTCTGTAGTATTGGAAACTACAATACAACCTAATTGTGTGTTTTTACCCTCGCTGCAAAAACAGCAATATTTTACCACAGTTGAGCGATTTGCAGCAAAAACAAATAAAAATGTGTTTGTAAACAACCTACGTCTTTGTAGGCCGATAATCAGCCCATATAAAAGGCTGATAAGTTAAAGTTTCCTATCTTGGAAAGAGCTGAGGCTGTGATCACACATGCAGTTATGCAATAGAAATGTAAATGCATCATTTAATTGCAGTAATTAATCATTTAATTGCCATCCAGCCGCTCGTCACTGCGTTAATGCAATGAAACGCAAACATGTGTGAACTTCCCCTTACAAGTGTTCACTTTATCCCAGCACGTCTATGACTACCAGGAGTTACATTTCATTACATAATTGGTCTTATTAGCTGGTCATTACTTACACACTTAGTGAGAACTTTACCAGCCTTCTCAATGTACTCAAGCAAGTAGGTGTTAATGAGATAACCTGTTATCCACTGACGCCTGTAGGGAAAGAGCAGTTTTATGCGTCATGTGAAAGTTCATTAGTAATGATAGATGGTGATGGGGAACCATCATGTTACTATGCTATACTTAATGACTTTACACATTGTAAATGTCCATTTAGTTATAGTGCCTAGAGCAGGGAAAGTTACTGACAGCTTTGGACATACATAGCTTAGCATGCTTCTCATGGACCATGGTGTCAACCATTGTAGATGTTTGGTATACACACTGTTCCTTTAAGGTGTTTGTTTAACATACAGCTTTTTTTATATTGCAATGAACAGAATTTTAATTTAATTTAATACTCATATTTTTAACCCATACTATACTATTTAACCCAGCTAAATAAAATTAAAAATAAGGAAACAGCAAAAATATTTCCCCTGAGAAAAGATACATGCACACGTTCAGTAGTTTTTCAGGACCATATCTGCAATCTTCATCTGCAATCCGCAAATAATTCATCCGTAATGCATCTGTATTGCATCCGCAAAAAAAAAAAAAAAAGTGATCATTAATTAGGTGGGAATAGTTTAAATTAATTACTAATCCTTACTTTTTACAAATTTGTGGACGTTACGGAAATTTCATCTATAAAAAAAATTACGGCTTTGCAAAAATTACAGACACTCTCATAGACTTCTATGGAACAATCTGTGCTGCAATTACGTTCTGTACTAGAGCTTGTCAGTGTTTTTTGCGGATTGCAGATTTGTAAATATACGGATATCGTGAACAACCCAATTAGAATCATTGGGCCCTAAATTTCTTTGTAATTGCTGATCTACGGATAAAACTACGGAATGTGTGAATGTAGCCAAAGGCTCTGATCTTATTTTTAACATTTAGAAACAGAAGCCTAAATGTTTGTACAGTAAAGATATATCATTATGAAACCAGAGATCATGTAGACAGTTTTCATTGGAGTCACTTTTCAGTCGTAGGCTATGTTCACACAACGTCTTTTTAGGTGAAAAAAACGTCAGTTTTTTTATAATGATGGCCATTAATGATCATGATCATGTAAGGACATCCATCCCATTAGGAATTGTCTTTCTCTAGGTATAATGTGAACAACCTAATAGCGGTTATAGAAAAACTATTTGAATATTCGAACCAGTTGTCAAGTAAAATCAGCTAGAAGGAAGAGTAAAGCTGAACAGAACAATAAAGGAATACAGGAACACAAAGATGGTAAGCTACTGGCATATAACTAGTGTTATCTATTGTAATGGAGCTTGTTACACTTGTAGAAATAGCTTGGAGGATGAAAGTCAAACAAACAAACCAGAACTTTCTGTTGTGTCTTTGTAATACTTGTCATGTCATTGTCGTTTTAGTGCCACCATAAAACCTCCCCTTTCAGTGAATGTGACTGCCTTATTGCCGTGGCCAAGACAATAGAAGACATTTCACTATCACAAAGGAGTTTAATAATTAAGAGGGTTAGCCGTAGCTCCCAGACAGACACACAAGAAAAAACATTCCTGCACAACCATGAGTCCGCCTGGATTCAAAATGTCTCTTTGTCCACATGAAGAGTAGGTAATACAAGCGTTTGAATTTTTCACCCAAACCTCCCACCATGCGTATAGTTAATGTATAAATCCCTATTGTGTTCTTACCTACTCTAGTTATCAAACAACTCTACTTTTCAACTGTAGAGCACACATAGTACATTGTTTCATGGTACGAAAAAAAATTACCCCACAAATTGCATTTCAAATAAAGCACTGTAAAATCCATGCTGTACGGAAAACTGAAAAAAAGTCCATAAAAGTTCCCCATCAAAATCAGTTATAGTATATTCATTTTACATATCATAAAGACATGCTCAGTAGAGAGGAGCAAACCAAACTTCACAAGCAAAGATTCGTTTTGATGAAAAAAATGTATGTTTTTTTCACCATTTCTGTCTCAGAGGTGCAGGCAGATGTGGGGTATCTCTTCATTATGGTGAATTTAAAATAAAATGAAGAGCAAACACTTTTCTGCCCAGGAAATGGAAGATGTCCTTCTGTTTTCAGCATTGATGCAAGTGTCCTTAGGTGGAAGCAAATATGTCACAAATACAACCCACAAAGTGTTACCACATAAACTACCAAGGTCAGGACATCCCCTGAAGTTAAGCAGAGAGGAAATGTAATGGATGATTTGGTAATATTATTCTACATATATGCAAACCAGGAAAAGTTATTTTAATTACCTATAAACGATCCGAGGTCAGAGCTGGCAGATGGGAAACTTAAATGACAAGTCCGGCAAAAATTTTTATTAAAGTATTGTATTGTCCCCCAAAAGTTAAACAAATCACCAATATATCACCAATATACACTTGCACTTTCACTTACTACTGCATCAAGGCTTCACTTCCTGGATAAAATGGTGATGTCACGACCCGACTCCCAGAGCTGTGCGGGCTGTGGCTGCTGGAGAGGATGATGGCAGAGGGATGCTCAGTGTCCCTCCAGTGTCCTGTGTCCCTCAGTGTCCCCCTGCCATCATCCTCTCCAGCAGCCACAGCCCGCACAGCTCTGGGAGTCGGGTCGTGACATCACCAGTTTATCTAGGAAGTAAAGCCTTGATGCAGATGCAGGGAAAAAAGCACTTTATAAGCATTTCCGTAATAAGTGTATATTGGTGATTTGGATAACTTTTGGGGGACAATACAATACTTTCATAAAAATTTTCGCCGTATTTCTCCTTTAACCCCTAGACGACCCAGGGCGTATAGTTACGCCATGGAAGTCTGTCCCCAGACGACCTAGGGCGTAACTGTACGCCCTGGGTGTTTCTCCGGCCATGAAGCGTGCTCCGGAGCGGAGCGCGCTTCATAGCAGGTGGGGGCCAGCTGCAATCAGCAGCCGGGACCTCACCGGTAATGACACGCTGCAGCGATCGCGCTGCCGCGTGTCATTAACTCCTTAAACCGCGGCGTTTAAGTGTAAGTGACAGGGGGAGTCCCCTGTCACTTACCGATCGGGACCCCCGCAGTGTGACTGCGGGGGTCCCGATCGGTAAAACGGGCCACCGGAGGTCTCTCACCTGCCTCCGTGCGGTCTGATCGGCGATCTGCTACACTGAGCCTGCACAGGCAGGCTCAATGAGCAGATCGCCGATAACACTGATCAATGCTATGCCTATGGCATAGCATTCATCAGTGTAAAAATCCAAGTACTGGATGTAAAAGTCCCCCAAAGGGACTTCAAATGTGTAAAAAAAAAAAAGTTAAAAACACTAACACACAACCCCAAACCCCTCCCCCAATAAAAGTTGAAATCACCCCCCTTTCCCATTATATAAATAAAACATATAAAAATAAATAAACAAATAAACATATAATATACCGTAGCGTGCGTAATTGTCCGATCTATTAAAATATAACAAGCGTCATTGCGAACGGCGAACGGCGTGCACGAAAAGAGGGAAAAAAGTGCGCGGATTACCGATTTTATGTTACATTATATATAAAAAAAAATTATAAAAAGTGATCAAAACGTCCGATCTTCACAAATATGGTATTAATAAAAACTAGAGATCATGGCAGAAAAAATGACACCCCATACAATACAAAAAATAAAACCGTTATAAGCGTCACAATAGTCCCATTTTATTTATAATTAATTGCCAAAAAAAAGGATTTCATTTAAAAAAAAATAATAAAAATATAAAAATATAAAAATATATATATATAGAATCTGTGTAACCTGCATATGGTTGTGTTCGGACTGACCTATAGAATAGCTGTATCATGTCGCTTTTACCATATAGTGCATAACGTAGACACAGGAACCCCCCAAACGTTACCATATTGCATTCTTTTTTGCGATTTCACCAATTTATATCTTCATAAATAATATATTTGGAATTCCATCATACATGTTATGGTAAAATGAATGACGCCATTACAAAGTACAACTATTCCTGTAACAAATAAGCCCTTACATGGCCTGTAGATAAAAAAACTGAAAGTGCTAGAGCTCTTAGAAGGGGAGGAGGGAAAAACAGAAACACTAAGATCAAAATTTGCGCGGTCCACTGGGTCATTTTGGGCCTGGTCCTCAAAGGGTTAAGTGAACATGTAAGAGGTGCTCCGCAGAGTGACACATTAATTTTGTTGAGCAGGGGCATGACTTTCCTCTGCAGCCCTTAAACTAGGGTCTTGATCTCTATGAAGTTACATTGTGCCTAAATGATTGTTAGGGTCTTATTACACAGAGTGATTATCTGCCCAATCAGGCAGAATTGGGCAGATATCGCCCCGTGTAATAAAGACAACTATCAATCGAGGAAGCAATCATCAGCTGATCGTTGTCTTTTAGCAAGTTTGAAAACTGTCAGCTGCCAACCTCGCTTCACTTTATGTAATAGTAATACTTACCTGTCCACGCTCCCCTGGTGTCCTCCTGGCTTGTTTCTGGGATTCCTACTTACTGCAGGCATCTCTAGCACTTCCGAACCTATCTCTGATGTGACAAGCCGCTCAGCCAATCACTGGTTGTGGCACTGTCCCATCTTGACTCACTTCAGAGACAGCATAGAAACTGTGAGCTGCAGCTGTGGTGAGCAGAGAATCCCACTTAGAAGGCTGAAGGACACTGGGGGAACGTGGGTAGGCAAGTACATCTTTTTTTATTTTACACCTATAGGCTGGGTTCACACACTGTATACTTCAGGCAGTATTTGGTCCTCAAGTCAGGTCCTCATAGCAACCAAAACCGGGAGTGGATTGAAAACACAGAAAGGCTCTGTTCACACAATGTTGAAATTGAGTGGATGGCCGTCATATAACGGTAAATAACTGCCATTATTTCAATATAACAGCCGTTGTTTTAAAATAACAGCAAAAATTTGCCATTAAATGGCGGCCATCCACTCAATTACAACATTATGTGAACATAGCCTTTCTGTGTTTTCAATCCACTCCTGGTTTTGGTTGCTATACAGCCTCACAAATACAGCCTCAAATATACATAGTGTGAACCCAGCCATAAAGCAAGAGCTCTATGGACATCGCTTATGATGTAGCAGATCAGGGCTCGCTTATCCTGATTATCAGGCTATGTAAGACCATGTTTAGTCTGTTCTATTACACAGACATGTGTCTCCAACAGGTTTCTTTCTAGCACAGCCTGCTTCATCTCATGAAGTTGCACTAGTCACTTACTATGGGCATTGCTCTGTGCCTCTGCAGGTCCTTGTGGCAGCTGCTATTTATGGCATCTCAACTCCCTTTGACAGAAAGCATGCCATGTACACCTCGCATAATACTCAGTGCAAAACAGGATTGTATCCCCATATCGCAGTTACAGCAAATACAGTTATCGACCTAGTACTTATTGAAGTGACGCTACTTTTTTATAGCATAAATTAACATAAATTATAGTAGGAGTATGAGAATTATTTTAATACATAATGCTAAATACTTGCCATGCTACAGTAACTTGATGGTACACATGAGGAGTTATAGTCCTGACATTAAAACCTGTATGTGCCGGACTAGCATTAGTGCATATGAACATTCAGAAGTCAAGAATAAGAAGATTTCCAAAGGATTTGAAGTAATTTACAGTACTATGTACAAAATGACTGTAGATATGGGCTATGTTGTAAACAGACAGTAGCCCTGGGCCCTGACCCCCTCTAGTGAACAGACACACTGATGCAGGACCCTAGAGCGACAATCTTGCCTACATCCCCCAGAGTAGACAGCCCCCTGTGTAAGTCCCCCTATAGTAAATAGCCCCCTGTATAGTCCCCCCTTTAGTAGGTAGCTCCCGGTGTAGTCCCCCTTTAGTAGGTGGCCCCAGGGTAGCCCCCCTTTAGTAGAATGCCCACTCCTTTCTTTGTACTTTCCACTTTGGTATATGGCCCCCAGTGTAGCCCCCCTTTGGTATATGCCCCCTGTGAAGTCCCCCATGATGATTATAGATTGAAAAAAAACAAAAAACAAAAACCTGATGTGCAGCTGGAGGATAAGATTACATGTGGGTGGGGTCCTGGGTGGTCACCCAATCTGCCCACATTATAATCTGCCGTTGCATCCACTATAGGTTTTCCCATGTTTGTAGCATTGGGAGATTACAAGGTAATGCCACAAATATACAAACACAAACCTTTTAGAAACTTTCTAAATAATAATCGGTGGCCTATGCGGGAAAATATAGAGGCAATTACAAAAACAGGTTATTCCATTATCGACCTATCATCAATTTTTTGGTCAAGAATCTAAGTAATAAACCCCTTTCTTTTTTTACACACACACGCGCATGCATGCACACACACGCACACACACACAAATGAATATATCATAAATATGTACAAACAAATATGGAGATTTAAGTCTAGTAATGTATAGAATTGTAAAAAAATAACATCAAAGCATTCTCATCAATATGGATCCCAATTCACTCAACTCATATTGTTAGGCAGAATGGGAAATGGAGTTAAATGTTTATACAGAGGCTTAAACTCCTGCTGGGCATTGTACAAAACAAGATTAATCATTCATATCTAGTGTCTGCATGTGAGCACAAGTTCTCTTTAGTGGTAGCTTACATTTGTTCTCTTCATTTTATCAAGGTAATATTCTATTTGGTCATATTAGCAGTTTCTTGTGAAAAGGAATTTCTTAAAAGTATTTGAAGTTATTTACTTGATTTACCTGATTAGTAAGTAATCTAACTTATACTCAACCAAACAAAGAAGAGAAAAAGGAAAGAAATAGGAAAATATTCATTCTTGGTTTTAATTAATTAAAGGGTTTAGAAAAGGTTCTGAATTAAATGAAGGGTCTTCTCAAGGGTCAGGGGTCCGTTTTTAATTTAGGTGTTTAGTTCTAGTTTTGGATCAAATTACTTTAGGGAATTTAGCAGGTCTGAGTTAGGGTCTAAATTAATTCTGGGGTTTGCAGGATTTGGTATGAAATCTGAAATTGGTCTAGTCTGGGACCTGAAGTAATTCAGGGTTCTAGTTTTGGGTCCAATTACCTTAGGGTGTGGTCTGGGATCTAATATATTTAGGATTCTAGTCTAGGTCTCAATTAATTTAGGGGCAAAGTCTAATTTCTTTCAGATTCCCAGTCTTGTCTGGGGTCTGATTAGATTTATGGCGTCTAGTCTAGGGCTTCAATTAATTGAGAGTGTCTGGTTTGGAAACTGATTTAATTTGGGGATCTGGTCTGGGGTCTGAATATTAGGGTCCCGCTCTAGGGTCTGAATTAATTACATGGATTTAGTCTAAGGTCTGAATTATTCTGGGAGTCATGAGTATAGTTTATTTAGGGTTCTAGTTTAGGTTCTAAATGCTGGGGTCTGGTCTAGTGTCTAATTACATAAGGTGTGGGGTCTCATTCATTCAGGTGATCCGGACAGAGATCTGATTAAATTTGGGATTTGAATTAATTTGGTAGTATGGGATCTAATAAATTTCCGGCCTTTAATTGAGATTTGATTAGCTGAATTTTGAGCAGAAAATGCCCCAGTTATTTTTACCATGAAATGTCTACCTATACGGCACCCTCTGCTGGACACTTCAGGTAAATACACCCAGGTCGTGACGTCACTTTTTTTTTTTTTTTTTTGAGAAATTGAAGCCTGCCTGAACTACTAGGTCCTTAGACAGCTCTTTGGTCTTGGCTCGGTCTAGGTTGGAGTTTGACTGAGTTAATAGACAGGTGTTTTCTTATACAGGTAATAAGTTCAATCATGTGCAATTAATACACGTAATGAGTGCAGAGGAGGAGCTTCTTATATAAAAACTAACAGGTCTGTAAGAGACAGAATTCTTGCTGGTTGGTTGGTGATCAAATACTTATTTCATATAATACTAATTAATTATTTAAAAATCAGACAATGTTATTTTCTGTGATTTCCTTCAAATAGATTCTATCTCTCACAGGTGAAGTGACAAAAGTACCTATGTTAAATTTTAAACACCTCTCCGTTTTTTGTAGGCGGGAAAGCCTGCACAAATACTCATTTTCCCCACTGTATGTTGCCTTTGCCCAACATGGTCACTAGAGATGAATGAACTGAACCTGTCATTAACACACCAAACTTTTGGCTGAGTTCAAATGAACCTTTAAAAAATGGAAGTTTAAAAGGTTTTTAAATGTTTCAGTCGCAAGAGCATGGGATTCTTCCTAATCCCTTTTATGAGGGTAATAACTGCTCAAAGTCTCCCTGCCCTTCAATATAGTGCAGCAGGTTTGTCCATGGCATGGGAAGAACCAAGACCTGCCTCCCAAATTTCGCTACCAACTGCCACTCAGTGCTGCCATTTTAGAGGAGCCTGATGCCTGAATGAGAGACCGTGGCCCTGCCGTAGTGGGAGGAGCTCAGAAGCAGTCAGCATTGCGAGCACAGAGCACCACTGTGAGAGTCCTTCTGCACAAGCCACATCCGACACACCCGAGAGTACTAAAGGCATCTTAAGTGAGGTCTCCTCCAACACCTCTACCTACAGCGAGACTGTATCATCCAGTTGGGGCCACCTGATGGACCGAACGGAGGCATCAACCAAAATATATGAGCTACCCACTAATGCTGAGGCCCCACGAGTCCGGAAGCATCCACTATTCTTGAATGGCATTTTGGGGACGAGGAATGTCTACAATCTGTAGAACTCCCTAAACCCAACCTTGTGGGACCATTCATGAACTATCGGAGCTGGTTGAAGGCTAAGAAACAGCAGAATTGGGATGGGAGGAGATGGCTGAGAACACCGGAGCCGAGCTAAACTCCTCCTGAAATAAGAGAAGCACTTGTGGTTGAGTTTGACCTGCTGAGGGGTTGCGGATTTATAAAAGATAAGGAGCATCATAGAACACTGTTTGTGAGTCGGGGATCAGGAATGTGGAAATTTTACAACCTAAAATAAGAAGAGATGAAGTATACACCAATGCAGGGCCCATGAGGATGGTGAGCACCGGCCATCACACCTCCTGGGGTGCTACCTCTTTGACCACCCTCCTTGTTGACATCAGAAAATGTCCCAACACCAGAGAGTCTTTGTCTGCAACCGATCCCAGCCAGGCTACTACCTAGGGTAGGTCCTGTCTCTGCAGTGGCCACACCAGTCCAGGAAGTGGCGGCTGCTTAATCTAGTACCACTCACTCTGCGGCCGTGAATACAACTGAGGTGGTGGTTACCCCCTGCTGTGACACCCATCACAAGACTATTTTGTGCATCATCCTTGACAGGTTACGATATTTCCACCAACACTGTCGTAGAGGCCAACACTGTGCGGGGTTTATGGATTGCCCCAGTGATCCGGTTTAGCCAGGATAAAAGCAAGTCAGTGGATAACCATCCCCAAGATTCTTAGAAGTGTTTGGCGCAATTGGGAGTGCAGGACCAGACACCAGGAGCACTAGGACACAGGAACACATGGACCAAGATGGAAAGTGCAGAAACACTGTATTAGGAATACAGGAACGCTTTAGCTAAGCAAACACAGGATAATTAAGGCACTGAGTCTTAACTTTAAGAGGGATGCACGCAC
The DNA here is from genome assembly GCF_027789765.1 of Dendropsophus ebraccatus. NCBI lineage: Eukaryota > Metazoa > Chordata > Amphibia > Anura > Hylidae > Dendropsophus > Dendropsophus ebraccatus. The sequence continues at coordinate 54,939,735 of NC_091459.1, forward strand.
GCACCCCCTTAGTGACCGGATCTATACTGCATGCGGAGATGATACATGCTGCTCCATGCGGCTTGGCCCGAAAGCTAGCAGCGGTGAGTGAATGCACGGCGGCTGGGGTGCCCTGCCGCCATTGCAATGGTATTTCCGCTTGAAGTGTCCACTGCTGTCCTGAGAGAAAACTCAATTTTATGCTGCTGATCCACAAACATGAACTTCTGTCCTTGAAGAAAAATTCATTCTATGCCAGTGATCCACCACGTACACTGCTTTCCTGAAAGAAAGTGTCATTTTACAACACTCATCCACTGATACAGTCAATACCATCTGTTACTGACAGCTTCAATGCTGTAACACGTGTCAGATATTGTAACAGCAGGAGTCATGGATCTGCTGTACCACTGATAGTGATGGTGTAAGCCGTACCAGGAAGTGAAGTCTAAGGGGCTGCTAGTTTTCACAGGCAGGAGTAACGGTCAGGAATGCTGGGACAACTATGCAAGGTTGCAATAGCAGAGGCTTCAACAGGAGAATCAGGTGAAGCCAAGGCTTAAAAAATGAAAGGCTTCAGGCTGCAACCACTCTAGGGCGCACTGGCCCTTCAAATCTAAGTGAGCCAGCATGCGCAGGGCAGAAGAGGAACGTGGATCTGTGAGTCACCCTAAAGGGCTGGAGAAATGGTTGCAGCCGTGACATATAGTGAATCTCCTGCTGCGTTTACACGAAACGATAATTGGCCCGATCGTACGATTAACGATGTCGGAGTAACAATTAGTTTTTTTCATAACGATCAGCGTTTAGACGGTACGATATATCGTACGGAAAAATTGTTTTGCGATGGTTTTAAAATCGCCTGCCCGCAGCCCGGCCCCCCGCTCATCCGCAGCCCGGCCCCCCGCTCATCCGCAGCCTAGCCCCCTGCTCATCCACTGCCCCCTGCGCCGACTCGTTCGCCACCCCCGCCGCCCCGATCGCCACCCCTGCCACACCGATCGCCACCCCCGCCGCTCCGATCGCCACCCCCGCCGCCGCTCCGATCGCCCCCCCCCCCGCCGCCACCGCTCCGATCGCCCCCTCCGCCACCGCTCCAATCGCCCCCGCCGCCCCGGCCACGAGCATACCTTACCTGCTCGGCATAGCGGGTGTTCAAAATTCCCGGCTCCCCTCTTCAGTGCATTGATTGGCTGAAGAGGGGAGCCAGGAATTTCAAACAGCACCTCTACAGCCAATCAGTGCTCCTCTTCAGCAGCTCCTCTTCAGCCAATCAATGCACTGAAGAGGGGAGCCGGGAATTTCGAACACCCGCTACGCCGAGCAGGTAAGGTATGCTCGTGGCGGGAGCAATCGGAGCGGCGGCGGCGGGGGTGGCGATCGGAGCGGCAGGAGTGGCGATTGTTCAATGTGTTTAAACGCAACGATTAACGCTCCAATTTGATTGTTATCGTGCGAATTTGCACGATAATCGTTCCGTGTAAACGCAGCATTAGAGTTAACATTTTTGAGACTATGAAATTTTCCCCTTTTTTTTTTCTTTTTTTTTTTATAATAGCTCCTGCTGCCTCTCAAACCTATACTCTGTAATACTACCACTTATATAGCTGCAATCCTTCTCCAATTATAATGAGGTTTGTTTAGGTTCGGTTCGGATCGAATCCGAACTTTGTGGTAAAGTTTTGGCAAACCGATCGAAATTTCACTCATCTCTAATGGTCGCATAATTTTTGAAAAAGCACAGAGGTATTATAGTACAAAGATATCACAGAAAGTTTTATTTAGGACAGATTTTTCTTTATTAATTTTTATTTTGTCCATTCTGTGGACTTTTTAATTGGGCACATAAGATTTCCAAAGAACAGGGGAATGATATTGATATTAATTATCCCTTTTATCCTAGGTTTTGATGTACCATACTAAAGCAATGTTCCAGCTGCTATTTCTAATAAACGTCATGATCAAACAAGAACTTGCTAATTAGTAAGTTAATGAGGACAAGTTGATATAAATATTTAAGTCAGTAATTTTAACTTTCAAAGAAATGTTGAAACAGTGCAAGATCACAAGTTTTGGCTAAAGAAGCATTTTATTGCATTCTCTCTTTGAATCTAGATATATAGGAAGCAGGATGTCAGTGACTGAGACAGGAGAGGGGGTATGCCATGATAAATCATTTCAGTTTTGCGGAATATAATTTGGGACTATCATTGACATAAACAAGGCTTTATAAGATTATACCAAGTGAAAAGACCAATATTAGAAAAACTTTTGAAACTATGTCAACTAAGACAGAGACCAACGTCTTAGGGTCCCTATGCCTCATTTTAAAACATATTAGGGACTATGTGCGCAGGCAGAATGAGCACTGGGAATTATTACTGTTATAATTATTACTTATTTTCAAAGTGCCCCTGATTCCAGAGCATTATAAAAGCAATAATGCCTAATAAACTGAATGTAACAAAATCAAAACAAACATTACATGAACAAGGCAGACTAGTAAATAGGGATAGAGGACTCTGCTCACAAAGGTTTACAGTCTACAAGTTGAGGGGAGGCAGAAAGGAGGTAAAGGTGCAGCTACAGCATGGTGCTGAGTTATTATAGGTTGTATTCTAGTGTAAAGAGATGTTTTTTCAGGTTTGAAGGTCTTGGTAGTGTAGGAGAGCCGTATGTGTCAGGGTAATATGTTTCGGAATATGGAGAATCTTGGACAAAATCTTGGCGGTTATGTGAGGTATAAACAAGAAGGGAACACAAAAGGAGATCATTGGAGGATCGGAGGTTGCATAAGGGACGGTAGCGGGATATGAGATCAGAGATATACGGAGGGGACAGGTTGTGGATGGCCTTGTATGTCATGGTAAACAATTTATGGAATGATCAAGGACTGTCCTGAATTTAAATAGGCAGTCATATGAAGGGTCTCCTCTGGGTGGCATTATGATTTGACCATGTCCAGGACTTCTGAAAAGGTTATATGGCCAGGACTGGAGTTATGTCAAATCCTTGGAACTGCAGTAAAACATCAGCCATATGTTACAGCTGATACCTGCTCCTGATGGTGCCGGCTTCAGTGCCAATTTGCCACTCATGTATATACTTTGCTTTATTGCCATGAACTGCTACAAGAAAATGACAAGAAAAGTGCCAACATAGTGTTAAAAGAGAAGTCGGCCACAGCAAACTTTTTCAAAAGGCAGGGCATAAAAAACAATACTCCACATCACCGCTCCAAGACCACCACTGGGCTCGGGGATATCCAGTAGAGCCGATGTCACAACATGGATGATAGACTGTGACTGGGTGATAGACAATCAGTTACTGATGTGGGACGCCGCTGCAGTCACTAATTGGCTGAGCGGGCTGTCCATCAGCTGGGAATGACATTTCCCCTGAGCCATAACGCCATCACAACTCGGAGGAAAATACCTTCCAGCGGGGGTCCCAAAACCGGTCAGGCCAAGCATTGGAGGCACATCTTCTTTACATCTTTATGAGAGTTTTCAAAACTTTTTAAAGTAATGATGTAATGTATTTACAGTGAGATTTTGCATCTTTATCCATGGCGTACATGTAGGATGTTCCGTAAATAACTGAATTTGTGACTTTGTAATTTGGCAATAAGATCTAGAGTTTGCCAGGAGGTGATGTAATGTCAGACATTGTTGCCCACCACTCGCTGGAGACTGGAAGAGAAATAAGAATAAAATCACACCATTAGCAGGAGACCTGCTGGGGTCCCACAGCTGAAAGCTGCCTGTGGTTGAATTTCCCAGCGTTTGGAGATGCTGTCTGCATTCTGTGGTTGTGATCTTGTGTGTTGTAGCTGTTTGAGGGGGAGTCTGCCCACTGGGTGGGTTTCCTTTCCTTCCAGCCGCTCAGGGGAGGTGAGGGGGTTCCGTCAGGTCTCCCCATTGATTCCCTCAACTTATAATAGATTATCCAGCAGGTCCCTCTGCCAGGGAGCTTTACCCTCTCCCATCTCTCACACTGAGACATTTTTCCACATTTCCAGGATTATGACCACTTTCACTTAGATCTATGTGTGTTGCTTTCACATACAAAGAAGCACTTGGGGACAGGATTAGTAGGATTAGAAGAGAATCACATATGTCCAGTTCAAGCAATTGGTATTCAAAGCTTTACACTTTCAAATGCCACCAAGAGAGAGAAAAGGGCTTGAGCGCTCACTTTGCATTTCAGCACCCTCATGAGGAGGCCTGTGTGCTTTACTTATCGTGGAGTCTAAAGATGCCGTAACTGAAGATAAACAAAGTCTACTATCTGTTTAATCCTCCAACATTCAGAGGCTCAGGTCTACACGGCAGAAAAGCTCTGGCACTTTATAAAAAGAGAAAACAAAACATTTATTTAAATGACTTGGCTGCTTAGACACAGGGCTTCTAAAGATCACTCATAACCCATGGCCATCCTCTGACACTACGAGCAGCTCTGCAATGAACCCTGACTAGGAAAGAGAAACTTGAACTTTCTTTCTTTCTGTATCTTGGATATTGATGTTAGTTTATAAAGCTTCCTTAAATCATAGTGGACTGAAAATGTTCCAGCAATAATTCTTCCAGTCTGTAGAGGGTAAAAAATATACAATTATACAAAAAATGCTATATACATTATATATTTTTTTAATATCATGGAAAACACGGCACCTCCTGAGTTTAGACTCCTTTTTTTGTCTTAAAGAGTCTAAACACAGGAAGTCCTGTGTTTCCTAGGTCATCTGCACTCACAGAGAAGGCAGTCATGTGATTGACAATGAGATAAGTATAGATTTGTCACTATTTATTACATCTACTATTGATTTAGATTTTGAAAGTTATAACGACAGGGACACTTTAAATTATTTTGTATTGGCAGCTACCATGGACTCTAGACCTTGTGTTATTTAATTGTTTTTAATGTGGACAATTTTGATCTTTTAAGAAGAAGTCCGGAGGATATAAAAATGTTCAAGCAGGCAAGGGCAAAAGGGAACATAAAAAACAAGCCCTACTTACCTCTCCCTGTGCCTTGTGTTTCACCGCTGCTGGACCCCCGCTGGGCTCAGGGATCTCCGGCTCAAGCTGCGTCACAACTCACATAATGGACTGCCCCCTGCAGTAACTGGCTGAGCGTGCGATTCATCAGCTAGGTCAGGTATTTTATCCCGAGTCATGACAATATCAGAACTCGGGGGAGAATGAGTCCTGGCTGGCATCCTGGAGCCTGTGAGGTGGTTCTGCAGAGGCAGAGACAGGGAGAGGTAAGTAGTGCTTGTTTATTATGTTTCCACTTGCCTACTTGAAAATTCTCCTTTAATAAAGTATCAGAAATGTTATAAACCAGTGTGTACATGTTTTTTTGATATCTGGGGGTGGGAATTTGTAGGTGTTATATATTTAAGTGGTTCCTACAACGTATGGGGATAGATTATTCTTCTGAATTCTAGGTGTTTTATAATTCTACAATACAGTTCTTTTATCATGTAAAGTCCATATAGACTTTGTAGTAGTCAGTAATTTTGGAACACTGTTACTTTGTCATTTCTCTGACATAAACAGTTAAAAACGTGTTGTGTCCAAATGTTTTTATTTGTACCTTATTCCACATTCTGGATGACTGTCATTATTTTTATTCTTTGCTTACTCTTGTGGGACCAATGTTCCCTCTAAGCTTTGGCAGCTGCTGAGTGAAGAGGTTAGAGAGCTGGGCAATGTTCCAGAGGTGGGCAAACTAAAAACCTATCATAAGAACATCAGTACATCAGTCCAAAAGCTTCATAGCATAGTCTTGCTCTTACAGCACTATACAAGGGTCAGATAATCCCTCCACACTATGATATATGTATACAATATAATATACAGTGGTACCTTGGTTTAAGAGTAACTTGAATTGAGAGCATTTTGCAAGAAGAGCTCACAGTTTTTCAAAATTGTAACTTGTTTTAAGAGCATTTCTTTGGTTTAAGAGCTCCCTGTACTGGGTGGGACAGGGAGTGGGGGAGGGGCGTGGTTTGCAAAGCGGGGTCTACAGCACTGAACACTGACACAGGAAGTCTCCCCCACCTTCCAAATCATAGCAGATCCACTTCAGGCTGGGGCTTACATCAGGGGACAGGACTGTGAAGGGAATCTCTTTGTAGTGCATTTATGTGCCCACATCTGCCCTGCTCATTCCTTCATGATCCCTGCCGTCTTTGTCAGCCCTGACATTTCCCATCCTCTCCATTCCTGCTATAATGTGCCTGCACTTACACTCAGCAATTAACACTGCTGCATAGAGAAGTTTCTGTCGCTGTCTTCCTGCACAGCTCTGTGATTTGCACTTCCTGATTGGTCCATGCTAAATGCACACCCTACCCCATTGCTATCATGTGACCACACAGACCTTTGACAGCAGCCCTGCTTCTTTATTCTAGCCTTTGTACTACACTACTGCATTATGGAAATCTGCAGTTCCATCCTGTATCTACAAACTGCTGCTGTTTTTCAGGTTTATGCACATAGTATACATTATACTCCACATGCTGATTGCTATACTGTACAGTAACTTATAATATAACATACTCAGCTGTTTCCAAATGTTTGTTTCATTTGTTTGACATGTTATTCAGAATAAAAAAATCATTATTTTCAGGTGTGGAACCAATTGTCTGCATTTCAATGATCTCTTATAGGAAAATTTGGTTTTGGTTTAAGAGTAATTTGGATTACAAGCACGGCTCCAGAACGAATTATGCTCGTAGTCCAAGGTACCACTGTATTTACTTTATCTACTAAAAAGACCCCCAAAAAACAAAAAACAATATTCCCCTCATAGGTTATGTTCACACCACGTCAAAAATAGAGAAAAGGCGTCCGATTTTTATATTTAAAAAAAAAACGCAATGGCAATGCATTGATGTCAATGGGAAGACAGACGTCCAATGCACACAAAGTATTGAATAACGGATGTTTTTACCACGGACGTCAAAATAATGAACATGATCATTATTTTCGGACGTCTTTTGCAAACAGCGGACATTTTTAATTAGTTGTTCACACACAGTTCTTCTATTGTCACCGTTGTTTCTCCATTTTTGCTATTAAATTCAATGGACTTTTCAATTAAGCCGCATCCAAAGGGCAATTAGTAACCCCAAACTAAAATAATGTACCAACACCAGTCATTGCACTAAGGGGAGGCCAGGCTGCTAAATGACTCCTGTTATTTTAGACTCAAAATAACGGTTGTCATTTTAAAGCTGAAAAAATGTTGTGTGAACATAGCCATACTGTAAACATATAGTAGTACATACTAGTATTATATAAGAGCTCTGAATCCTGTATAAATGATTACAGTACATGTACATTCAGTGACGTGCAGGGGACATCTTCACTGATTGGAGTTGTTTTCTTTCCCTTTTCTTCTCAATCTTACTCAGATCATCATGAAGTCTTTTCACAAATGTGACTCGTCTTTGCAGAGTATGGTGTCCCATTAGTGTATACAGTATTAATGCCCTCACTAATAATGCCCTGTGTCCCCCACTCACTAAAAATACTCCAAGGATACCCCCTTATGGTAACAATGCCACCATGTAATGCTTCCTATGCCCAATGTAATAATGCTTTTTATGCTCCCATATAGTAATCATGCCACCTGTGCTCCATAGTATTACCCCATATAGTAATAATGCCCCTGCTGTGTGCCCCATCATATAGTAATAATGCAACCTTTACCTCCAAATAATTATAAATCTCCCGGTGCTCTCCTATACAGAATTAGTGCCCCCTGTGTCCCCATAACTTCTAAATATCTGTCTGTGCTTCCATTATGTGCTTCCAACATACAAAAAGGGCTATACTTACCTGTCCCAGTGTCCCCGCAGCCAAAGCACCACCAGTCTCCAGTTTTCTTCTAATTTCCGTGTTGTCACGGCCAGGCAGGAACTACCTGCTCAGCCAGTCAGTGACTGTAGAGGTGTCCTGCCTCCGTCGTGAAGTCACAGGACTGAAAGCTACAGGAGACCGCCGAGTGTCTGGAGAGAATGGATGCTGGCCAAGGGAGTCCTGTTTTCCTAGCAGCCCTAGGGCTGCATCCTGTTTCTCTAGACGGTGGGAGTTGACTGTTAAGTGTTTCTGTTCAGCTGCACAGCTGAACACAGGCAGTTTGCACATCACTGGTAATCACTTTCTAATCCACGAGGCAGTGGACTGGCCCCTGGACACTTCTTACCTCACCAGCCAGGAGTAATGAAGCTCTCTTTGGTTAAAGCCGGTAGGGTAGGCAAAAATCACTGGGGACCACGCCAATCACTTGTAGTTCATGCAGCATAAAGATTATGGTAGTGTAGGTTTCCTTTAAAGAGACTGTAAGTAGATTTATGCTGTCCTATCTAAGAGTAGCATAAACTAGTGACAGAGAGGCTGAAGAGAATGATATATCACTTACAATATTCTGTGCAGCTGATTTGGAGATATCCTCCTGAATAACAAGGATTCTGATGACCACACTAGTCCCCTCCATTATGTGTGTGTGCTCAGTAGCCCTCAATATTCATGAGCACCAACTCCTTCTGCCCACTGGCTCTGTGAGGGCAGACAGCTGTCAGTCATAAGCTAGAGGGTGGAGGGAGCAGCATAAACCCATTCTTCTGCATATTAGGTGAACGGCTGAACAGAATGGTGTAAGTAATACACCAATCTGTTCAACATTTCTGTCACTGGGTTATAATGCCCTTATATAAGGTAGCATACATCTAGTGATGGATTCCCTTTAGGCGTCAGTTGTCATAAGATGTATTATAAATTATTGACCTGACCAAATTTTATAGTAGAATGAGATAGGAAATTTATAAGCTCAGATTGTATGGATCAAACCATTTTAAGATGCTACCACAAAAGTTATCTAGGATCTTAATTTGATTCAAAGTTACTACGTTCTCCTGGTTTTCCTACTTCTAACACATCAACTTAAAAAAAAAATCAAAAATATCCCACCCCTTTGTTGATCGGCATTGGAAGTAAAGGCTTCCTCTGGATGTATTGCCAGCAGAGGGAGTATTTCTTTATAGAAGTAACCAAGCATTTCATGACTCTTTCCACAGCAGCCACAGAAAACAGATCTTTGTCACATTGATACATAGTGGAAGCCTAATTTAACAGTGGATGTCACTGACTATATATATATATATATATAGACAGTTATGTCACAAAATCTTCCCCAGGGTGAGCAGTGCTCTGCACTGAGATGAGGAGAAGGGACTAATATACCAGAGTATATAACAACCCACCCCATTCCCCACTGCTTCTGCAAGATAGGGGGAAAGGGGCTGTATGGGTAATGTATACCATGATTCGGGTATATATCAAGTGTCCTCTCAATGGATATGAACAGTGTATGCTGTGGCTGTTGTGCTTAGTCCAAGCATTTTGTGTTTGCATATTGCATATCTGACACATAGATCCATAGTTCCACATTTTGAAGTTCTATCTGCTGCAAAGCAATGATTTCAACAAAAATAGTACAACACAGTACATTTAAAATACATAATCTCTATCTTATATATGATTATACTGCTTACTTGCCATAGACATTGGTCATCTCACCTTAAAAGGTAAAAGCAAGAACAAAGCTCTCTCTCCAAGAAGTGTAACTTATAGTTCCCAGGCCCCAATGCAAAACCTGTCACAGAACCCACACCTACAGTACTATGTGCCATTTATCATCTTTTATGTATCTTCCTATAGCCTTATTCTCTCCAATGAACAATTTACTTCTCAAAGAAAACTAATGCTTTATATACAAAGCACTGGATTTACTAAATATTTAACATAAGCCATAAAAAGCATTTTGTTATGCTATAATACAGCAGACAGTTAAAGAAAACAGAATATTCCACAACTGTCATGAATGCTACTATGCTACTAAAGGTAACATTTCATTCAGTAATAATGCTGATTTATATTTTACAGTGTGTTTTATTTTACTAAGAACCCACTTGCATCCTAAAAAGATATTATAATATTACCATGCTAACAATTATAGCACATAAATTTTTGTGCTAAAAATACATATATATATATATATATATATATATATATATATATATATATATATATATATATAATACTAAATATGACAAATTTAAATATAAAAATACAAAAAATCTATTTACCAACACAAAAAAAACAAAGCTGGAACAATTCTTCTAAATAAACTGATGGGTGAGGGAATAAACACATCTGCTTATTTTGATTTTGACTTGTAATTAACATATTGCCTGGTTGGCATAGTATATTAAGCTTAAAAATATCATCTTTTAACTAGCTATAGGGCATACATCTATCTGTATACAGCACATCTTACATTTGTTTTCACATTTTTATTTATTCCCCATACATTCTAATTCTTAAAAAAAAATAAGCAGCATTTTCATTGTGGATATTAATTCTGTATGTTTCTTAAAGGACTGTATTACAGCACCGTATTTTTCATTGAAACAATGAGCAATATTGTAATTTGCCTTTGATAATTTGTTTATGAAGAATTTATATACTGTGGAAATAAGGTTTTACGTGAATAAAATAATTTTATATTATTATCTAACTTAGGTGTAAGGATTTTTAGAATTGATGTTGATTTTTGTCTCTTTCTTATATTCCTACACAAATTGTAACTGTAACACATGCATAATGAGTATTTGGGGAGGGAGTAGAAGGCAGCTCCTGCAGTGGTCAGTTGCTTTGAGTGAGACAGTCAGGGGGTTTTGTGTTTCCTTGACTTGGATGGTCCATGGCCGAGGTGTCCCAGGGTGGCATCACAATGAATATGAATAGGGCCTCTTGCTTAATGGGACAAGCAAAGCGTACCGCCCTGAATAATGGCACGTCATCCTAACAAGACCATTATAGATAGGAGGGCTCCTTTTGTCTGTCTTCTCTGAAGTAGCTCTATAAATGCTGCAGTTCCCAGTCTGCGTGCAGTGCATTCACAGCTCACACTGGCTACCTGAAGACTAGAGGAGAGTACAACTACTAAGGGAGAAAGCCGCTCTCTTTCTCTCTTTCTATCTACATTGCTTAGGAAGAAAAAAAAAAGGACAACAAAGACCACGGCTCTCATTTATCTTCTGAAAAGTTTTCTCAAGGCCCAAGAAAACTTACTCCAAGAAGAACACAAAGGAAAATGAATTCTGATTCCAGCTCAATTTCCAGCAGAGCCTCATCTCCAGATATAGACGACATCTATCTCAGGGGCCAACATCATCATCATTTCCAGGATGGCAGAATGAACTCTGTTTCCTCTACACAAAATGACCTCATGCACAAGATGTCAGAGGAACTTCTGGCAAGGCACGGTTCTGAAGGAGAAGGGGAAAGCAGCAAATATAAAATTAAGAAGCAACTGTCGGAGCAAGATTTGCAGAAGCTAAGGCTGAAAATCAATGGAAGAGAGCGCAAAAGAATGCATGACCTGAACCTTGCTATGGACGGCCTGAGGGAAGTCATGCCCTACGCTCATGGGCCCTCTGTGAGAAAACTTTCCAAAATTGCTACTCTACTGCTTGCAAGAAATTACATCTTGATGCTTACAAATTCACTGGAGGAAATGAAGAGGCTAGTGGGTGAGATCTATGGGGGCCATCACTCTGCATTTCACTGTGGGACTGTGGGACATTCTGCCACTCATCCAGTTCACCCACCAAGTGCCATCCATCAGGTGCATCCCATCCTGGGAAGTGCATTGTCTTCTAATAACACAACCGTCCTTTCTGGATCATTACCAGGCATTGGCAGTATTAGACCTGCACATCCACTGCTTAAAACAACATCAACCCCTCCACTCCCACTTGGCAGCAGTTTTCAACATTGGGCAGGCCTCCCTTGTCCTTGTAATATCTGTCAGATGCCACCGCCACCTCAGCTGTCTGCTCTATCAGGCAGCCTGAACAGGATCGCTGCAGAAGGCAAAGACTTGCTGAAGTAATCATTCCAATGACAAGAAAAATTTTAGATAATCTAAAGAACTGCTTATATCTATAGGTGTATATTTGTGGTGTATTGTGGTATCCAGGAAGACTCAGCTATGAATTCCTTGTTGCATGCATGCTTCTTTTACTTCCTGCACCTTTTGTACTGTCTCCATGAGAAACATCTCAGTAAGGTAAAGTTTAGTTGTGGATTCAATGTTTTCTATGTAAATATTTATTGTACATATATTCAGAAATTAGGATTATACTGTTTAGTTTAGGATTCATTATATCTGTAAAAGCTTGTACTATATCTGTATATATAATTTCTACCAGAGAACTGGAAAGAACCATGCATGCTAGGAGTGAGTCTTGTGGAAACATTCGCCTGGCTACCAAGCATATTTCCTTGTAACAAGGATTTTATTCATGTGACTCTTTACATATATAGAGACCCCGTCAATATATTTATCATTAAAGTGACAATTATTGATTTCCTGTTGTATACAATTTTGAATTGTAATGTTTCATTTTTTTCGTTACTGGTCATGTAGTTCTTCTGCATTTGCTGTAATCTATTTTGTTAGGCCATAAAGAGAGTGTGTATTTTTATTTTTTTAAATATTCTCAAGACATTTGGATATATTTATTATGAATTTCCTTTGTTTCAAATAAAAAAAAAATATTTGCACTGGATCTTTGTGTTAATATTATTTGTTTTATGTATTATTTATTGTTATGTTACAAGATGTTATAATAACTCACATAGTAGTAAGTCATCATTTGATCATGGTCAGCTGTAAAATTCCTTATACAGCAAATGTATAGCAAATGTTCACACATAGAGAAGTGTTAAGTCTATAGAAGAATGGATTTGTAAAAATATCATGACATTAGGCCAAGAAGAGATCTAAATGTTTGTATAAAGAGATAGGTATTTAATGAGCTCATTATTCACACAATAAAGTGTCACCTCACATTTGCTAAAGCGGCATGTGATAAGTGCATATAAATGTAGAAATCAGACAGTACAGCTGGAGACAGATGGGTACACAGAAGAAATGTTTTGACCACATTAAGAAAAAGGCATCAAAAGATGGTGATGGTTATGCTCAGCCCTCTGGTGTGCGCAGTAAAGAATGGAATAAAAAGTCCTTGGGAACTTCATAAAAAAGTGCACAACACATGGAGCAAGTACTAATAAAACTTCTTACAACTAAACTACTCACAATTAAAAAGTCTTTTTTTCCATTTTGTACATTTAAGCCTGTAGTCTTTATTAGTTATTGGTTACAGAATGAGGCAACTGAACTCATTAAAGGAAGCAATCTATCTCCTGTCTGTCTGTCTATCTATCTATCTATCTATCTATCTATCTATCTATCTATCTATCTATCTCCTGTCTATCTATCTATCTATCTGTCTGTCTGTCTGTCTGTCTATCTATCTATCTCCTATCTATCTATCTATCTATCTATCTATCTATCTATCTATCTATGCAACCTATGTACAAATGTTCTATTTATCCACCCATCATCCATACAACGACTATCTATCTATCTATCTCCTAACTATCTATCTCTCGATCTATCATTTATCTATCATATATCAATTATCTATTATTTATTTATTTATGTCTATCAGTCATCTATTATCTATCTATCTATCTATCTCCTATCTATCTATCTATCTATCTATCTATCTATCTATCTATCTATCTATCTCTTATCTATCTGTCTATCATCTATCTATTAATCAATCATCTATTATCTATCTATCGATCTTTCTATTTTCTATTTATCTATCTTTTATCTATTTATCTATCTATCTATCTATCTACCTATCTATTCATCTATCTATCTATCTATCTATCTCTTATCTATCTGTCTATCATCTATCTATTAATCAATCATCTATTATCTATCGATCTTTCTATTTTCTATTTATCTATCTTCTATCTATCTATCTATCTCCTATCTATCTATTCATCTATCTATCTATCTATCTATCTATCTATCTTCTATCTATCTATCTATCTATCTATCTATCTATCTATCTATCTATTATCTATCTATCCATCTATCTATCGGGACACTGCTGCCACCAGTGACTGGCTCTGTAGGCAGGTCCTGCTTCAAACATTTCTCTTGGACACAGGAAGAAAACAGAATATGAGGGGACCTGATGGAGCTAAAAGGGAGCTGCACAGGACCCGTGGGGGGACTGGGTTTAGGTAACTATAATGTTCTTTCTATTACTGCATGGCCTCAGCAGCACATTAATTTTTCAATAATGACACAATCCCCTTTTAAGGCTATGATGGAATTATTTTGGATGCTTATGAAGGCAATGTTAAAATATCCCATTAAAACACTGAAAAAAGGATGTTCAGATCTAGGTGTGTTATACTGAATGTCACGTGGATTTATTATTTATTCAACTTTACACTTTTGCCCCACACATGATTTTCCTCCAGACTTCCCATTCCTTTATTAAAATTTGTCTACTGTGTGTGAACATTGGCACTACAAGGAGTCAAACCAGCTAATGGGAAGAATCGAGTAAGGTTTGAAACATGTTGTACTTTTTTGTGGCCTACAAGCATGGTTTAACCCTGATATACTTTTAGAATTGATGAAATACAGTGTAAAGTTTTTATTACAGTTGAACCATAGTTTGCATGGTTTGCTTGGTCTTACCAAGACATGAGAACCTTACCCTTCAGATCAGTTTATTTCACTGCTGAAAGGAAATAATATTGCAGGGATCCCTTTGATTAGACGCTACATTTCTCCAAATTAAAAAAAAGCTTCCCCTTCCAGGAGAAAAGGCGGAAACACTGGCGAGTCAAATGATGCAGCACAGAACACGGGCAGAGCAGGTCTGCCAGCATGAGAGCTGCCCAGTGTTACTGGCTCTGGGCTCTTTTTCCTGGTTTTAGCCAATACAGAGAGTCCTGATAAGGGTACCCTCACCCTGTACTCATATATTGCATATGGAGACTGTTTAAGTAAAGTGAATTTTTCTTAATATACAAGGGATTTGAAACTTGTACTACTGAACAATGTGCTGTTTGGAACATTCAGTAAATATATATATATATATATATATATATATATATATATATATATATATTTATATTATTAATATATATATATATATATATATATATATATATATATATAATATGCATTATGGTTAGGTCATTACACTGCTTTCTAGCAGGCCACAGTCACTTGTAGGACAGATTTACTTATGCAGTGCAGTATATGTAGTATATGAATCATTGGGATAGATTTTCCTACTTTCCTATGTTTTTAAATTTGTTCCAATTTTTTAGCAAGAAAAATGAATAAAATGTGGACTTAACTTATGCTACCATGTGAATGTTACAACTCCTCTGTAGGTTTTGGCATATAATACTGACTTTGTTAACCGGAGGTGAAAATTCCTACAGTTTTTAAATATTAGTGATGCGATGAATGACTGAAGCTTCTTAATTCTAAATGAATACAACTTAACATGAATCCAGGGCTAAACATTTGTGTGTTCTATCCAGAATGTCTTTTAGAACACAGACGGGCCCATATAATGATACTTAATATAACATTTCATAAACTTCTTATATAAAATTTCATGAACTCAACTACCTCTAAATGTTTGAGTCATTCCCAACATAATATCCACTAGATGATGATAATTGCTGGAACTTAATAGTAATAGAAGAAAGCTTTATTCTACATATCGCTCGGTCTTTCAACCTCTAGCTACATATACATATATATATTTTTGAGGATTCTTCACAACTCCTTGGAAAAACTTTTATAGGGTTGGGCTTCAAGCTTAATGGTTATTTAACAACACTACTCTACTAACATGATGCAGCTTATTTTTCATCCCTTAATTCTTCATCAGCTAGTAATGCTCTGAATGATGTAGTGATAAAACAATCTCTTATATCCTACTACAGTACAAAAACTGAACCCTCTCTGCCTGCACCGTATCCTGGCAGCACGAACTACAGCTTGTACATTCCACAAACTATTTTCAGGCGATCAGGCATGATGAACACATGAAGTCGAGAGCGAGAAGAACATCTCCTAATGTGCAATATAATCATGTATGTTTATTTACAATGAGGAATGAAATAATTGTTAAAAACTACAAAAGAAACGGTGCTCTCCAGTCATTGTTTATGTTTCCTGAAACATTATAGTTCCTGCTTGTGTTTGTTCTTTATTTTTGTTTTCGTTTGTTTTAAAGAAAAATATTTATCACTTATTTATATTAAAACATAATTCCACAGTGTACACACATACAAGTACACTTGGAAATATTTCCAAAATTTAATAACATCATTAAAAGTTACAAATTGTTTTTTAAACCGATTACTAAAATATTAAGGGCTGCTTTGACACCATACGGAAAATAAAATCTCACACCTGATAAAAAAAACATAAAAAACAAGCTTTGTTTATAAAATAGGGGAAAAAAAAACAGTCATTGCATTTAGGCACTTAAAAATAATGACAGCATACATGAAAACCAAGAAATACACACTTTTCTATATATTGCTGCAAGGCTTCAATGCGGTGATATAATCAGTTATGAGAAGTTACAGTAGAAGTTTATAATTGAACTATAGCTATATACACACACACACACATATAGAAATGATAACACTGCAGGTTCTGTTTGTACGGTATGTGATGTGTAATAGCATACTCGGGGAGTGGGATATTATTCTGACACTTTGACATAAAGTCCAATATAGAATTTAACATCATGTTTTGCATTGTGTATAAAGTTACTTTATGTGTATGCAACAAAGAAACAAATACAATCAGAAATGTACAGGCATTAACACCTTTGCATTGTCATTGAAATCACATTTATACAGTTAAACGGTTTTCTTTCATGTTTTATTTTTGTATTGACATCCCACAAAAACTTAAGAAAAAAATAAAAAAAAATATATATATATATATATATATATATATATATATATATATATATATATATATATTCCTCAATATACATGATATATAGCTGTACATGTACATAGTAAGCTGTTTTTAGTGGGAAGTGGTGAAGAGCAGCTTCTGCAGTCTGTCACTCACAGGGTTTTGTGTTTCCCTAAGCAAGATGTCCCAGGGTGGCATCACAATGAATATGAATAGGGCGCCTTGCTTAATGGGACAGTCAAATGCACCGCCCTGAATAATGGCACGTCATCCTAGCAAGAGCATTATAGATAGGAGGGCTCCTTTTGTCTCTTCCGTGAAGTAGCTCTATAAATGCTGCAGTTTTCTGCCTCCGTGCAGTGCATCCACAGCTCACACTGGCTACCTGGAGGAAAGTGCAGCCTTCAGGAGTTAAGAGAGAAAGTCTCACTCTTTCCCTCTCTATCTTTAGCCTAGAGAGGATAAAGAAGTTTCAGCAAGATCCAAGTAACCCAACTCAAAATATTTATAAAATGAATTCTGATTCCAGCTCAATGTCCAGCAGAGCCTCATCTCCAGATATGGATGACATGTATCTCAGAGGCCACCATCATCATCACCATCATCATCACCAAGATAGCAGAATAAACTCTGTATCCTCTACCCAGAATGACATTATGCACAAGGTGTCAGATGAACTTCTGGCAAGGCACGGCTCAAAACCTGATGGAGAAAGCAGCAAATATAAAATTAAGAAGCAGCTGTCGGAGCAAGATTTGCAGCAGCTGAGGCTGAAAATCAATGGAAGAGAGCGCAAAAGAATGCATGACCTGAACCTTGCTATGGACGGCCTGAGGGAAGTCATGCCCTACGCTCATGGGCCCTCTGTGAGAAAACTTTCCAAAATTGCTACTCTACTGCTTGCAAGAAATTACATCTTGATGCTTACAAGTTCACTAGAGGAAATGAAGAGGCTAGTGGGTGAGATCTATGGGGGCCATCACTCTGCATTTCACTGTGGGACTGTGGGACATTCTGCCACTCATCCAGTTCACCCACCTAACGCTGTCCATCAGATGCATCCCATCCTGGGAAGTGCATTGTCTTCTAATAACACATCTGGCCTTTCTGGATCTTTACCAGGCATTGGCAGTATTAGACCTGCACATCCACTGCTCAAAACTACATCGACCCCTCCGCTCCCACTTGGCAGCAGCTTTCAACATTGGGCAGGCCTCCCTTGTCCTTGTACTATCTGTCAGATGCCACCGCCACCTCAGCTGTCTGCTCTATCAGGCAGCCTGAACAGGATCGCTGCAGAAACCAAGGACTTACTAAAATAATATTAGTTACTGTATATAACAGACTTTCCTCTACTTGTATTAATTGCATATATAAATATAAATTTTTGGTGATGCAGGAAGACGCAGACAAATATCCAGTTTGCATGCATGCTTCTTTTATTTTTCTACGGTATTGTTTTAGTTTTCCCATTCTTTGTTTAGATTTGTAAAGATTCAGTGGATTCTTGTGATAATAATATGTTATATGTAATAATGTGAATCTAGGCAGGGACATTGATGGTTAATTAAGTTGCTATAGCAAGAAGGCCATCCAATACCTGTCTATCTCCCCTCCAGAAGAGAACTGAAAAGAATCATGCATGCTAGGAGTTAGTCTTGTGGAAACATTTGCCTGGCAACTATACAATTTTCCTTGTAACAAGGATTTTATTAGTGAATTCTTTGAAATCTGATATTTTTGGTGTCAATGTGACTGTACACTGTAGATGGACGAAAGATTCTAGCATCTGTTCAAAGTTCTAGAACCAATTCTGTATTGGTGTCCAGTATACAACTGTTGTTATGGACTTCTCAAACTGTTCACACGTACCCAGAGTTGGTCTTTATACTCCATCCCACCAGGTTTATGAAAAGAAAAATCACCATTCCGAGCCATTGCATTCCAATCTGTTATATTTTTATCTTCTCTTGAGTTTCGGAGCATTTGCTTGAAACTATTTTGTTAGGCCTCAAAGAGAGCGCGTGTCTTTATTTTTTTATTCTTGATAAGTATAAATCTATTTATTATGAACTTGCTCTTGTTTCAAATAAAAAAGAAATATTTGAACATATCTCGTGTTTGTTTCTTGCTTCAGTCTATGGTCACACATAGTATTTTGGTCAGTCTTTTGGTCAGTCTTTTTTCAACCAAAACCAGGAGTGTGTTGAATACACACAAACTGTGCAAATCTTTCCATTATAATTTTGCCCTGACAGTTCCACTCCTGGTTTTGGTTGAAAAAAGACTGCCCAAAAGACTGACGGAAATACTATGTGTGAACATTGCCTTAAAATGCATTCAAATTTTTGAATACAAATTGTGAATGTACAAAATACCAAATGTCCAATAATTAAAGGGTATTCTTTTAGATTTCTTCCTATGATCCAGTATACGCCGTGCCCCAAGGTAATGTAGTCATTAACTCAATATCTTTCCCCAAGAGTGGTAATTAATTGCTGGATGATGATTATGTTCCCAGTAAAAGATTAGAGTGCACCAATTAGCTCCTTCCTCTGCTATAGACTACCGTTTTACAATTAGGAAAAATGTGTTTCACCATACTTTATTGGGTTAATCTAAGTATACATTTTTAAGTAGCACGCGGAAACGTGGAAGAAATAAAACAGTTAAAAATTTTTTCTGAGAACCTTTTAATGTTTTCTAATCCATGTCTAACACATGTTGGAGTTTCATCACGTTAATGCAATGAAGGGCAATTGGACTGCGAATAAATGAGTAATTATTGCAATGTAGTGATGCAGTAAGGCTGTGTTCACACATGCAGTAACGCAATAAAAATGCAATGTGAATGCATCACTTCATTGCAGTAATTAATCATATAATTAGCATCCATTGCCTTAACGCAATGAAACTCCGGTGTGTGTGAACATACCCTAATGCAATGAAATGATTCAATTAAAAATAAGTAATTACTGCAATTAAATGATGCATTCCTTTTGCATTTCATTGCGTTACTCCATGTGTGAACACAGCCTTATAAAAATGCCTATTTTAGCATTCATGTCGTTACATAGGAATAGAGAAGACTATATTTGCAAAGTCAGGGTTGTTTGAGAAATATGAATAGTTGGAATTGTTAAAATTTGCTAACACATTTACCATTACTTTACACAAAGAGGAAAAGTTTTCAAAGCTGAAATTGTCTCCAGTATAAATGGTGATAAATATATAGTATTTATTAGCAATATTATAATTTCACAAATTAAATCGCCAGGTTCCTGCTTACAGAATTTCCTTCATAGAATATGACTAAACTATGTACCACCTGCTACAGTACCAATGTTCCTCATCACAAAGGTTTATTCACATCAACATTTTATGATCAGTAACCAATTTAAGAAGCGCAGTCTCCATTTCCATTTGTCTCTAGGAGCATAATGTCCGGCAATTGAAAACAGGGAGATGTCACCTAAACTGCCTGGAGGTATAAAGTAATCTCAGCTCTTTCCCACAATTACAAGGATCCCTCTACACTTGTGTAAATGAGCAGAGATGTGCTCCGTTTTGTAGCAAGCAGAAGGCCGGCTACTTTCTGTTAATGTTATAACCAACACATTGATAGATGGTGTGAAAATCGCTAAAATTAAACCTGGACTCCTGGGAATGGTTGACACAAGTTCACATAAAAGCTCTTACAAGTGACCTGGAAGAATCAACAATTAGGTCTCAAAGTTTTGTTGATCATTATTTTAAAAAAATATATAAAATTGAACAGAAAAAATTAAATTTTTTATTAATATCCATTAATGTATCATATAAATATACTACATTATATGGTGCACTGTACTAAAAATATATAATCTTATACCCAATACATTGTAGTAAGCACTATACATACAGTATGTGTTATATTAAGATATACTGGGCTTGCCTTGTCTGTTGGATAAAAGAAATACACATATTTGTATTTTATAGTCATAATTTCAATTATTATTTAGTTTATTTTACATAGAGTTATTTACGTTTTTACTAAAATTATTTACTGGCATAATGTAATGTTATATAGTAGACAAATGTAGTTTAAGGAATGACCCTCAAACTGCAGCCCACTTTTCTATAGTTATAAATTATAAGACAAGGAACCTGTAAATTTAAAATTTTCAGGTTCAGAAATACTTGTCTAAATTGGATATAATCATTCACCTGGCATCTATATAAGCAGAGTTATAGGAAGATAGTTAAAACAAAATTCTTAAACTTGAAAAATTTATTTCGATAAAAAAGAAAAAAAAAACATAATTATTTTTCTATTTAACAAATAATATTGTTCTACATATTTATTTGGTGAATTGTACTTATATAAATTATGTTTTATTTGAACATTATGCATTCCATTAATGGTATGTTTGTACATAGTAAATATTTTAATTTTGGTCATGAAAATCAAACATATATGCCTAGGTGTAAATGTAGCCAATGTTTTAAGCTAAATTATTTTATACGTTAATTGTGAACATAACTATTTTACTGAACATAAGTATTTCTAAAACTATTAAATGAAATGTTTGAGTAAACAAAAAATAACCAAAACACCTTTTTTATTTTTACAAATATGTTTTCATAAAATCTTAACAGTCTTTTAATAAAATGACAAAATGCCATAACCTTATATGTAAAAAAAAAAAAAGGAAATTTAAAAGTTAAAAGAAAAAAGGAAATTACAAATTTTGTACGAAAAAAAAACTACACTGGAGAATTCAGATGACATTATCCGGGTAGATTTAATACACACAAATGGAAATGGAACTTTGAATTGCTGATCCAGGATAGTTATTTATGCAACAAATCACTCTGCCGAAATATAAAGACTGTATTACATATATGATTTAAACAAAGTACTGAAAATGTAAAGAATTATTGGCTACATACAGCGATCAGCCATAATGTTGAAACCACTGCCAGAAGAAATGAATGAGACTGATAATCTTGCTGCAATGGCACCTGTCTGCAAGTAAATGGTTATAAAGGGAATCTGTCAGGGCCCTACCAGGTACAGAGCTGCAGATACAGGCAGATAGGTGGTGCTTTAGTTTTTAAGGAAAACAATGCAGTTTTATAACTTTGCAAATCGCCATCAGCAAAGACAAAGGCATCATATGTTTTATTTTCCTAGAATCTACGTGCTTTTGTCTGCAGCTGTGTACCTGGTACGGACCTGACAGATTGCCTTTAAGTTCCCCACACACCTTATACTTTTGCTGGCAATACCCGCCTCTCATGGTGGATTTGACCTTTGGTATAAGGTGTGTGAGGCTCTTCCGATCAACTACCAACAGATCATGTCAGTGGAGATAGGGGTCAGGTGTGATGGAAAATCACTGCCCAACCACTTTGTTCTGGGAGAGATAAACCAACTTAACCCTCCATTCCCCATGGAGAACACAGGAATGTATGGCCATGCAGAATGTTCTTGTTCCTATGGTGAGGACAGGAGTTAGACTGGAGAGATAACTGATGGGTGATCGATTATTCGGCCATTTAATTATTGAGGCTATGTTCACACTACGTATAAGTACGGCCGTTGTTGCCATCGGCTTTATGCGCCTGTGAACATTGCCTGTTTCTTTATGGGATCGTGGCCAGAGCGTATACACATTGTATACGCTACGCCCGGGATCCGTGCGGCGCTGCAAATAACTGACATGTCAGTTTTCTGCGGCCGCAATTCAATGAATTGCGGCCGTAGGAAACCCTGTCAGTTCACACAGTGAAGCGAGCGGCTCCGGACGCTCGCTTCACTGTGTGCTATGGGAAGCTATGATGCACCCCGCATCAGAGCTCTGCGGCTGGAAAGATTATCCAGGATGATCCGGGCAGAGACCGACCATTCCGTAACCCGGCCTTTTCTTCCTAACTTCACAAACCCAGGTTAAAAATGCTCCTATTTATTCTCACAACCACCAGATGTCTTTTTTTCTATACAGCATTATCAAAGTCTTGGGGCTAAGCTGTGTAGGAAGCATAATTTAGACTTAAACAATATTAGACTAGGGATTTTAGCGTTATGACTGATTGGTGTATCACAAGGCTATGTAATGTAGAAGTGGGGGTAAAAAAATTCAGTGTTCAATTATTATACAACAATAAGACAAATTCTATTTTTTTTAGGAAAGCAGGATGACATGGAATAAAGCTCACTAAACAGGTACTGAGATACATGGTGATGGTTAATGTGCATTATAGTATGGCTTTTTCTTAATTAATCATTAGGAATGCCCCAAGCAGGTATTCTCCTATTCATCAGCTGTGTGAACACTGCATATGGGCTGGATCGTTAAGGCACCTGTGCAGTGTTTACTGCAGAGGAATAGGAAAGGAATAGGATCTTGCCAGTGGCATTCCTAATGATGAAGAGGGTGGGGAGGAGGGACGGATTGGTGGTGCAAGGTTAGGGCACAGATACTCTAGGCTATGGCAGTTTGACACAGCACTACAAGTTTAAAAGTAGTTTTTTAGGACAATAACTGCATCACCTGCCAAACGGACCCAGGACAGATTTTGGATTAAAAGCAGCTATCCAAAAGTACAAGTGGTTTGGGTAGGATAGATTGTGGGTACAGAGTCGCTTTAAAGTGTGTTTACACAAGGATTTAAGGAATGAGTTTAAAGTAAGGAGGTACAGTCCAGCAAAAAAAAAAAATTCTAATCAGCTGGTGTCATAAACTTATACAGATTTGTAATTTGCTTCTATTTATAAATCTCCAGTCTTCCAGTACCACAGGTGGCAGCAGAGAGTACTGTGTCAGACTGTACTGGATGACTTGAGATTTTTAAATAGAAGTAAATTACACACAACAAATCTATATAACTTTTTAAAACCAGTTGATTTGAAAGAAAATGTTTTTTACTGGCGTTTCCCTTTAAATACCAAAAGCAAATTGGAGGTGTATTGGAGTTTCAAATGAAGAGCCTCCTCAGGTTTAAATGAGAATATTACATTTGATTTCTAAGTCTTTTCTCTGCAACTTTTTTGTGTGTTTTTTGTCTTTCTTCATATTCACCTACACTTCAATAAATGTGTGCAAGATTTTTTATCCAAGTGGACAAGCAAGCAGCGTTGCAAAAAGGTTTTTTTTTATACCTGAGCTTGTGCAAAAGTCTCTACTCACAAAAGATGATGCTACAGCTCCCCACTATGGGTTGCAGGTTTAGAAGTCCTATGAATTGGCAGCCACATAGTCCTAAACCTGACTGGAAGACAATGTCCAAGGGTAATGTTCAGGGGCTATTTTACAGCTTCTCCTCCTAGACTCTGTTTCACTCTCCTTCATTAGCTTAGGGTAGTATTACACGGGCCGATGAAGACCCAAAAATAACTGTAAATGAGCGCCGATCTGCTAGATCAGCGCTCGTTTACTGGGCCTATTAATACGGCCCGATTATCGTTTAACAAGGGCTGCAGGGACATCATACCGATGTCCTTGCAGCCCATGCTTTTACTTTATACATTACCTGTCCAGGCTGCAGGGCTCCTCTTGCGGTCTTCTCCCCGGGTCCCACCCGCTGGAGTGCACGGGACCCAGGGAGAAGACCGCAAGAGGAGCCCTGCAGCCTGGATAGGTAAATCGTCAGTCGCTGGCCGTGCACCGCTATTACACGCAGCGATGCGAGGTCGGCGCCCGACAATTATAGGTTCAATCCTATATCAATGATCAGCCAATGACAACGATCATCGGCTGATCGTTGTATTTATTCCACAGAATGATAATCGGCTGAATCGGCCCGATTCGTCCGATTATCGTTTCGTGTAATAGTACCCTTAGACTTTCACCCCCTGGCTCACCAGTGGAACCAAGTTTAAATTATGACCCAGACTCTGTACTCAGGAGCAGACATTTCCCCAGGTTATCCTGGGACTCTAACTTTATCCAGGAAAGAGGCTAGTGTGATCCTCTCTTCAGCAGGCTGTGCACCATACTACTGAGCCCTTTCTGTTCCTCTCAGAGGAGAGGCAGACTTAGGGCAAGCTCCTTCCTTTCCCTTCTAGCCATACTAGATCCATACTAGATATAAATACAATCTTGGTGAAAAACATGGTAGATCAGTATAAAATATTACAAAATCACAGTAGAGCAATTCAAGCCTATAAAATACATATGTAGCTTTAAGACACTCAACCACAGTGGTCACCCACACTGCTTGATTGACATCTTTAAAGTATTCATTAAGATTTTTTAAAAGGGTTTTGAAGGGCTGAAGCTTTCTGCTCCCCTACACTTACTTCCAAGATGTGAAGGGATGAGGCGGGAAGTTCCTAATCATTGTGCGCAGGCAACTGTATATTGCAGAGTCACTTTGAAGCTATTAGACATTGGTTTCTTCTGCATTTGATTAACTTGACTTAGTCCCGCCCACCCCATGTCTGGGAAGGGAGGGAGGTTCAGCTCCGAGGAGCAGAAGGCTTTGGCTGTTCTAAACCACTGGCTGTTGATACCAGGCCTTACTGTTGTGTTCCTCCACGGGTGTTTCTAGTATGGGCACCTGTCGTAAAAGCCCTGTACCGTAGAGTGAAGTGGTAATGAAGTTGCATTCTCAGGTTTCACCACATGATGTCACTATGTATTATTTAGTATATTGCACAGCTGTAGTCATTCAAGGGTTACTGTTGTATTTTGTAACTCTGTGTACCAATGAAAAACATGTTCTTTTCTTCCTACCTATCTCTGTTCTCTTCTCTTCTGCACACTCTCGTCTCCACCACTCACAGATGCTGTTACATACACCCTGTAGGAAGTAGTCACATGGGGAGAGGAAATTTGGTGTCATCTAGTTAGTTTCCCTCTGATTCTCTGAGGAGTAGGACACACACAGACCAGGCATCCCTGCTGTACTTAGCCAGGGCCTGGCTCTGCAAGGTTCCCTGTCCGGGAAAGACCAGCTGTGGTAGTGGGCACACGTATGTAGAACACAGAGACTTTCCTTTCAAAAGTTATCACTATAGACAAGATGCAGTGCTAAACAACTAAAGAGGACAAGTCAGAGAACACCCCAACCCACGCCGAGAACCTCTCTTTAAAGAGCAGGGCGGTATCCTAGACAGAGGAAATGACCTGGATAGTGCAAAGCAGCCATATCCAAGGCCTACGTACTCTATCTTGCAGCACAGGTGACACCGGGACACACTCGGACACTTTGCTCAACTCAGGTAACCAAGACTGGGGCTTGTGTGACCCTCATAGGACAGGTACCCCGACACTGCAGGGCAGAAGGTGGTTTATAGCGACAAGGGTCGGAACACGGGCACAAGTATTCTTCTCTTCTCAAGTATCTTCAAGTATCTCTTCTTACATGTTTCGGCAGAGCACATTACTAAACTGGGTTGGGGCTCTCCCAACAAACTCCTCTCCACTCTTCTGAACTCTCTACTTGACTCAACTAAACCAGCACTGCTATTCTACCTCACCACTTCAGCATCTCTCAGCACAGATTCAGTGAACGCAAGTCTGTATCTCTGAAGTCACTCGTTATCCTGTATTATAAGAGATCAGTGTATTTATTCTACTGGGACTCAGTGATAATTGCACCAGCACCTATACACACAGGCTACACCGTCCTTGGGTCATTTTCCCCTTTCTGTGGGTGGCGGTACCAATAGTCTTGGTGGGTCATCTCTCGACTTCAGACCACTGTGATAAGAGCCGGAGGGACCCATCACAGCCCGGCATTTCACCAACCATTGAGGATCAATATAGCCAGCCACACACTCAAAGCAGGTATATCATCACACCTGTGTGCTGAACCAGCACTGGCGTGACGACTACATCCTAATCGGCTGAGCAATATACCACCGACCAACCACCATAGAGGTGGCGTCACCAGGAACAACCTAGCAGGTGACACTTACTAAGCTAGTCTTTCTGATATATTTTGTATATATTGGGGGGGGGGGGAGGTTGTTATGAAGACCATACGCCGGCTGAATTCACTAAGAACCGCATTTATGAATATTATGTTTCAGAGGGGAACCTCTCCTGTATTATCTTTTCTGCTGTGACAAAGTTATCACTTGTGATTTACATGTCCTTTATACAGTAGTTGTTTATTACCTTTTGTTTGTTTTTTTTTATTTTGAGTTGTGAAATAAAAAATATTGTGTAATTTTATTCCATATCTGTTTCATTTTTTCTTTGGTTCTTGTATTTCTTTGAAATGTGGGATAATACCCCTAGGGCCTAATAGGTGTTTTTACTTTAGCTATTACAATGTTGCTTTAGTTACATAAAGATTCTATATGAAGCATTTCCCAAATCAGTTATCATTTAAATCACATACAATTGTATCCTTACACAATTACATATTGGTCTTTCAACAGTGACCTTGCTGCTTTCACCTTAATTTTTCTGTTATTCTGTTAGTGTGCTACTCTTATCAGTTTTTTTGTTTGTTTGTTTGTTTTTATACCATTAGAACTAAAGCAGTAAGATTGCTTTCACATGTACCATAACTTTCATGGCTTTTAATGCTAATAAATTACTGGATATTGAACATGTAATCCTACTTCTTAGGGTGTTCCTGGCCAAACACTGAGCAGAACATATGGATCTTATTGTTATTTCACATTTTATTAGTCCTGTGGCCGGATATTTTTTAAAAATTTTTTCAGTACTCTATACCAACAAAAGTCTAGGCTAGCACCACAGAGATACTAAGCTTCACAGGGAGAGCAGGAGGCAGATAGAAACACAAGCAAATCTGGTGTTCTTCATAAATCACCCTAAACAACTCAAGTATACAAATGTAGATACTTATTGACTTTGTCCCATAGTCTAGTTGAAAAATGTCTGTGTGTCCTCAAAGGACACACCTGTTATCTGGAACAGTCCTTAACCAGCTTGTTAAGCGGCTTTGTCAGATCAAAGACCACATACAATGGGTACTAACTTTCACAATAGTATAGCCCTGAGCCAAAGCCTATGTCAAAGCCAGGCATGTGCCAGTGGTATTAGGGGTTGCAATTGAAAATAAATTTCTCTTGAATAAGTACCTCTGTCCGATCAGAGGCACAACCTCATCTTAGACAAAAGCAGTTGGGGATAAGTTATTGACTTCAGTGACAGCTTGAATGAACTTCATTATGCTGCCCCACATCTAGAAACTGTCAGGTTTCCGACTGAATTAGGTGGCAGGTGCATAAGCTGTTATTCTGCGCCCCTTGAGATAAGTACGAGCCGATCATCACCTGATTCTATACACAAATGTTTATGTTTATTTTAATGAATCGCAGCAATACGGGAAAACATATGTAAATCATACGGCTGATCCTATTATCTGCTGGTTAGTTTCAGATTGTTAGGCAAAGCCCACATTACATATTGCTTTTCCATTAGCTTGCCCTCTGCCTACATTATTTCAGCATTTCTCTGCATTAATGAACAGTTTCATTTGTTTTTAAAATTGAAGATGGAGTCAGTTGTATGTTACATTGGTGCAGAGATTTAACCATTCCTCCAATGAAGCGCTTGTTTATAGTCTCATACAGTGTAGCATATGCTGCATTCACACGGAGCGATAATTTGCCCAATCGAACGATTAACGATTTCAAAATAACGATGTGTTTTTTATAACGATCAGCGTTTACACGGAACGATATATGGTTTGTAAAAATTGCAATCATTTTAAGATTGCTTAAGCCTATGTCACACATAGGGTGAATCGGTGAAAGAATGTTTACACAAAGCGATCTGCAAATTTTTTGCGAACGACGACCAACGACGATTTGAGGACACATTGAAAGATCAAAATGAACGATTTCTCGCTCGTCGCTTCATTGTTCGCTGTGTTTACACGAGCCGATTATCGCTTAAATGCGATCGTTATTGCGAAAATTCGAACGATAATTGTTCCATGTAAACGCACCATCACAGAGCATTGTCTACACTTTGCAATGCATCAACGTCTTAGATGGCAGCATATGTGCTAGTATGTATGTAATGTATATATACTAGTTTGCTAGTAGTATGTATGTGCTTGTTTTCAGCCTTTAAATATAAACAAGAGCCTTGACATTCAATAAACAAGAGTGTTGACATTCACTGACAGCAAGCGGAAATCTTTTAACCCCTTAAATGTATGGCCGTGGCATACATTTATGCCACAGATGCCTCGGCTTTCACATATCGTGGCATAAATGTATTCTTTGCTTTTGCTATGAAACTATGAAGCAAGTTCAGAAGCTGCCACCTGCCACTAATCTCTTAAACGGTGTGATTGCAATGTGTTTAAATGACAGTGATAAGAGTAGTACCTGTCACTGACCAATCGGTTTCCCTGACTCCTGACGGCCTTTCTAATGAATTCTACAGAATTCATGGTGAGCTCTTAGTCCCCTTACTGGCAAAACTTTTCAATGATTTCGCGGCGGGTGTGCGGCCCCCAGGGGAGATGTTAGAAGCCATTTTGATCACCCTACCTAAACCGGGGAAAGCCCCAGTAACCCCAGCTAATTTTAGACCCATCTCCTTGCTTAACAGCGATCTTAAATTATATGCCAAATTACTAGCCACCAGGCTAAAAGATATACTACCTGTAATAATAGCCAAAGACCAGGTGGGCTTCGTTAAGGGTCGTCAGACCCTTGACGGCACTTGCCGATTCCTCAACATTATTTCCAAAGTATGCGCTGGTCGAGCGCCTTCTCTGCTCCTATCTCTGGACGCGGAGAAGGCGTTTCGACAGAGTGCACTCGGGATACTTACAATCCGTATTAGAACACTTCTGTTTCCCCCCTAAATTCATCACAGCTATAATGGCACTGTATACCAAACCCACAGCGAAAGTTTTCACTAATGGATCCCTGTCCTCCCCATTTTCAATAACCAATGGCACCCGCCAGGGGTGCCCTTTGTCCCCCCTGATATTTGCCCTTGTAATGGAGCCGTTTGCCCAGCACATCAGATTATCCCCACATCTCGAAGGGGTATCTATTAATCAACATGAACATCGCATCGGTTTATTCGCCGACGACGTCATTATCTCTATTACTGATCCCCTTACTTCCTTGGCAACAGTTATGTCCATAATTGCATCATTTAGTCATGTGAGTTATTACAAATTGAACGTGACTAAGTCTACAGTTTTGGACATCAACGTTTCTCCGGACCTTAAGACATCTCTCCAACAACTCTACCCCTTCCAATGGTCCTCAGGTGACATAACTTATCTAGGCATCATTCTCACTAGGTCCCCTAATAAATTAATATTGCTTAACTTTACCTCTTTAATGTCCCAACTCTCTAAAGATATAACCAGTTACAAATTACTCCCCGTCTCCTGGCTTGGCCGCATAGTCGCTGCGAAAATGATCCTGCTCCCTAAAATCCTGTACCTTTTTAGAAACTTACCAGTACTTTTACTCCTCCCAATTATCCGTAAATTACAATCTACTCTCATGTCTTTTATTTGGCAACACTCCAAGCCTAGGGTCCCGGCATCTGTGCTCTATTTGCCAAAACACATGGGCGGCCTGGGATGTCCCTGCCTACTCTCTTACTATAGGGCAACCGTTCTAGACCAAATTAAGACATGGAGGTGGCATACAGATGCCTCGCCCCAGTGGGTGGATATAGAAGCGCAATTGGTGGACACCCCTAGCATGCATACTTGGTTGTGGTCCCTTCATTTTACTGCTGCTGTTCCTAAAAAACACATATCACCTACAATTTCAGCAGGTGCTAGGCTGTGGGTAGCGGCTAACCCCACCAAACTCTTGTGCCCTCTCCGTCTGAAAGACCTACCTATAGTTGCTATACAAGCAGTGCTGAATGACGCAGATTTTGGTACCTGGGTAGCGGCTGGTATCCGCACCCTAGAGGATATTCATGATAATGGGTCCCTTCTACCGTTTGACTCTATTGTATCTAAATACTCTTTCCCCAATAGAGATTTTTTCAAATATTTACAGCTGCGCCACCTCCTGTCCACCCTTAAGTGGGATTGGGACTCTCCTTCAACTGCCTATGAAGCCTTCTTTCATAACTCAACACAAAATACGAAGGGGATATCCCGAGCCTACACTAACATTATATCACTTACGGTACCTGAACAATTCCCATTCCAAACTAGGTGGGAAACTGACTTAGGAATGACATTCCTTGCTTCTCAGTGGAAATTTGTGTTCCAATTACCTTATAGAGTTTCCAGGTGTGCTAACCATTTGGAAGCCTCTCGAAAACTTTTATACTGGTGGTATTACACTCCTTACCGGCTTTCTAAGATATACCCCCAATCTTCTCCAATTTGTTGGAGGTGTGGACACCTAGTCGGTACCTTATTTCATATCTGGTGGGCCTGTCCTGTCTTAAAACCCCTTTGGACCCTGGTATATACTGAAATCTCTGCCCTCCTGCCCTTTCCAGTTCCCTGGGGACCGGAGGTGGCGCTCCTCTCGTTAGGTCTGGAAAATTTGACTATGTCTCACTTGACCATCATATTTCACATGTTAACTGCTACTAGAACTGCTATAGCTCAACACTGGAAATCAGCTAAACTTCCAGATGTTGCTGCTATTCTGAACACGGTTAACCACAATCACACTTTGGAAGGCCTTGTAGCACGTAGATTGGGCAATTATGATACCTTTTTGAAAAACTGGGAGCACTGGCCGACGAGTGGCTCTGCCCCAGCACTGTCGAGGTTACCCGAATTGTTTAATTAGGAGACCATGTAGGTGCATCTATATTAGGTGTCTCGTCTTTGGTACCTTACTAGACTTATTTAGGCTTTAGCTGGAACTAAGTACTACTTGTTGATTGTATTTTCTGTTTTACTGTTCTTTCCTCCCCTTTACCTACTACCCCATGCTCCTTCCTCATCTCTCCGACCTGTTTTCCCTTACCCATTTTCCCTTTCCAAGCTCTCCTTTACCCTTACCCCCCCCTTTTTGCCCTCCCTCCCCCCTCTCCCCCTTGTTGTTTATACAGTTTTGTATATTTACGCTTAGCATTGTTTGCTCCATGCAACTTTACTACTTTGTGGTATGTTCATATGTTATATTAAATATGAAAATAAATAAAGTGTTATAAAAAAAATTATTACCTTACGATCGGCAGGCTGGTCATAGAGTCTGCCTTAGGCAGGCTCTATGAAAAGAGCGTCGATATTACTGACCAATGCTGTGACTTGTAATAGTCCTCTAGGGGGACTTAAAAAAGTGTGTGTGTGGGGGAGGGGGGGGGGAATGTTTTTAAAAATATCACAAAGCTCCTCCCCACAAAAGTTGAAATCACCACCTTTCCCATTTTATACATAAAACATATAAAAAGTAAATAAAAAAACTGATTTGGTATTGTAGTGTGCGCAATTGTCCAATCTATTAAAATACAGTGGTCCCTCAACATACGATATTATTTGTTTCCAGGACAACATTTGTATGTTGAAACCATTGTATGTGGAGACAAAAACTATATGGAAAACTGGTAATTGGTTCTGAACTACCGAAATGTCTTCCCAAAATGAGAAAAAAAAATTTAATTTAAAGAAAAAGAGGAAACAGAAAACTAATATGGATGAAGAAAGTCCTTACATACAACAGTCAGAAAGAGTGACTGGAAGCTGTAAATGATTTTCTATGTAGAGGAAAGAAGCATTTTCAGGTCCCGTAGGGTCCCAGAAAAAAAAAATGGAACCCTCAAAGGAGCAGCTCATCCTGGCACAGGTAAAGAGCCGTACAGGACATGTAGTATCACACTGTACTGTAGGGAGGAGATACCAGACAGCCAATCAGTGCATTCACTTTACTAATACTGGGATTTTACTAGTAAAATGGCCACTTTTATTGGTCGATCATTTTTTTTTTTTTTACATATGTGCTGCAGATCCTGACTGTAGCATCGTATGTTGAGTCGAGTTTCAAGTTACGATGGTCCAAAAAGGAACATTGTATGTTGAAAATATTGTATCTTAAGGCCATTATAATTTGAGGGATCACTGTATAACAACATTGTTTCTGCACCTTGAACAGTGTAAATGAAAAGAGGGAAAAAGCTCCAGAGTTGCTTAGTTTTTGTCACATTATATATCAGAAAAAAGTAACAAAAAGTAATATAAAAAAAAACCTCCCATCTACACCAATATGGTAATTATAAAAGCTAGAGATCATGGATCATGGACCCGTTGGTAAAAAAATAAAACAGTTATAGGAGTCGCAATAGGGCCATTTTATTCATAATTATTTCTGAAAACAAAAACCCTTAACTGTTTTAAGAATTGTAAAGTATAAGAAAAGCTATGTAAAAGCTATGGGTATCGTTATAATCGGACTGACCT
Organism: Dendropsophus ebraccatus; assembly: GCF_027789765.1. Taxonomy (NCBI): domain Eukaryota; kingdom Metazoa; phylum Chordata; class Amphibia; order Anura; family Hylidae; genus Dendropsophus; species Dendropsophus ebraccatus. The sequence continues at coordinate 54,972,960 of NC_091459.1, forward strand.
AAAGAATAAATATAACATATACAACATATATAAAAATTGTAGCACAGTTTTATAGTAAAGTGCATTGCTTAAACATGGAACCCACAAACAAGTTTCACCCAATAAATGAAGGTGCCATTACAAATTGCAATTGTTCCTGAAAAAAACAAGCCCTTACATGGCCCTGTAGATGGAAAAAAACAAAACCCAAAAGTTGGCCATTAGTCTGGCCATTTTAAAAAATTCCATCTAGCAGGAAGAAGGGAGGACATAACAAACTATCACAACTAACTACGGTAACATCAGCAGGAATGGGCAAATGCCATCTGGCGGGGGCCCCGGAGCCTGTAAACCAGTGCTTCGTGTACACGGGAAGAGGTAAGTAATGGTTGTTTGTCTTGTTTGCCTCTGCAAGCTGTGGAATTTTGTTAAATGGCCGGACTATTAGAGCCTATGCAATGATTCTGACTAGTGTACAACAGTATCTATGCTTTAAGCATTGAAAATCAAATTCAGTATCTATAAAGTTTTATGTTTGCCTATTTTTGTTGGCTTCTGCTAAAATTGCAGTTGCAACCATTTTCTTTTCCAATATAGGGTACATAGTAGATGTTCTAATGTTTAAGTGGTTATCCGGTTAGGTAAAATACATGTTAAATCACCCCCCCCCTCCTGGAGACTAGGAATTCCTTTTATACTTGTTATTATCTTTTCTGTCTCCTTCCATCAATTCTGAGCTGCTGCTTTTTGCTGAAGACACAAATTACTGTGTGTGAGCTGTTCACTCCGTCTCTTTTTCATTTCCCCTCCCTTCTGAGACAACTAATGTAAATAATGTCCCTGTCCCTTTCTGCACTTTGTAATGCTGGAAGGATGAATCACAGTGAGATTATCAGCAACTTGACCTCTCCTGCCATTACAGAGTGTAGAATCAACCAGTCAGGGGGCTGTTTACATGTGCCGCCATGTTCCCTTTAAACAAAAAACAATAACAGTGGTGGGTATACCCCAACAAAATGTCAGTGTCTCAGTAACTTGTCATGTTGCTCTTGAGCATCAATTACAGCTTTACAATGTTCTGTTCACAAGTTTCTGCTGAGGCATGGCATCCCATTCTTCTTAAGTGGCCCTCAGGTCTTTAAAGGTTCTGCGGTACAGAGTTACTAGCCTTTACATAGCAATAGGTTTTCTATGGGATTCAAGTCTGGAGAAACTGCAGGCCACTCCATGTGAGGTCATTCTGTCTCCAGTGGTCATTCCCTAATGATGCGGCCTTGATGAGCTGGAGCATTGTCCTCAATGAAGTTGAGATTAGGCCTGTGTTGTTCATTCAGAGGCACAATGACTGGATTACTGATGTTATTGAAGTAGTGTGGGCTTGTCACTGTACCACTCTCAAACTGTAGGGCCAGTGGCGTAGCTACCATAGAGGCAGGGTAGGCAGTTGCTATAGGGCCCGTGCAGGAGGGGGGCCCGCAGGGGGGGGGGGGAGAGAGAAGGTAAAAGCATGTGTCCTTCTGCTTAATCCCTATGTACTGCAGTGTGTTAGTGACCCAATTTGCAACACAAAAAAAGGGTTAACAAACAAAAGATCTCTGCTTCCCTTGTGGTGTTCCTCCGGTGTGATCACTTGCTAGGTGTTGTAGTGTGACACCACTCCTGTGGTGGATGGCCGAGATACAGCCGAAGCTTAATGGGTTGTCACATGATGCCAGTGCCAGGTGGGCACACAGGTGTGATGGCATGCCTGCTTTTAGTGTGTAAGTCCGGTTGAACCCTTGTCCCCTGTGGTCAGTGTCCTGCCGGGTTTCTACCGGGTCCCTTTGGATTATGTAGTCACGGATGATGTAGTCACAGGTAACCAGAGCAGTATAATCACCCTCCCGGATATTAGGACCGGCCACCCACAAAAAGGGGAAGTGTCCCAAGGTTGCGGTGTGTATGCTGTGTAGGTGGTGATGAATGACCACAGACTTTTGGAGTAACGTTGAGTTAGTTTACTACTTGCTAATGTGCAAAAGGTAATACAGATGGTCTCTGACATACACTTGACAAAGTTCCAATAAAGACTTGAACATTGGACAACCAGATCTGTAGGATAAGTGCAGTGTAGGAGATGGTCATGTCAGTAGAGTTGTGTTGAGGTAGAGTAGCAGAGAGGAGGATGCTGTGAGAGTCTCAACCCATGTAGTAATGTGCTCTGCTGGGATGTTGGAGGATGAGGTAGAATAGAATAAGAATAAGAAGAACACCTGTGCCTGTGTATTGACCTTTGACTTCAGTCTTCACACCACCTTATGCCCATTAGAGTTGGCCGAACCGTACTAATGGGTGACACAGGCCCCAGACCTTGTTGCCTGGGTTGAGCGGAATGCTGAGGGTTCCCTGCTGACACCTGCGAGACAGAGTTTCTAGGCTACTGCAACTTTGCTCTATCTGGACCAGTTCCTGGCTCTGTGGCTCTATAGTGGATACTGTCCTGCTCTGTGACTTCTCCTTGTCCACGGCGTGGGTTGAAGTTATCTTTTGGCTAGTCCTCTCCTGAGAGGTTTAACACTGCATAGTGCTTGGCATAGGTACTTGTGAGAAGGTTGGTAACAGTGTACTGTCCTGCGTCCTACCCATGCAGGGTACTGGCTAAAACTGACTACTTGGGGACATGGCAGAGGGCCAGGGCCCAGATAGGACCGCTGTGGAAAGCGGTTTGCGCCCTTTCTCCACACCGCCCCAAACAGAAGACTCTTGCTCCTCCCCCACCCATGGCACTAACTTCCTCTACAACATGTAAGGTGCGCTGTGATTGGGTGAAAAGATTGCGATAGAAGAACAGAGAGGAGAGGTGATAGGAAAGAAGAAGGCAGAAATCCTACTGGTCTACAGATTCTGGTAACATATGAACAAAATAACCCTTTGCAATCCTTCAGCTGTGCAACTTCCATACACTAATACACAATAGTGACATCTGGTGGCCAACTCTTAATACTACTTTCATCATAATAAGACCACAAAAAGTACAGACTTTTGCGAAGGGTGTATGTAACAGTAACACCACTAGTGGAAAACCACACACTGCACTGATAACCTCTGACCTCTGTTCTCCAGCTGGCAATAAAGTGGGAAAGAAAAAATAGCTCCCAGAGGTCAGGGGTTATCAGTGCACCAGCAGTAAAGTATATATATATATATATATATATATATATATATATATATATATATAGTGCTTTGTGTCGTGTGTAGGGGAGGGGGGCCCCTTAAATTTTTTTGCTATGGGGCCCCGTGAATTCCAGCTACGCCCCTGTGTAGGACAGTTCTGTATTGACTAGACACACCTGCTCTGTACAATGTAACACCACCACTAGACACACCTACCCTGTTCACTGTAACACCACTAGACACACCTAACCTCTACACTGTATCACCACCACTAGACTCACCTAACCTGTACACTGTAACACCCCCACCACTAGACTCACCTAAGCTGTACACTGTAACACCACCACCACTAGACACACCTGCCCTGTACACTGTAACACCAACACCACTAGACTCACCTAACCTGTACACTGTAACATCCCCACCACTAGATACACCTGCCCTGTACACTGTAACACCACCACCACTAGATACACCTGCCCTGTACACTGTAACACCACCACCACTAGACACACCTGCCCTGTACACTGTAACACCACCACCACTAGATACACCTGCCCTGTACACTGTAACACCACCACCACTAGACACACCTGCCCTGTACACTGTAACACCACCACCACTAGATACACCTGCCCTGTACACTGTAACACCACCACCACTAGATACACCTGCCCTGTACACTGTAACACCACCACCACTAGATACACCTGCCCTGTACACTGTAACACCACCACCACTAGACACACCTGCCCTGTATACTGTAACACCACCACCACTAGACACACCTGCTCTGTACACTGTAACACCACCACCACTAGACACACCTGCCCTGTATACTGTAACACCACCACCACCACTAGACACACCTGCCCTGTATACTGTAACACCACCACCACTAGACACACCTGCCCTGTACACTGTAACACCACCACCACTAGACTCACCTAACCTGTACACTGTAACATCTCCACCACTAGATACACCTGCCCTGTACACTGTAACACCACCACCACTAGACACACCTGCCCTGTACACTGTAACACCACCACCACTAGATACACCTGCCCTGTACACTGTAACACCACCACCACTAGATACACCTGCCCTGTACAATGTAACACCACCACCACTAGACACACCTGCCCTGTATACTGTAACACCACCACCACTAGACACACCTGCCCTGTACACTGTAACACCACCACCACTAGACACACCTGCCCTGTACACTGTAACACCACCACCACTAGATACACCTGCCCTGTACAATGTAACACCACCACCACTAGACACACCTGCCCTGTATACTGTAACACCACCACCACCACTAGACACAGCTGCCCTGTATACTGTAACACCACCACCACTAGACACACCTGCCCTGTATACTGTAACACCACCACCACTAGACACAGCTGCCCTGTACACATGTAACACCACCACCACTAGATACACCTGCCCTGTATACTGTAACACCACCACCACTAGACACACCTGCCCTGTACACTGTAACACCAACACCACTAGACTCACCTAACCTGTACACTGTAACATCCCCACCACTAGATACACCTGCCCTGTACACTGTAACACCACCACCACTAGATACACCTGCCCTGTACACTGTAACAACACCACCACTAGATACACCTGCCCTGTACACTGTAACACCACCACCACTAGACACACCTGCCCTGTATACTGTAACACCACCACCACTAGACACACCTGCTCTGTACACTGTAACACCACCACCACTAGATACACCTGCCCTGTACAATGTAACACCACCACCACTAGACACACCTGCCCTGTATACTGTAACACCACCACCACTAGACACACCTGCCCTGTATACTGTAACACCACCACCACTAGACACACCTGCCCTGTATACTGTAACACCACCACCACTAGATACACCTGCCCTGTACACTGTAACACCACCACCACTAGATACACCTGCCCTGTATACTGTAACACCACCACCACTAGACACACCTGCCCTGTATACTGTAACACCACCACCACCACTAGACACACCTGCCCTGTATACTGTAACACCACCACCACTAGATACACCTGCCCTGTATACTGTAACACCACCACCACTAGACACACCTGCCCTGTATACTGTAACACCACCACCACCACTAGACACACCTGCCCTGTACACTGTAACACCACCACCACTAGATACACCTGCCCTGTATACTGTAACACCACCACCACTAGATACACCTGCCCTGTACACTGTAACACCCCCACCACTAGACACACCTGCCCTGTATACTGTAACACCACCACCACTAGACACACCTGCCCTGTACACTGTAGCACCACCACCACTAGACACACCTGCCCTGTATACTGTAACACCACCACCACTAGACACACCTGCCCTGTATACTGTAACACCACCACCACCACTAGACACACCTGCCCTGTATACTGTAACACCACCACCACTAGACACACCTGCCCTGTATACTGTAACACCACCACCACCACTAGACACACCTGCCCTGTACACTGTAACACCACCACCACTAGACACACCTGCCCTGTACACTGTAACACCACCACCACTAGATACACCTGCCCTGTACACTGTAACACCACCACAAACTAGATACACCTGCCCTGTATACTGTAACACCACCACCACTAGATACACCTGCCCTGTACACTGTAACACCACCACCACTAGACACACCTGCCCTGTACACTGTAACACCACCACCACTAGACACACCTGCCCTGTACACTGTAACACCACCACCACTAGACACACCTGCCCTGTATACTGTAACACCACCACCACTAGACACACCTGCCCTGTATGCTGTAACACCACCACCACTAGACACACCTGCCCTGTACACTGTAGCACCAGCTGCAGAGAGCAGAGGTGCGTGCAGCATCCCAATAACACACTGAGGCAGGTGGGATTCTGCGGCAGGGGCTCCACCACAGAATTCCGACGCTTTTACTCAGTGTGAACATACCCTACCACCACTAGACACACCAACCCTGTACACTGTAACACCTTCACCATGCACCCAGTGACAAGCTGCTTCTTTTTAGAGAACAGCAAGTTGTGTAAAAAGTTCTATAACAATGAACAGCTGGGCATGTGCATTAAAAAGTTTAGAGAGGGTCACAATAAGTTTACCTGTAAGGGTTCGAGGGCATTTTAGGGTTATCCTGAAATATGACCCGCAAGCCAGATATCCCTAACTTTTTGTAAGCAGTATATATAGTAAAGTTGCTTGCAAGCAACTTCATTAGTATTCTAGAATTGAACAGTACAAGAAGTGCAAATTCAGCTGAAAGACCTGCCCACCATAGACAATCCTCATCATTTAATTATGAGAGGTTGTTCATCAAAGCTCCATACTATAAAAGTATGGTTTTAACTGTGGAGGAGGTTTTGGCACAGATCCTTGGCTGCATGCCGCATTTACGTTAATGAGGAGCGGTTTCTTTTCTAGAACAGATTGGAAGTTATTTTGCTGCAACTTAATGTGTAACCGGCAAATTATTCTTAAATAGGAAGGCATTATTACAGAGAATGTCACTGCAAGTAAATATAGCAGAGTAGGGGCTCTAACTTCATCTATGGAACTTATGGGGGAGGGGGAGATTTATCAAGCTGTCTTATATTAGAAATGTCCTCTCTTGCCCATAGCAACCAATCACAGCTCAGGTTTTATATATTTATGAGCCCTGATAAAATGAAAACTGGTCTGTGATTGGTTGCTATGGGTACCAAAGGACGTTTCTATTATAAGGCTACGCAAACGATATGTGTACGCTCTGGCCGGGATCCCATTGCAAATAAAGCTATGTCCCACCCCGCGAAACTACGGCCGTAGTTCCGCGGCGAGAACTACGGCCGTGGTTTTACGTAGTGTGAACATAGCCTAAGACAGTATTATAAATCCCATAGTTCTATAGACAAAATCCCTACACTACTATATTTACTTGCAGTGACATTTTCTACAATTTGACCATACAGCAGCTTGATAAATTTCACCCTTTGCCACATACTGTAAAGGGGAAGCTCGAGGCTTGGGAAGAGAAATGGCAAATGAAGTTTATGGGTAGACACACACACCGGATCCGCTGGGGAACCCTTGCGGGTCATTTTCAATCAGATTACATATGTATGTACGTGACAGCCCCCTTAACCCCCCACTGGCCGGAGCATAGATTACCTGCTCCACGCTCCGGCTTGCTTCAGGGGTTCCCAGCTGCACATCCCGCTCAGCCAATAAGTGCACTGCCCCGCCGCAGCCACTAATTAGCTGAGTGGGACGTCCAGATGCCGGGAGCCCCCAAAACAAGCCAGATCATTGAGCAGGTAATGTATGCGACGGCTGGCGGGGCTGCCCCATACATACATATGTAATCTGATTGAAACTAACAGGCAAGGGATCTGCAGTGGATTTCACTGCAAATTTGCAGCGTGAAATACGCTGCGGATCCAGTGTGTGTGAGTCTACCCTAATGTGGATAAATGTAAGTGCAGTGTCCCAGAACACGCTGTCTGTTTCTCACTGTCAGTTTATTTTTGCTATTACAGCCATGCCTGTTCTGGAAACTATTTGCACTGTAACTGTGACTATGTAGTCCCTATTTCTCTCAGGTTCATGTATATTGTATATGTGTTTAACTGTGTGCAGTGGTATGCAAAGGCTGAGGATCACGTGACCGTGCCCTGTAACCATGGTTCCTCCAATGGCCGTCGAGCTTTGGCCAGGAGTACCATGTGACTTCCCCTTGCTGTTGAGTTCCGGCCAGTAGTGGATTATAATAGGGGCGTTTTGGGCGGCAGCCCGGGGCCCTGAGCTCCTAGGGGGCCCATGACCACCCAAAAGACTTATACTTTTAGTGGTGTACTGTCTCCTGGCTACACTTCCGCCATGATTTGCAAAAAAATCAAATTTTTTTTTTATGTCAATTTTGCACAAATCAGGACATCATGACATTATCTATACTGTACTATGAACGCCAGGCTAGTGCCGCCATAGTTACAGTGGGGTGGGGGGGCCCAGGCTAAGTGAATAGCCCGGGGCCTATGGTAAAGTTAATCCGCCCCTGGTTCCGGCCCCTGCTCCCACGCAAGGAGGTCGTGTGTTTGTCTCTCTTCACCTTCAGAAGAGTGGACCTAGTGCTCTGCTGTAACAGATCCTGGCTGTCCGTCTGCTCAAGTGCCTGGAGTATCCTCTCATCTGGGTGTCGTTCCTGTTATTCGTCTCCTCATCAAGTCAAGATTAATACCGCAAGTACTCTAAATCCACCCAGCTCCTCTATTCCTCTCTCACTACTACTCATAAGGTTGTGCACTTGGGCCGTAGAAATATTAAGTACAGTTATGTGCTAAATAATAAAATACTGTCTAAGGCTAGGTTCACACTGTGTTTTTGCTGTCCATTTAATTTACCCATCTTAGGGAAAAAATGTATGCAAAAACAGATGGAAAAACCAGATGCAGTTGTATGCCATCCATTAGGATCCATTTTCCATTGACTTCCATTATAGGAAAAAAAGATCGAAGTGGATGGGTATTTTTTTGTTGTTAAGGGAACCTGTCACCCCCGTGCCGGGGTGACAGGCTCCCGACCCCCCGTTAGAGCCCCCTATACTCACCTAATCCCGCCGGGTCCCGCTTCTGGAGATGGTCGGGTGACTGAGATCTCAGCCGCTGCAGCCCGGCGCGCGCGCTCCTCAAATGAGTCCAACACCCATAGAGAATGACGGAGCGTCAGACTCGCCTGTCATTCTCTATGGGTGTTGGACTCATCTGAGGATTGCGCGCGCCGGGCTGCAGCGGCTGATATCTGTCACCCGACTATCTCCAGAAGCGGGACCCGGCGGGATTAGGTGAGTATAGGGGGCTCTAATGGGGGGTCGGGAGCCTGTCACCCTGGCACGGGGGGTGACAGGTCCTCTTTAAGCACATTTTTTTATGTACATGCAAACTTAACATTTAAAAATGGATCCACTAAACTCAAAACAAAAATGCAGTGAGGACCTAGCCTAAAACTCCTGCCAAAAAGGACCTGGGGGTATTGGTGGACAGTAAACTGAACTTTAGTGATTAGTGCCAGGCAGCAGCTGCCAAGGCTAATAAAATAATGGGATGCATCAAAAGAGGTATAGATGCTAAAGATGAGAACATACAGTAGTTTTGCCTCTTTATAAATCACTGAAATCACTGGTCAGACCACCTGTATATAAGAAGGATATGGCTGAACTGGAGCAGGTACAGAGGAGGGCCACCGAGGTCATTAAGGGAATGGCCGATTTTTTTTAATGATTATCTTATTTTGCTTAATATAAACATCTAATGGTGCGTTTACACGAAACAATAATTGGCCCGATTGTACGATTAACGATGTCGGAGTTTTTTCATAACGATCAGCGTTTAGACGGTACGATATATCGTATGGAAAAATCGTTTTGCGATCGCGTGCCCGCAGCCCGGCCCGCCCGCAGCCCGGCCCCCCGCTCACAGCCCGGCCCTCCACTCGCAGCCGGCCCTCCGCTCAGCGATCGTAGCTGCGGCGGCGGGGCGGGCAGGGCGGTCGAAGCGGCGGCGGGTGGGGCTGCGGGCGGCCGGACTATCGCGCGACGACTGTTTACACGAAATTTGATGACATGTTGAAAGATCAAAATGAACAATTTCTCGTTCGTCGTTTGATCGTTCGCTGCGTTTACACGTATGATCATCGTTCGAATTCGATCGCTATCGCGCAAATTCGCACGATAATCGTTACGTGTAAACGCACCTTAAGAAACTGTAAGCCTTCTTAGTATCACAGATACTGACAGAGGGCTTATTGTTTGAGGGATAAGCTGTACTTTTTTTTATTCTACTTTTTGAGAGTTAAATTGACCAAAATGATTCATTCTGGAGTGCTTTGTTTTTTTGTAATTTCTTTTTAACACCGAACAAGCAAGATAAAAATCATTATAGTTTTACAGGACATTCAGAATGTAGTGATACCTATTATGTATTCCCTCCCCAATTTTTTGTAATAATGTAGGGCTTTATTGGGAAAGGGACAATATATTTTTACACTTTAGTTTCTTTTCTTAAACAATTGTTACTTTTTTCACTTTTTTTCTCACCTTAGGGGAATTAGCGCTGTGATCATCTGATCGGTAGTGTAGTACACAGCAGTACATCAGATTGTCAGACCCAGCCTGTGTCTGATACTCATAAGGCTTCTGTAGGTGGAGCAAATACATTGTGGCGTTGGACCATGGCAACTCTGGGGTGAACTGTCGAGACTGAAGCCAGCACCAGTTTCAGCAGCTGCAGTGCAAGTGGCTGTGATTAACAGATGGTTCCCGACACTGATTCCATGAGCTCTGCTTCTCAGCCCACCAAATCGCCATGACGTACCTGCATGGCATGGTGCGCTAAGTCACTGCTCAACATTTCCTGCTGCGCCAAAGGGTTAACGTGTCACTGTCATTTGCAAAAACTTTTGACATGTCAGAGAGACTTATCATACAGCAAAGAGTCCAACAGCACCTGGGTTAGTAGAAAATGCCTCTAGTATTGTAGAAGACGGACGCACGCCAGAGGGTCTTCAATCCCAGTTAAAGACCATAATACATCAAGGAAGGATTGGTCCGACAGCATCCAATAGTGAAAAAGTGGTAGTAGTTTATTCAAGCAACATACACCATAGCAACGTTTCGACCCAGCAGGGTCTTTGTCAAAGACCCTGCTGGGTCGAAACGTTGCTATGGTGTATGTTGCTTGAATAAACTACTACCACTTTTTCACTATTGGATGCTGTCGGACCAATCCTTCCTTGATGTCAGAGAGACTTGTCAAAAGTTTTGATTGGTCATGGTCTGAATGTTCAGACCATCACTAATGTAATATGCTTCACCCCTTGCTTGCTGTGACCTCTGTGACCATCGACTTACAATGAAGACCAGCAAGCAAGCTGGGTAATGAAGCACACATGCTTTCTGGGGATCTATGGGGGCGCCGTCTGTTTTAGGGCATTCTGAATTATAGCAGTAGAGAGGTCCCCTTTTCTGTTACTGTCTCAGCAGAGTGGCTACAGAGAGTATCTCTGTCTCTGAAGAGCCCAGCACACCTATGTATTACAACAATGGCCTTTTCATTTGGCGCCATGCAATAGTTAGTGTTCCCCTTGGGGCACTGCAAAGAAATCTAACAATTGCTGTTGAAGTCCCCGTAGTTCAGAGCTGATCAACATTCACATGCCATTAAGTATTATAAAGTAAGGGTCTGTTCACATCAGTAATGGCTATCCGGTTGAATCCTGTTTTTTTATTTTTTAATGCGGCATCCCTTTATAGTTTGTGCTTTGTTTAGAAACAGAAGATTATTGGCAGACCCCCCCCCCGGTCCATCTAGTCTGCCCTTTTAGTATTTCCCTTCTTAGAATCTTAGGATAGATATATGTTTATCCCAGCCAGGTTTACAGTACATTCTGTTATTGTAGATTTACCTACCACATCTGCTGGAAATTTGTTCCAAGTATCTACTACTCTTTCAGTAAAGTAATATTTTCTTGTGTTGTTTTTGATTTTATCTTTGATAGCAGCTTGTCCTCACCCTCTATGAAGTGAACTCAGCTCCTGAGCTCACTTCATGGAGCTAATAAGCATATCGGTACATCATGGGTCCCTAAGTCCCAGGTACCAATACGTCATGGATCCTGAAGTTCTGAAGTTATTAAAAGAGTAAAAAGACAAAAAAGAAAAAAAAAGATACAAACTGTTCCAAAAGGATGAACAAGCGTGATGTAGACCTGTAAACCTAACTTAGGGTATATTCACATGGGCGGGCTCGCAGCGAGATTCTCGCTGCGAGCCCGACAGGTCCTGTCAGTTCCCATACACTACATACTTGCTGCGGTCTAAACGACCGCAGCGAGTATGTAATTATACCGCGCTTAACCCCTTCTACTCCCACCGGCTCCCCCGCTGTAAGCAGCATACATTACCTGTCCTCGCTGCACGGGTCCGGCGTCCTGCTCTCCCGTCCGGCCAATTAGTGTGTTGCCCAGCCGCAGCCACTGATTGGCCGGGCGGGAGAGCAGGACGCCGGACCCGTGCAGCGAGGACAGGTAATGTATGCTGCTTACAGCGGGGGAGCCGGCGGAAGTAGAAGGGGTTAAGCGCGGTATAATTACATACTCGCTGCGGTCGTTTAGACCGCAGCAAGTATGTAGTTTATGGGAACTGACAGGACCTGCCGGGCTCGCAGCGAGAATCTCGCTGCGAGCCCGCCCGTGTGAATATACCCTTAAAGGGAACCAATCAGCCCAATCGGGCTGATATGGTTCCCTAAACTGCTGTATACAGCTGCTGCAGCAGCTGCGGCATGTACCAGCCGCAGTTGCAGCAGTAGCTATATACCCGAAAAAAAGGACTTTAATCCCCCGGGCACGTGACAGGCAGCGGCAGGGAAGCTCCCCGCCAGTATCTAGTCACCGCGCTCTGCCTGTCACACACCCGGGTGATTAAACTGCTTTTTTTCGGGTATACAGCTACTGCTGCAGCCGTGGCGGTACTAGCCGTGGCTGCTGCAGGAGCTGTATAGAGCAGTTCAGGGAACCATATCAGCCCGATTGGGCTGATTGGTTCCCTTTAATTCCAGCCATCTTAACAGGGTTGTACAGGATTACAAAATCATGGTTGCTTTCTTTTCAGAAACAGCGACACACCTGTGATGCTAAGAAATGCTGTTGTCTAAATTTTATTTCATTAACCTTGAGCTGGGATGACCCAGCTGTCGTGGTCCATGTGGGAACCAATGACAGGATACAAGGTAGGTGGAGGTCTATTAAAAATAATTTTAGAGAACTAGGTGCTAAGTTGAAGGGGAGGACCTCCAAGGTGGTATTCTCTGGAATACTGCCTGTGCCATGCGCATCGCAGGAAAGACAGCGGGAGCTTAGGGAGTTAAATGCATGGCTCAAGTCATGGTGTAGAGGAGAAGGGTTTGGGTTTTTAGAGCACTGGGCTGACTTTTCATTGGGGTACAATCTGTTTTCCGCAGATAATTTGCACCTTAATGGAAGGGGGTCCGCTGTGCTGGGGGAGAGAATCCTAGAAGGGGTGGAGGGGTTTTTAAACTAGGGATGTGGAGGGAGGACAATGTAGTGTGTAATGTAGTGGCAGATAGGTTAGAGAGGGGACAGAACAATGAGGAGGAAGGAGAAGGGTCCTGTGGGGGGAGGATAAAAATAGTGCATAGGGAGATCCATATGTTGCGGATGAACAGTGAGGATGATTGTAGCCACAGCACAGTAATATATCCCATTTCTTATAATGAAGCCGTTAAACTCGATGGTAATATAAAGTGTATGCTTACTAATGCCAGAAGTCTAGCCAGCAAGATGGGGGAGCTAGAGGCCTTGGTTCTGGTGGAGTCCATTGATGTGGTTGGTGTGACTGAGACATGGCTGGACTCCTCACATGACTGGGCTGTCAATATTCAGGGATTTACGTTGTTCAGAAGGGACCGGGTGGGCAGAAGGGGAGGAGGAGTATGTCTGTATGTCAGAAATGATATTAAAGTGAGTGTAAAAGATGCAATAGTGGGAGATGACTGTGATGATGTGGAAGCATTGTGGGTAGAACTTCAGAAGGAGGAAAAGAGGGAAAAAATTATTCTTGGTGTAATCTATAGACCCCCCAACATTACTGAGGAGGTAGATGGCCAGTTGAATAGACAAATAGAGCGGGCTGCCCGGGAGGGGACAGTAGTGGTAATGGGGGACCTCAACTACCCAGATATAGATTGGGGTCACGGTTCAGCTAAAACCACAAAGGGGAGGGAATTTCTTAACCTCCTGCAGGATCATTTTCTGGGCCAGTTTGTGGAGGAGCCAACTAGAAGTGATGCCTTGTTGGATCTGGTTATTTCTAACAACGCTGAGCTGGTTGGGGATGTCACTGTCCATGAACACCTGGGTAATAGTGACCACAATATAGTGACTTTTAGCTTAAAGTGTAGAAAAGAAAAACATGTTGGGAGGGCAAAAACTCTTAATTTTAAAAGGGCCAATTTTCCTGGGTTAAGGGCAGAACTTCAGGGCATAGACTGGGAGCGGCTGCTGTAGCATACTGATACAGCTAATAAATGGGAAATCTTCAAATCCACATTAAATAACTGTACTGCCAAATATATTCCTATGGGTAACAAATATAAACGGTTAAAATCCAATCCCACATGGCTTACAACCGAGGTTAGAAGGGCTATAAATGAGAAAAAAGGGGCATTCAAAAAATATAAATCAGAGGGGTCAGCTGTAGCCTTTAAACATTACAAAGAAGTCAACAAAACCTGTAAAAATGTAATAAAAGCAGCAAAAATCCACAATGAAAGGCAGGTAGCTATAGAAAGCAAAAGAAACCCCCAAAAATTCTTCAAATATATTAATGCAAAAAAAACAAGGTCAGAGCATGTAGGACCCCTAAATAATGGCGACGGGGAATTAATAACTGGGGATCAGGAGAAAGCTGAGTTACTTAATGGGTTCTTCAGTTCTGTATATACAAAAGAGGATGGAGCTGTGGTGGGTGGGGCCAGTACTGAGGTGAGTGGGGCCAGTGCTGCTAACACATGTAATGTACTGAACTGGTTTACTATAGATATGGTCCAAGATAAATTAAACAAACTCAATGTAACCAAAGCTCCAGGGCCTGATGGATTGCACCCCAGAGTTCTTAGGGAACTCAGTTCTGTAATTTCACTACCCTTGTATGAAATATTCCGTGATTCTTTGCTTACTGGTATTGTGCCGAGGGACTGGCGTAAGGCAAATGTAATGCCGATCTCCAAAAAGGGCTCTCGAACTTCCCCAGGTAACTATAGACCCGTAAGCTTAACGTCCATTGTGGGGAAACTATTTGAGAGGCTTATAAGGGACTACATCCAGGAATATGTAGTGGCTAATAGTATTATAAGTGATAACCAGCATGGTTTTACTAAGGACAGAAGCTGTCAAACCAACCTAATATGTTTCTATGAAGAGGTAAGTAGAAGCCTGGATGGCGGCGCGGCTGTGGATATAGTGTACCTGGATTTTGCAAAAGCGTTTGACACAGTTCCTCATGGACGTCTGATGGGTAAGTTAAAGTCTATCGGTTTGGAAAATTTAATGTGTAACTGGATTGAAAACTGGCTTAATAATCGTACCCAGAGAGTGGTGGTCAATGATTCCTACTCCGAATGGTCCCCGGTAATAAGTGGTGTACCCCAAGGGTCAGTACTGGGCCCTCTTCTGTTTAACTTGTTTATTAATGATATTGAGAATGGAATTAACAGCAATGTTTCTATCTTTGCAGATGACACCAAGCTTTGTAGTACAGTACAGTCTATGGAGGATGTGCAGATGTTACAGGATGACTTAGACACACTGAGTGTTTGGGCGTCCACTTGGCAAATGAGGTTCAATGTGGATAAATGTAAAGTTATGCACCTGGGTACTAATAACCCGCATGCATCATATGTCCTGGGGGGAGTTACTCTGGGAGAGTCGCTGATAGAGAAGGATCTGGGTGTACTTGTAGATAATAGACTACAGAACAGCACACAATGTCAGTCAGCTGCTTCTAAGGCCAGCAGGATATTGTCATGCATTAAAACAGGCATGGACTCTCGGGACAGGGATATAATATTACCGCTTTATAAAGCTTTGGTGCGGCCTCATCTGGAGTATGCCGTCCAGTTTTGGAACCCGATTCATAAAAAGGATGTTCTAGAGCTGGAGAGGGTACAAAGACGGGCAACTAAACTAATAAGGGGAATAGAGCATCTTAGTTATGAGGAGAGATTAAAAGAATTACATTTGTTTAGTCTGGAGAAGAGACGTTTAAGGGGAGATATGATTAACTTATTTAAATATATAAATGGCCCCTACAAGAGATATGGGGAAAAGATGTTCCAGGTAAAACCCCCTCAAAGGACAAGAGGGCACTGCCTCCGCCTAGAGAAAAAAAGGTTCAATCTCCGGAGGCGACAAGCCTTCTTTACCATGAGAACTGTGAATCTGTGGAACAGTCTACCACAGGATCTGGTCACAGCAACAACAGTAGAGGGCTTCAAAACAGGGCTAGACAAGTTCTTAGACCAAAATAATATAGATGCATATGTATAGAACATATCACCCCTCCCCCTTCCCTGTATCCATCCCCTCCTTGGTTGAACTTGATGGACATGTGTCTTTTTTCAACCGTATTAACTATGTAACTATGTAACTATGTAGCTATGTTCACACATAGTATTTCCGTTAGTCTTTTGGTCAGTCTTTTTTAAACTAAAACCAGGAGTGGGTTGAAAACACAGAAGCTGTGCAAATCTTATAATCTTGTCCTGTGAGTTCCACTCCTGATTTTGGTTTAAAAAGGTACGACCAAAATACTGACAGAAATAATATATGTGAACATAGCCATGTTCACACACTGTCTTTTTTAGTAAAATAACAGATGTTATTTTCAGTTTTCAATGAGTTCCACTGAAGTCTATGGAGACTATGGCTGTTAGTTCACAAAATGCATGCAATAATGGCAGTTGTTTGCAGCTGCCGTGATCTAACGGATGTTGTTTTTATAGACTTTAATGGAAAACATTGAAGACTGAAAATAATGGCCTTCGTTTTACTAAAAAAAAGACAGTGTGTGACCATGGCTTCAATCTGTATTTTTATTTTAGTTCTCAAAATCTTGACAACAGGAGAAGGAAGCATTTTTGTCTGATAAGATATATTACAAAGTTTCCTTATATTCGCTTGTACAAATGATCTATGCAAGGTTTGTTGAAACAACAGTAACTAATTACAATGCAAACCTAAAGAAAAAGAAATGGCTGCACCTCGCATCCGTGGCTGACACTGATGCCTCTTGGCTACATTTAAAAACCTACATCAGAATGTTGATATATAATTTGATCAAACCATATTGCATCATGTAACGCGTGACGGTCTTCTGGCCCACATGAGTCCCTACACTAAAAACAAAATTGTGACGGTCAGCGACCACCAGCCCCAACAAGCAAATGCCAAAAGGGAAGGGGGCCACAGAATGGCCCTGCAACCCCACTGTCACAGGATCAAACCCATAAACCGCAGGTGCCAGTGGCAAAGTGTTGTTTTTAGTGTAGGGACTCATGTGGGCCAGAAGACCTTCACGCTGTACATGAGGCAATATGGCACTAATGCAAGCCATGTGTGTGAGGTGCAGCCATTTCTTTTTCTCTAGGTTTGCATATTTAATTACAATGTTGTAACTGGTCAAAGCTGTTTATTAAGACACGTATACACAATAGTTCCCAATGTTATAGGGCCACTTTGTAAACTTACTCTATAACATTAGGCATCAGAATTTATGCACAGCTATGTGACCCTGCAAAACTGCTGTCCTCTACCCTGGCAACATTTTAGTGGTGTCTCTAGACTGTTCACATCTAGCTCCTGTATTACTTGAAAGAGATGTTCATTTGCTCCCAAATTACAGCAGATGGTGTTTCATAGTTGGTCACAAATGGCTGTCAGTGAGTGTTTGTCTCTATGCCAGTAACCTAGAGTTCGGGGACTCCCTATGAGAGTGTACCAGCTCTGACTCTGCTGATAGCAGCATCTGAGAAAATGATCTCTCTTTTCTTCCCATTGTAAAATTAGCCGGCTCACTTCTATACTGTTGACAAGGGATTATGGGTATAAAGAGATTCATTTTTTCATGGATTATAATATACAAAAATAATTACAAAACAAAATCTTTCTAGTATTATACATAATACATTTTATAGTAGGTAAAAGTATGAATATATGTACACTTTTGGTAAGTATCATATTATAGAAGGGACGCTGACTTTCATAGCAGATATGTCAACTAACACAACTTTAAGAAGCTTTGCATCAATTAATAATGTTGAGGCTATGTTCACACTAAGTACATAAAAAAGGGAAAAAGGTGTCCGCTTTTCCTTTTTTTTAAGTCTGTTATTTCATAATTTTAATTGACTTCCATGAATTGCATTGAAGTCTATGGAATAACGGACGTCATTTGCACCCAATGTATTGAATGACGGATGTCTTTTGAGGCAGATGTCAAATAATGTTCAAGACAATTATTTTTGGACGTCTTTTGCAAACAATGTACGTTATTTTTTAGTTGTTCACACACAGTTTTTCTTTTTTCACCGTCTATTCACCGTCTTTACTATTAAATTCAATGGATTTTTCAATTAAAGACACAGCCAAAGGCCAATCTGTCCACTAGGATAATGTACCAACAGCCGTCATTGCACTGATGGATGGCCAAACTGCGAAATGATGGACGTTATTTTGGACTAAGACGGATGTCATAAAAAATTATAAATGTACAGGAAAAAATGTAGTGGGAACATAGCCATATGGTACTGTATTGCTGTTTAACAATGATAAAAAAAAACATGTTAAATCATCCCCATCCAGTTCTAAGCTGCTGCTTTCTGCTGAAGACACAGAAAACTGTGTGTGAGCTGTTCTCTCCATCTCCACTCTGATCTCCCTGTATAAACAGATGTAAAAAAAAACAACAACCATAAGCTGTGTTCCGACAATGTAAAAATAAGGGCAAATAATGGCTGTTTTAGCATCTGTAGTGGAGCTACATTACTGTCATGTCCTCTCCACCTTGGCATCATCGCTAATTAAGCATTTATCCCCAACAACCCTTTTCAGTACACACACAGTTGAAAAAAACAGATGTAATTGAGTGCGGGTGTAAACATATATGTGCTGCTCTAAGAGACTAATTAAACCTTTCCTGACCCCGCCCAAAATGGCTTAAATGATCAGGGCATTTTTTTCCTCCTCACCTTCTAAGAGCTATAGCACTTTTATTTCTTCATCTGCAACTACCATGCGGGGGTTCCGATCATTAAGTGACAGAAGCTGCTCCTGTCATTGAGACTTAAACGCTGCAATCGTGTTGTGATCGAGGCATTTAAGGGCTTAATGACCGGCCGGATCGCTGCTCCCTGTCATTAACGGTGAGGGTCTGGCTGCTGAGCTCGCTTCATAGCGCTGGAGCACCTTATAGCAGAGGGGTACCAAATGGGTCGTCTGGTGACAGGGGCCCATGCCGTACCCTTACAACATAGGTCATGTGAGGGTTAATTTTTGTTCAAATTTTTTTTAGATAATGGATACATTTCACACAAAAAACCTGCAAAAAAGAGCACTCCCATAGCACCCATAGCGCAGATCCGGCCAGCTTCATTGACTGTGATTAAAGAGGTATGGGCCAGCTGGAGGTGGATCAGCGCTATAGGGGGGCGGGCAGTGCTCCTAAGGGGTGCCCCAGTGCTCCTAACAGTCTTAACTGCTTGTAGAGCAAACTACTAACTGTACCAGAATGGCACCAAGGAGGATGGTAGGAGACATACGTTCTCCCGCAGTGTCTCCTGAGCAATAGGGACATATCAGCAGGTTAGATTCCTATAGTTCCCTGCCAATGTGTCGCAAAGAAACACTCCCAGAATTGCTTGCATAAGTTAAAGCAGCACAGAGCTATTAAAATGGTAGTTCACCCCTAAAAAATTCTTTCCAAATCAACTGGTGCCAGAAAGTGCCAGAGATTTGTAATTTACTGATAGAAAAAATGATCCAGTCTTCCAGTACATATCAGCTGCTGGATGTCCTGCAGGAAGTGGTGTATTCTTTCCAGTCTGACACAGTGCTCTCTGCTGCCACCTCTGTCCATGACAGGAACTGTCCAGAGCAGTAGCAAATCCCATAGAAAACCTCTCCTGCTCTCCAGGCTGGAAAGAATACCACTTCCTGCGGGACATACAGCAGCTGATAAGTACTGGAAGACTTGGGATTTTTTTTAAAATAGAAGTGAATTACAAATTTCGGGCAGTTTCTGGCACTAGTCGATTTGAAAGAATTTTATTTTTTGCTGAACTACCCCTTTAACCTTATAAATTCTGTGGTCAGCACTCTGTTCAGATTGGGGCTCTGTGAAGTGATCGAAGAGTACCCGATGGTTCAACTTAGGCCATACCACTCTTTTGCATAAACCAGGCCCCTTTTTTATACCTAGTGGAAAATTGTCTAAAATTTATGATAAATTGGGAGAAAAGTCCCATGTGTCACAACCAAACAATCTCAGAATTGCTTGCATAAGTTATAGCATCACAGAGCTATTAAAATGTCAGATTTAAAAAATTTGACCCTTAAGCCCAATTTTTGCCTGGTCCTAGTCCTAAAATATCTATGATAAACATCCCAAAAAACTCTCCACAAAACACCACAAAATGCACTATACTTAGAGTATGCTGCGTTTAAAAAAAAAACAAATCAAGGACCCTGAAAATCTAACAAAGTCCCAGAATACCGTTCTGCTCCACTATAAATGGCATTGTTTGCGGTATGTTTAATGTTTCACTATATACTTGTTATTTATGACGTAACATCTGGCTGTAGCATTTTGGACCAAAACACTGAACAAAGTGATGGAGAAAACACTAAGAAAAAAAACGGTGTTTTTCAGGAAACGCACCATGTGAAAGCAGTGAAAGGGTGTCCCTTAAGATTCAGGTGATGATATCCCGTGCATGTGAATAGTGTATATGCCTAGGGAGATTATTGCGGCTTGATATGAAAGATGATATCACAGATTAGTTAACCGTATGGGCACAGCCTCGGGGGAGGTATGCGGAATGAATCAGATTAAACAAAATTGATACAGTGAATACTTAATCAAACAGACAAAGGTAGTCTGCACAGCTAATTAGGGGCAAATAGAGGGTCCCTCTTGTACCTCATTTAACTGACAAATTGTGCAGACAGTTTTAATGGGAGTCTGTTTAGCAGAGAGAAAGCTGCAGAGCTGACAGCTTGGCAAAATGTGGTTTCTGTAACACCACATGATGCTTATGGAAATAAGTCTGCTGCAGCTGAGCTCAACATAGGGAGAGACACTTAAGTGAAGGGGCCAACAGGAATCTGGATTCTGGACTCGATACCTAAATTGGTAGAAGGCAATGACAAAACAGCAGATTACCTGCCTCTACCACACAGATTTGCCCAACCACTTCATTGCTACGCTACTAAACAGCTTGGTTTGTATAAATACTAGTTAGGTAGAAGGTATCAGGAATGCCCCCAGGATATATGCCAAACATATCCATAGCGAAATGTTATCCACAACCAAAATGGGGTATAAAGGACAATTCATAAGAGTTACTGACTGAAGAGTTTTATGAACACCTTGTGATATTTGGAGGAATTCCATCGATCGACTATGTTTACACATGGTATTTCCATCAGTCTTTTTTCAACCAAAATCAGGAGTGGACCTCATTTGGCAAACTTACAATGGAAAGATTTGCACCATTTTCTGTGATGTCAATCCACTCTTGGTTTTGGAAAAAACAAACAAAAGACTGATGGAAATATTATGTATGAGCATAGCCCATTGATACAAAAATGTAAGCATCCTTTAAATGGATTTGTCAAAACAATCTATGAACTAAAAATAAACAATAAAAATAATTCCTCCAAATATTCACATGTAATGAAGATTTGTGAGTAAAATCAGTTGTGTAAACACTTTATCTCGTTTCATCCAGTCAAAAAGAAAAATCATTGTTACTGGCCCCACACCGCCCATTTAAATGCAGATAAAAATGAGTAAATTAAAGGGCTGCGCAAACAATCTGGCAATTACCCTGTTTCCCCACAAATAGGCCCTAGCATGCTTTTCAAAGTTTTTTAGGAGTAGGCTTGATATATAAGCCCTTCTCCAAAAATAAGCCCTAGCTACAGTAGGTTATGTCACAAAACATAGAGAATGGGCAAACCATAGTGCCCAACTGTCCTGGACAAGTGCTCTGCCAGTTCCCGCTAAGGCAACGCAAAGTTAGCTCGTCTGCGTCCGAGTCCCACTCTAGAGTCCTGCCTCTCAAGTCTGCAGATTGCAGAAGTCTACCAATATAGTCGTTAATCTCTGAATGGTACATTTTTACCTCCGGACAACATTTAGGAATACAAAAAAGGAATCAAGCATAATGTCTGATTGTTGTTCATGGAAAAAAATAAGACGTACCTTGAAAATAAGTCCTAGTGCTTTATTAGGAGGAAAAAAACATAAGACCCTGTGTTATTTTTGGAGAAACATGGTATTGGTGTGGTCTGGGCTGCACTATGATTGAGCCGTGTATAGAGCCTGAAAACAAGCTCCAATCTACAAGATCATCACTTGTTATATTGACCTGTTCGGCTCATCTTAAAGGGCCCTTGTATGGTGTCCTGAGTGTGGAGGATGTCTGAAACAATGGTGTGGGTGGGAATACCATTTGATTCTCGTGTGGATTTCTGTTCTGTTACCTGCCAACTGGCTCAAAAATTTTAAAATAAAGGAATAACATATAGGCCCAGATAAATCAATCTGTGAACAACAAAACTGGTGTAATTTGCCAACCAATCACAGCCCATCTACATGATCATGATAATTAATAATGTCTGTCATTATGAAAAAAGGCAGTTTTTTTTTCACCTGAAAAACGTAGTGGAAACATAGCCATAAACTTTAAATAGATGGCTATTCTGATCCATAGGTGCTTCTATGCTTCCGAGTTATGGAAGTCACACCACTTCACAGTTCCTGATTTGCGTGGGTCCCTAACCTAAATAGCGTAGCACTTGGTTGCCATCCCCACAGTACCAGTACCTGTACAGGGGGGAGTGACCCAGTGATCCAGAAACACCACTGCTGCCAGACCCAGCCTCCTGGCTCTCACAGACACTGCAGCAACAATGGCCACCACACAGCAACACACCAGACATGTCAATGACAATGGCAGATTGTTTTTACGGAATAAGACTTTTTTTTAAAACACTTATTTGTATAGATATAAAAAATTTACAATCATTGTATTTGAAACAATTGTGACTGTATATAAAAATAGTAGGAGATCATAAAAGAAATACTTGCTGATATTTGATACTTATACTTGATACATATTAACCTCTTCATGCCAGGTCATTGATGCATGGATGTCCAGGTCAAATGAAAGCAATGTTCCTCCTCTCTTTCTAAGAACCATAACGCTTTTATTTTTCCACCTACAGGGCTGGTTGGGGCATCATTTTTTGCACCATGATCTCTAGTTTGTATTGGTATTATTTTTGTGTAAAAGAAAAATTTTGATTGCTTTTTATTTATTTATTTTTTTAGTTTAAACTTTCATTGGGCTTCATTTTATAAGGGTGTTTTTGTTTTAATATTTTAAAAACTTTTTTCTCACTAGATTGCATATACTGATCAATGCTATTCCATAGCATAGCATTGATCAGTACTAGGACTTCGGTAAGTATTTAATCCCCACCTGTCAGTGTAAGTGATTGAGAAGCCTGCAGCCATGCTGCAGGGGTCCTTATCAGTCAGTGAGAGGTGCTTATCCTGTCACTGACTTCCTTAAATGCTGTGATCGCTGTGCATCGCGGTATTTAAGGGTTTAATGACAGGCAGCTGCAAGTCCACGGCTGCATGTCATTACTTCTGGAACCGGCAACACTAAAAGCCGCTTCACTGCAGGAACGTATATATTCGTTCCTAATGCACGGGGGTTAAAGGGGGTCCTCCAGCAAAACAAATCTTTTAAATTAACTGATGTCAGAAAGTTATATAGATTACTTCTATTTAAAAATCTCTAGTCTTCTAGTTCTTATGAGCTGCTGTATGTCCTGCAGGAAAAGGTGTATTTTTTCCAGTGTGAGAGGTTTCTATGGGTATTTGCTACTGGACAGAGGTGGCAGCAGAGAGTACTGTGTCAGACTGGAAATTATACACTAACATACTGCAGCTGAAAAGTACTGGAAGACAAATATAAAAAAAAAAAATGCAGAGAAACATCACACATTTCTCAACTTCAGTGAACTAGCCTGAACTTCTACCAGAAAAGATCAACCAAGCCACGGGCGGTATTCAGTCAAGGAAGAATGAAACAGGCAAAGTCTTTGTCAGCTCATCACTTATAGTACGTTGCTTTACAGGATTCAGTCTTGGTTCCCAGCACGAAGCAGGCGGTACGGTACACCTGGAGCCATCAGGTGATGAATGCAATCGGGAAAAATCTGGATGTTTACCGCTCCAAATGAATAAAGTAAAATTTTTTATTCATTTGGAGCAGTGGAAATCCAGATTTTTCCTGACTGTATTCAGTCAATGATACCACCTTTCAACAAGCCATACTGAAGTATAGCATGACTTGGTAAATACCCAAACAAGGTATCCATCCACAGACAGCTGTTTTGGGATATTTGCCCCTCATCAGTGTGGGACAGGATTCTGGCTTGAGGGAGCAAAGCCTAGTAAGTGCATTCAAAGGAATGACTGTTGACCTCAGGGACATCAAACAAAACACTGTGGAAACAACATCACATATTTCCCAACGTCAGTGAATCCTAGGAATTTAACCCCTAGAAGACAAATATGCAAAAATACTGCAGAGACACCATCACTTGTTTCTCAACGTCAGTGAACTAGTCAGACCTTCTACTGGGAAGGGACAGCCAAGCAAACGGGGTCTACAGTCAAGGAACCCAACTTCCAACAAGCCACAGTCAGCGGCCAGGGGGTTAATGGGGCGGCTGCAGACATACTCCCAGCGGGATATGCATTACGCTGTGAGTTTGTCTGCCATTGAATGTACAGGGCAGGATCCGCAGCGAGAAATCCACTGTGGATCTGTTACAAGTGAACGCACCCTTATAGGTTTTATTAAGGAATAGAGTTTTCTTCTATACTCAAAAAGCTTAAGCAGCTTTTCTGTGCCCATTATGGTCTATGAAGAGGGGAGAAAAGGCAGCCTTGCAGATCACATCATCCTGCAATCTTATCTCAAGTTTCTAGACCAGCACTGAGCAGTCTGACCTGTGATTCCAGCGTTTTATGAGCCCAGACAGTTTGTAGGGCTGTTTGTCTGCTCTTCCTCCTCACTCATCCCCCTCAGCCTCTCCCTCCTCCATAGGTTATAATGGACACAGCAAACCTTGGCTGATAATGAGCAGATAACAAGTGTGTGGGTTGGGAGGAAAGTACAGAAAGAGGCCACTAAAACCCTATTACAGAGGGTTTTTTAAAATCTCTTGGACTATTGATTTCTGCTAAAATATTTTAAATGACAGTTTAAGGATTCAAATCTGTAGTCTGGCAGAAAGAAAAGAAATGGGGACATGATTGAAACCTTTAAATATATTAAAGGACTAAATAAGGTTCAGGAGGGAAGTGTGTATAATAAAAAACTGAACTCAAGAACAAGAAGACACAGTGAGAGGTTAGTTGAGGGAAAGACCAGAAGCAACTTAAAATATTATTTTACTAAAAGAGTAGTAGATGCTTGGGACAAACTTCCAGCAGAAGTGGTAGGTAAATCTACAATAACTGAATGTAAATCTACCTATAGAAAATAAGAAATGAAATAGTAGAAGGGCCGACTAGATGGACCAGGGGGCCTTTTCTGCCAACAATCCTCTATGTTTCTATGTTTGTAAATTGCAAAATCCAAACTGAAATTCCACCACAAAGTACAATGAGTTTTAGCAAGTGTAATTCAAATGCAGTGTACAATATCTGCAAATGCTACACATACCACAGATGTTTGAATCTGCAGCACGCCCTATCTGTTGTGGAGCTTTGTCACAGATTTCACCCCATTGCAAACCCCATTCAAACACTAGTAATTGGTGTTCCGCTTATTTACGAGCAGCACCTGTCAGCAGGGACTCAGTTGCCTTCTGACAGTAAACACTCAAATACAAGTTATTTTTAGTTTGAATAAAACTACATTTGACTCAATGGATATTTCTTATTCCTGTTGTTAAAGAGTTAGATTTATTTTAGGCAATAATTGGCTCCATAGTGTAATTGAAATGTAAGATTGTTCCCAGCAGTGTGTTGGGAAAACTAGTAGAGGTAATTGATAAATCTCTTAATTTATTGCTAGCTCCAGCCTCTCAGTTACAGACAAACAAGCAACTGCCCTTACAGGGCAATGAGATTCCCATCAGAGACCCCAGTAGATATTGGCAATTGAAATGGCAAATTAAGTATGGCCACAAACCAGAAGTGACAGCTCAAGTAGCCAGATATAAAGGGTGTAACAATCTAATATTGCTAGAAACTGGCCAGACTTATCATATGGGCTAATCACAACAAAACCTGGGAAATAATAGCCTCCAGATGTTATTGCTTTGTTAACGTCTTCTCCCCAAAGACAAGATGCTGAATGAAGGCAGTTAGCAAACAAGGGGGTAGTATTGTAGTAATACAAAATGACAAGTAAAAGTGAGGGTCACTTTTCATAATGATAATCATTACACAGACACCACACAATAGAGTTACATATGCAGTGATTTTTAAAGAAAGTTGCCATTGTAAATGCAAATTATTCTTATAATAAAAATGTGAAAATCTAAATGAACCAACAGATGAGTTTTATGAGATGATAGGTGGCTATAGCTAGACATAGTGCACACACAACTCTGGCAGTCTACAAAAAACTAGTGACATAGCTATAGGACTTGCAAAGGACAGCAATTAAGCTCTATGACCTTTGGGGATTATAGCCCTCAAAGACGAGAGAAAATAAGCATAATAACTTAATGGTGCAATGACTTATGATAAGTGTATTAACAATGCTGTATACATAGCAAAACGATAGTATATATAGAGAGGCTTAGGCTAGGTTAACACTATGTAAAAATGACGGCTGTCTTTCACAACAACATCCGTCATTGCTCAAATGACGGGCAATATCTTGGAAGTAATGGACGTTATTTGCCCAATGACAGTCCTTATTATACAAGAAGGCCATCATTTTACATAATGTGAACCTAGCCTTAAAGGAGAACTCCGGGCTGGAGTCATTTTTCACAGAGTGCTGAAGTGTGTGTGTGTGTGTTTGTGGGGGGGGGGGGGGGGGGGTGAAAGAAGTAACTTGCTCTCAATCGGAAGATGGAGACAGATAAGGCTAAGTTCACACTACGTTTTTGCAATCCGTTTTTTGCAAAAAACGGATAAAAAACTGATGAACGTTCAGATCCGTTTTTCTATTTACTTCCATTATTAAAAAAAAAGGGGATCAAAACAGATACGTTTTTTTTTATGGACAGAAAAATGAGGTCAACCACGTTTTTGTGTCCATCAAAAAAAGCAGATCTATTTTGATCCGTTTTTCTTTTTTTTTTTTTTTTTATAATGGAAGTCAATGAAAAAACGGATCAAAACGGATGCACACAGCTTTTTTCATCAGTTCATCAGCAAAAACTTAGTGTGAACCCAGCCTTAGGAAAAAAAAAACATGTTCCAGTATCTGGCTCTAATCAGTAAAAACAAATCTGGTCAATATGTTCACTTTAGGCATTGTGGGACATTGGAATATGTTCAAACTCCGCAGTAGTTAGATACAGAGACAAACAGTTGGACTCGAGCATGCTTGAATTGCTTTCATCTCTACTATTTAGAGTTAATACCATGTCCATGTGGCATACATAGACAGGAGGAGAAAACATAAAGACTGATCTCTGCTGTTGTAGGATTTTTGCTCCTTGATTCTCTATTATGTATTAGGTAATGCTACCTCTCAGAGGCAAGAGTGATATAGCTATGCTTAGCTGAATTCCCCTTCTCATAGTTCTTCATAGTAGTGTCTGGACCTGCACTATATGCAAATCTGGTTGTAAAGAAAATTGTCATTAGCTGTATATCAGATTCACTAAAGGGCCACTTTCTTCTAGAGACAGCACCACTCTGGTTTCCAGTTCAAGTGTAGTTTGCAATTAAAGGGGTTATCCAGCGCTACAAAAACATGGCCACTTTCGCCCTACTGTTGTCTCCAGTTTGGGTGGGGTTTTGAAACTAGGTTCCCTTGAAGTAAATGGAGCTTAATTGCAAACTGCACCTGAACTGGAGACAACAGTAGGGGGAAAAGTGGCCATGTTTTTGTAGTGCTGGATAACCCCTTTAAAGGGAACCTGTCACCCCCCGTGCCGGGGTGACAGGTTCCCGACCCCCCGTTAGAGACCCCTATACTTACCTCATCGCGCCGGGTCCCGCTTCTGAAGATGGTCAGGTCCCGGAGATCTTAGCCGCCGCAGCCCGGAGCGCGCGCTGAGAGATGAGTCCAACGCTCATAGAGAATGACGGAGTGCTGGACTCTCCTGTCATTCTCTATGGGTGTTGGACTCATCTCTCAGCGCGCGCGCCGGGCTGCGGCGGCTGAGATCTCCGGGACCCGACCACCTCCAGAAGCGGGACCCGGCGCGATGAGGTAAGTATAGGGGTCTCTAACGGGGGGTCGGGAGCCTGTCACCCCGGCACGGGGGGTGACAGGTTCCCTTTAAGCTCTATTCACTTCAATGGAACTGAGTTACAAAACCTGCACCCAAACTGGAGACAAAAGCCATACTGTTTCTGGAAGAAAATGGCAATGCTTACATAGTGCTGGAAAACCCCTCTAACTCCCTCTAAACACCATCACCAGTAGCAGCACATATAACAGTACTGTGAGGCGCACTGTATCCAGAGGCGTAGCTAAAGGCTGATGGGCCCTGGTGCAAAATTTTAGCTTGCCCCCCCCCCCCCCATGAATTTAAGGTGACGCCCTCTCATGTGCCACCATGTCTTAATGAACTGTCACTGCCTCCCCCTCATGTACTGTACCACTGTCTACTATACTTAATGGACTGTACTGTGTCATTCTCTAATCATTGTTTACCAATCTTTGACTCTCCAGCTAAAAACCTACAACTCCTATCACAAACTAGCAGCAGGACATGATGAGGTTGTAGTGCCGCAACCTAGAGAGACAAAAGACTGCAAAACTACAACTCCCATCATGAGCTACCAGTAGGACATAATTAAGGTTGTAATGCTGCAATCTGAAGAGACACTGACTGCAAAACTACAACTACCATCATGAGCTGCCAGTAGGACATTATGAAATTATGTAGTCTCTGTCTCTCCAGATTGCAGCACTACAATCTTCAACTCCCATCAGGAACTGTCAGCAGGGCATGATGAAGGTTGCAGTTCTAGGCATAACCTGTCCATGTTCCTGCTCTTCCCTGGGGCTCACATCTACACATCTACTGTACATACATACACCATATACATACATCGTATACACATATACTGTGCATGCATACACATAGATCAAATACATACATACTGTAATGCATACACATACATACATTATATACACACATACTGTACATGCATACACATATACATATCACCCACACACATACTGTACATGCATACAGTACACTATACATACCATATACAAAAGAAACATACAATACTTCCTTTCAAATGCTCAAATCCCTATTATTAGTAAATTCCAGCAGCACATACAGATGTACTGTCAGGACAGGGAGGTACAGACACAACAAGACAGTGGGCCCTAGGTCTGAACCCACCCACTGTCCCTACCTACTTGCCTCAGTCGGCCCTAGGCGGCCGTGGACAACCACGTTGACGTTCCCTGCGCTAAATATGTGCACACGGAACAAGACGGACAAACAACACAAAAGAATAGTCAAACAAGCCGGTTCAAAAATCCAAACAGGCAACGCAGTACAAAATCAGCAAGCAAACGGGTAGTCAAAAAGTCAGGCAGGAGGTCAGGTATCAAGTCGAGCAAAACAAAGGGATTAGGAGTGGGGATCGCAGGAGTAGACAAGGGAAGCTCGGACCAGGGTATTAAGCTAATAACCAGCGCTGGAACTCTTTCTTAGCTTCCTTTTATACTGAACCAGAGCCCAGTCTGAATCCCCAGATATCCAGGTTCCAGATAGGCAGAGATTCCTGTCAGTCTAAAGACATACTCACCTGGAAAAATCAAGTCTCCTAGAAAATCAGATTAACTCCCGCATTGCCAGATAGCTGAGAAGCAAGCAGTTGTGGCACACAGAAGCAAAAACAGGTTCAGTTCACACCAGGTTACAGCACAATCCTGACATGTACCTTAGTAATAATATCAATGTATATCACCCATCGTATACAGCACGGCTTCAGAGAACATCTATTCCTCCAAGTTCGGTCTTTGACATCTCGGCATTGTTCACAGAGGTGAGATGAAAGATTCCATGATACATGTGCAACGTTTCAAGCCTTGACAAAGCATGCGTTTGCTCTTGAAACGTTGCACATGTATCATGGAACCTTTCATCTCACCTCTGTGAACAATACCTAAGATGTCAAAGACTGAACTTGGAGGAATAAATGTTCTCTGAGGCCGCACCGTATGCACTGGGGGATATACATGGATGTATTACTAATGTACATTTGTATGTGCTGCTGGAATTTACTGATAATGAAGATTTGAGCATTAGAAAAGAAGTATTGTATGTTTCTTATGTACATGGTATGTATGGTGTATGTATGTACAGTATGTGTGGAGGTGATATGAATATGTGTGTGTTTTTATGTGTTTCTTTATGGACTGGTATGTGATTGTGACAGCTGTGGAGCGGCTGTAGTGAAACACACCCAACACACAGGTGCAACATAGGATCCTGTTCACACTGTTATACTGTTGGATCCTGTTCACACTGTTGCACATATATCACCTACACACATACTGTACATGCATCATACACACACAAATTGTACATATATCATACACACACATACTGTACATGCATATATATGCATCATATACACATAATGTACATTCATACACATACACTCACCGGCCACTTTATTAGGTACACCATGCTAGTAACGGGTTGGACCCCCTTTTGCCTTCAGAACTGCCTCAATTCTTCGTGGCATAGATACAACAAGGTGCTGGAAGCATTCCTCAGAGATTTTGGTCCATATTGACATGATGGCATCACACAGTTGCCGCAGATTTGTCGGCTGCACATCCATGATGCGAATCTCCCGTTCCACCACATCCCAAGGATGCTCTATTGGATTGAGATCTGGTGACTGTGGAGGCCATTGGAGTACAGTGAACTCATTGTCATGTTCAAGAAACCAGTCTGAGATGATTCTAGCTTTATGACATGGCGCATTATTCTGCTGAAAGTAGCCATCAGATGTTGGGTACATTGTGGTCATAAAGGGATAGACATGGTCAGCAAATTCTGACCCTACCATCCGAATGTCGCAGCAGAAATCGAGACTCATCAGACCAGGCAACGTTTTTCCAATCTTCTACTGTCCAATTTCGATGAGCTTGTGCAAATTGTAGCCTCAGTTTCCTGTTCTTAGCTGAAAGGAGTGGCACCCGGTGTGGTCTTCTGCTGCTGTAGCCCATCTGCCTCAAAGTTCAACATACTGTGCGTTCAGAGATGCTCTTCTGCCTACCTTGGTTCTAACGGTTGGCTATTTGAGTCACTGTTGCCTTTCTATCAGCTCGAACCAGTCTGCCCATTCTCCTCTGACCTCTGGCATCAACAAGGCCCACAGAACTGCCGCTCACTGGATGTTTTTTCTTTTTCGGACCATTCTCTGTAAACCCTAGAGATGGTTGTGCGTGAAAATCCCAGTAGATCAGCAGTTTCT
Organism: Dendropsophus ebraccatus; assembly: GCF_027789765.1. Classification (NCBI taxonomy): domain Eukaryota; kingdom Metazoa; phylum Chordata; class Amphibia; order Anura; family Hylidae; genus Dendropsophus; species Dendropsophus ebraccatus. The sequence goes on from NC_091459.1 coordinate 55,004,670, forward strand.
GAAATACTCAGACCAGCCCTTCTGGCACCAACAACCATGCCACGTTCAAAGGAAATCAAATCACCTTTATTCCCCATACTGATGCTCGGTTTGAACTGCAAGAGATTGTCTTGACCATGTCTACATGCCTAAATGCACTGAGTTGCCGCCATGTGATTGGCTGATTAGAAATTAAGTGGTAACCTGCAGTTGGACAGGTGTACCTTATAAAGTGGCCGGTGAGTGTATATACATACTGTACATGCATACACATATATACATACTGTACATACATAAACATATACAAACATCATATACACACATACTGTACATGCATACACATATACATACATCATATACACACATAGGGAGGCATTTATTAAATCCGGCGTTTTTTACGCCGGACGTAAAAATGCCCCCGCAGCTCCGGCGCTACGGAGATTTATGTAGAGGCGGACTGCCTCTACATTAATCCCGTGCGCGCCGTTGCGCACCGCCGAAAACCTACGCCAGCTGAGGACTGGAGTAGGTTTTCGGCGTACATTTTGGCGGAACGGATGATAAATCGCGCGGACTCTGAGTCCGCGCCCTCCGTTCCGCCCACTTTCCGCCCCCTTTCCACCCCCTGGCGTACTCGGCGGAAAGTGCCGATTTGCGAATATTTTATTCGCAAATCGGCCATTTGCGTATAAAAAAATACACAAATCGGCACTTTCCGCCGAAAATCATCCGTTCGCCGGATGATACATGTGGCCCATACTGTACGTGCATACACATATACATACATCATATACACACATACTGTACATGCATACATACACACATACATGCTCTAAACACACATTGTACATTTACTGAGCACATTACATACAGAAACACACTTAATACACTTACACTTCCACACTGCATGTTTACAGCCACAGTTCTCATACACAGAGATAGGCAGGCAGACACACACACACACACACACACACACACACACACTTACTCACTTACTTATTATGAAGAAACTCCTGGTTGTCAGCAGCCCCTTGTCTCCCTCCTCCATCTTCCTCCTGGTTCCGCCCCTCCCCCTCCTCCTCCCATGCACCGACAGCAGAGGAGAGCAGGCAGGGGAGGAAACAGGGCCCCAGACTGCACGCTCACTGATCTTCTGCCTCTATCTTTCTCCAGGTCCGGGCCCCCGAGTTCTTCCTCCCCTCCTGCGACAGCAGATAAGAGCAGATAAGGGAGGAAACAGGACCCCAGACTGCTGACTCATTGCAGTTCTCCCGCATCGGCTATCACAGCTGATTCATGAGAACTGCAGAGATGCAGGAAGTGGCGAGGGAGCCCAGCGGGCCCCCAGTAGCTAGGGGCCCGGTCGCCATGGTGACCGGTGCTACCCCTATAGCTACGCCACTGACTGTATCCATACAAGCATGTACATATTCCGTGATGTTAGGCTCATGCTCAAATGGTAATAGTCCCATAAAAAATCACATTTTCACTATCACATTGGATGATGTTTTAATACATTTATACTTCTATTCAAAAAATCTAATGTTTACCTTACATGCTATTTTTGTGAATATAAAAAAAGAACCTGGTTGGTTGAAATTCTCCTGCTTTGCGTTTCTGCCAACCATTGACATCTGCTGGCCTAAGGCAAACATTTATCATATCCCCCACTTAACAGAGTCCTCAGTGGATGCCGCCCCAGGGTGGGCCTTTGTAAATTCATGTAATAGCTGCAAGCAGGCATTCAGTATGGAGAACAGACAGCTGTCAGAGTCCTAGCATACTCTGCTCCGAGGGGTGGTCATAGCTGGAGTGGGAAAGCACTAAGTACAATCATTGTTAAAGATGCCTGATGCCGAAAGTGAAATATGTTAACAAGGTGTGATGGATTACACCAGACAGAAGTGATGTTTCCTGGTCCTTCCCCCGCTGTGCCTTTGCCAGGGATGCTTTTAGTAATGCTTTGTTTGATTATTTTCAGCAACATTAATGGGATGAAAATGTGAAGCCAGATCTCATGTGACAAGTGTAAACTTCATTGATAGCTCAGAATGCAAAAGTCTACATTTGTGACATGATACTATACATTTGTTTCTTTTTTTTTAACAATACTTTATTAACATCTTATGTATAAAATACATGGATCTGCACCAGGATACATATAAAGGCATGACCATATAAGGCTATGTTCACACAACGTATATTGTCGTAAAATCATGGCCGTTGTACAACGGGCGTGATTATTACGAGAATATACGTTGCATTGCTGTCTATGTGATCCTGGCCGGAGCGTATACACATAGTATACTATCCTGCTGGGATCCCTAGTGGCGCCGCAAACAACTGACATGTCAGTTTTCTGCGGCCGCTATTAAGTGAATAGCAGCCGCAGAAGCCCATGTTAGTGCACACTATGGAGCAAGCGGATCCGGCCGCACGCTCCATAGCATGCAGTGTAAAGTTCTGATGTGGGCGCGCACGGATGCGCCCGCATCAGAACACTGCGGCCTGAAAGATCATCCGGCCGGTACTGCAGTGATATTGGGATGATCTTTTCAGCGACCGGACGTTCCACGACCCGGCCAGGTCACGGAACGGCCGGTCTCTTACGCTATGTGAACATAGCCTAAAAGATACATTAGACTTTGGAACTTACAATTTCATGCCTATGATACACAAAATAGGTCTACAACCTTTGGCTTTGTTCACACAGCGTATAAACAACAGCCGTTGTTTGGCACTCAAAACAATGACCGTTGTATGCAGTGAAAATTGCAGTGAAATAACTGCACAAGAGTCAGAAATAATTGACATGTTCATTATTTCAACGGTTGTTATTATTATTATTGTTGTTGTTATTTTTTAAACAACGGTTGTTGTCTGCACTGACTTCAATGCAACCAATTTAACTATGAAAAGAACGGCTGTTGTTTTAAGTGAACACATTGGCTGTTCTTGACATAAAATGAACGTTGTGTGAACATAGCCATTTAATAAAAGTTAACAGTGCTTCCTGACATAGGATGCCTTTTTTTCAGTGTATTAACAGAAATTGAAAGTCCCTCTCAAAAAGGCATTAAATCATACTGCCGTCCCTGTGGTTTCACCAGAGATGATAAAATTGCTGTCAATTGATGTGTCACAGGGCTTCTATCTGGACTTAGATGTTTCCCTATAGTTCTTCAAAGAAAAAGGTAGTAAATCTCTAACAAGAATAGCAAAAACTATGAAACCCAACACAGTCTGCCCTAGACCTGCATTTATCTGGTGACAAAACTTTCTCCAAGAAATTTTAAATTTTTTATAAAAAAAAAATTGTTTGCAGATTTATCTAAGATGCATTTAGTATAATCAGCAGTGACAAGTTCCGACACCCTTTAAAGGGGAACTATCAGCAGGTTAGAAGAAACTAACCTGCTGATAGCCCCCTATATAGCGCCAGGGAGTACCATTAGGAGCCCGCCCCTCAATGAAGGGTACGAGCAGGAAGATGCGGCACTGCTCCTAACAGTGCTCCGGAGCAGTTTTCCCTGACTAACAGTGCGGGACTAGCGCTTTTTTAGCATTTTTTTAAGCGTGTATACTGTGCCGGATAAATAATAAAATAATTTTATTGTTCAGGTCAAAACGGATACGATGATACCTAATATGTGTATTTTTTTTTTACTTTTTTATGTTTTATGTAGAAAATGGGAAGGGAGTGGATTTTTTCTACTACATTTTATTTTATGTACCTTTTGCTTTTTTATGTCTCACCAGGGAACCTTTCCAGTGATTCCTAAATTACTACTGTAGTATGCTGCACTAGTCACCTAGTGCAGTGTATTACATACTTGCCTGTAAGCAGGTTTTTATTTGAAATCATGACACCAAAAATGAGCCCCCCAACCAGCCCTGTAGGTGGAAAAAAAGTATTATGGCTCTTAGTAGACGAGGAGGATTGTTATAAGCAATCATTAGATATGCCCCACTGCTCATGCCCCATACATATGAGCGGACTTGAAACAGATCCCGCCTCCTTCACTGAGTGGCTGAGCGGACCTGAGACGTCACGTCTCGGGCCGGCGTCAGACACCCGGAAGTGGCCGGGAACCGGGCACCAGAGCGCCGCGATGCGGACCCAGCAAAAGGGTGCCCCTCGCTGGAGTACCCCTTTAACTTTATGAACAAATGCTGTACTTTTTTTGTTGCATCTGCAAAAAACACAGATTGTGTATGCACTACAGGTGCACTTTATACAGATTTTTTTGTGGATTGGGGTCATGATAGTGAACACAATGTATGGACCATAAAAAAACACTGAATGTGTGATGTGTGAATGAGGCCAAAGTAAACAAGTGTATTCAACACCAATCCCAAATTTGCTTTGAGTGACTGCTGTTCTAGTTCAGTGTTCAGTTCCGGTTATATGATATTACAGGTTGTAGCAAACCCATACTGACCCAGGTTCTGGGCATGTGAATGTAATAGAGAGGGAAATGGTCAGTAACTTATATGTTAAAGGGGTTATCCAGCGCTACAAAAACATGGCCACTTTTTCCCCTACTGTTGTCTCCAGTTCAGGTGCGGTTTGCAATTAAGCTCCATTTACTTCAATAGAACTGAGTTTTAAAGGGAACCTGTCACCCCCCGTGCCGGGGTGACAGGCTCCCAACACCCCGTTAGAGCCCCATATACTTACCTAATCCCGCCGGGTCCCTCTTCTGGAGGTGGTCGGGTGACGGAGATCTCAGCCGCTGCAGCCCGGCGCGCGCGCTGAGAGATGAGTCCAACGCTCATAGAGAATGACAGGAGAGTCCAGCGCTCCGTCATTCTCTATGAGCGTTGGACTCATCTCTCAGCGCGCGCGCCGGGCTGCAGCGGCTGAGATCTCCGTCACCCGACCACCTCCAGAAGCGGGACCCGGCGGGATTAGGTAAGTATATGGGGCTCTAACGGGGTGTCGGGAGCCTGTCACCCCGGCACGGGGGGTGACAGGTTCCCTTTAAAACCCCACCCAAACTGGAGACAACAGTAGGGGGAAAATGGCCATGTTTTTGTATATTGTATGTTTTTGGATAACCCCTTTAATGCTGATGGGTCTGCCTACCATACTTTGCAGAGCTTGATGACAGTGAAGAACTGAATACTGGATCAGTCCCCTGGATCAAACAAAGCTGACAGATGAGAAATAAAGCTACTAGAGGCAATGAACTGTTTGCAGTGTCCAATGAACATAGTGGTATGCCTTCACTCTGATTGATAGCTTGGGGAAGCCAATTGTTAGGGTTTAAAGAGATCTAAGGACATGAGCCCCAATGTTTGCTATGCCCCCCACAAATATATATTGAGGCCAGCATACATGCAACCTGTACCTACAGATGTGTGTCAGCTCTGTCCCAAATGCATTGGTATGCAAAAGTCCATCTCCTAAATGCAGCTCATTGTGGTACCCCCATAAGTGTATCATACTGTATTAATACCCAGACTGATAATGCTTTGTTTCCCCACTAATAATGCCCCCAGTGTCTCCATGTAAAGCCTCCACTGTGTCCTATGTAATAATTGCCCCCTGTAATAAGGCCTTCCCACCAGGGCCGTATTTGCCACTAGGCACCCGTGGTCCGGTGCCTAGGGCGGAACACTGCAGGAGGCAGTACTTTTAAGAGCAAAAAAAAAAAAAAACATTCCCCCCCATGGTCGCTTGGGAGAGTGGGCGGGGCGGGAGCGGAGTCACGGTCGCGGCCAGGAGAGGGTGTGGGCCGCTCCCTGGTGTCAGCTCCTTGCCTCAGTGATGGAGAAGGCAGTGCAGCTCATAGCTTCCCTGCTCCACTACTGAAGCAAGGAGCTGTGAGAGCTGCCACTGCGCTGCAAGAGGAGATGGAAGCCTCCCCTGCCTGGGCCTGAAGAAGACCACCAGCATCTGGCATTACCTGGGTAAGGAAAATAGGGGTGGGGGTTGCCGGTTGAAGGGTGCTGGGCCAATGTTGCAGGGGCGGAGCTGGGGGCATCCACTAGGCCCTGAGCAGAATCTGGGTGGGATCTGCACCATGGCCTAGTAAGCAGTATGGTGAGGGGGAGGGGGATCCTGTGCCTGTAACCCCCCCCCATGTAATGTTCAGGGGCTGGGGAAAGGGGGTGCTCTGTATAGGCACCAGGCCCTAAGCAGTACATGGGTGAGGGGGGGGTACTGTATTATACAGGATCCCTTGCCCCCTCTCAGTATACTCAGCCAGCATTTTGTACTTAGCCTGATGGACGTCACCTAGCTTTCCCAGCATCCTGTAATCAGTATAATGGAGGTCACCCAGCTTTCCCAGTATCCTGTAGTCAGTATAATGCCGGTCACCCAGCTCTCCCAGCATCCTGTAGTCAGTATAATGGAGGTCACCCAGCATCTTGTATAGTACGCAGTATAATGGCGGTCACCCAGCTTTCCCAGCATCTTGTAGTCAGTATAATGGCTGTCCCCCAGCTCTCCCAGCATCCTGTAGTCAGTATAATGGAGGTCACCCAACTTTCCCAGCATCTTGTAGTCAGTATAATGTCGGTCACCAAGCTCTCCCAGCATCCTGTAGTCAGTATAATGGAGGTCACCTAGCTTTACCAGGATCTTGTATAGTACACAGTAGAATGGCGGTCACCCAGCTTTCCCAGCATCTTGTAGTCAGTATAATGGCGGTCACCCAGCTACCCCAGCATCCTGTAGTCAGTATAATGGAGGTCACCTAGCTTTCCCAGCATCTTGTATAGTACGCAGTATAATGGCGGTCACCCAACTTTCCCAGCATCTTGTAGTCAGTATAATGGAGGTCACACAGCTTTCCCAGCATATAATACACCCCTACCCCCAGGGCCGTAGCTAGGGGGGGGCAAAGGGGGCAGCTGCCCCGGGCGCCGAGACCAGGGGGGGCGCCATCACAGGGAACAGAGAGAGGATGGCAGTGGATGAGGCAGCCTGGAAGTGTCCTTCCCTCTGTCAGGCAGGGGACGATTTTTACTTCATCAAAAGCGGTATTTCCCATACTGTACTGTCTCCTGGCTGCTGTTTAGCTATAATTTGTGCAAAATCGCGGCATTTTTACCGTGATTTTGCGCAAATCAGGGCTAAACAGCAGCCAGGAGACAGTACAGGAAAGAGATGGTGAAGGACCTTGACATGTGACTATGATGTCACCGCAGGTCCTGTATGTACACTGCACTATGGAGGAGGAAGAAAGAAGATACAGGTGTGGGGGAAGGGGAGGACAATCAGGGGTGCACAGTGTGCGGAGGGGGGTGATGGTTGCCCAGTGTGGAGTGAGGGGGGTACAGGGTGACACTACTAGTCTGGGATGGGGGAGACCCATAAGAGAGTTGAGGTCCAGTGTTTATTTAGGGGTCTGGTTATACATTATTCTATACTTAACCCCTTAATAACTGCCCTCTCCAAATATATATCACATTTATATAAACCTTATCTAATATCTGCAGCGGAAGGGAACCTTGGCTCTCCAGCTGTTGCAGAACTACAACTCCCATCATGTCTGGACAGCCAATGTTTTAGCTTTGACTGTCCATGTATGATGGGAGTTGTAGTTTTGCAACAGCTGGGGGAGCCAAGGTTCCCTACGCTAATCTATAAAGCACCTTTATCTGTATATACAGTTACCATTATAGAGCCATTTTTCTAAATTATATTTATTTTGAATTTGGTGACGGCATACCTTACTGGAGGTATTACTGCTGCTGTTGTCTCCGCTGCTGAGTGGAGTTGATCGGACATCGGAAAATCTTAGGTTCTATAGAACTCAAACATTCATGAACCTGCCGCATTTGCTGATGCCTGCCTGGTCCGTGGGGAAGGAGGAGACAGCCCGGGTACCACCTGGAATTCCGGGATTCAGCCTAGGTAATAGCCTAGGTAATAGGCTGAATCCCGGAATTCCTGTCAGTACCCGGGCACTCTCCTTCTTCCCCATGGACCGGGAAGGCATCAGCAATCTAATGCGGCAGGTTCGTGAGTGTTCGAGTGCAATTGAACCTAGGATTTCCCGAGGTTTGATCGACTCTACTGCTGAGCGTACCTGTGCATTAGGAGACGGCACCACAGAATCACATTACACTGGGGGTCACACTGGAAATAGATCAGGATGCTTCGCCTCCTAATTCACAGGTTCAGACAACAGGGAGCGGAGACAACGGCGCCTCCTCAGGTACAGACAGCAGGGAGCGGAGACAACAGCGCCTCCTCAGGTACAGACAGCAGGGAGCGGAGACAAGGAGCCTCCACAGGTACAGACAGCAGGGAGCGGAGACAACGGCGCCTCCTCAGGTACAGACAGCAGGGAGCAGACACAACAGCGCCTCCACAGGTACAAAATTGAATCTTTGCCCCGGGTGCAAGAGACCCTAGCTACACCTCTGCCTCCCCCCCCCCGTGACAAGGCATACGACTGCAAACCACACCCCCAATTGGCCACGCCCCCACAAACCACACCCTCAATGTATGGGGGGGGTGTCAGCTTCTAAAGGTGCCTAGGGCAGCATGCACTCCAAATACAGGCCTGCTTCCCACAATAATAATGCCCTCTGTGCCTCCATACAGTAATAGTACCCCTTTGTGCCCCCTTTGCAACTACAAAAATAATGGCCCAATGCAGAAATAATACCCCCTGCGCCCCATACATAATGTCTCCAGTGCCCTGATACATAAATCATATCTCCTGTGCCCCCATACTGAAATAATGTCTCCTGTGCCCCCATACAGAAATAATGCCTTCTGTGCCCCCATACAGAAATAATGCCTCTGTGCTCCCATACAAAAATTAATGCCTTCTGTGCCCCCATACAGAAATAGGACCAGAAAAAAATTACCTAGTCCCACTTCTTATATAAAGCACTTCTCCCTTCACTTACACAGGATGTAGAAATTTTAGACCTTCAGCCTATGAGCAACTAGACATGATCCCTACATGAGCAGGTGCGATGAGGCCTGAAGTGTCTGCAGCCTGTGTGAATTAACAGCAGAGGAAGAAGCTGACAGCTAACAGGAATCTAACTCCTGATCCGCTACTTCCACCAATGTAAGTCTATGAGGCTACACTGCCAGAATTATCAGCTGGCTAGGGAGTGGATATTACAGCTGCCTCACTCTCTCCCTGCTATATCTCCTGATCACAGTGGATCTCAGCAGTGAGATCCACTGCTATCAATAACTTTGCTGTCAATTTTTTTCTTTAATGACAGTGATGCGTTAACTGTTTTATGAAAAATATACTCATAAATGAGGGCTATTTAAGGACTATAGTAGTGCAGCCCTACAACACCAGCATATGGGCAATGCCTACATAATCTGTATTCTGTGTATTGTAAAATCGAAAGACTCGACTGTCTGCTTTGCTTGCCCCTATGCTTTGATATTTGCACAATGCAAAGTAACTACAGATGAACAAATACCAACTTAAGGGCACCGATCTGTCCTTCTTTCCAGCTCCCTCCTTGTAAATATTCATCCGGCCAAGATGAATATTCACAAGAAGAGGCAGGCTGGCAGGGTGGATTGGTGCAGGGGCGGTGGCAGTCCCGACTTCAGTGCACCAAACCACCTTATTAACATATAAATTAAACTATAGATTTAACGACAATGGTGCTGAGGATGAAGGTAAGAAAATGATTTACATTATTAGCATCCCCAGTGCTATGGACACATAACAGCAGGTTACAGTTTTCTAACCTAATGTTAGTTTCCCTTTAAGGAGATAAAGGACAAAGCAATAACTTTGTCAAACGAGCAAGGTAGTCAGGAAACCAAATACAATAGGTAATCAGAAGCATACAAAAAGAACAATACTATGTATATGATATAACTAGCACTGGGACCTGTTCTTTGTTTTTTTCAATATGGTGCCTTAAAGTCTAATTGATAGGGTGGCCATGCATTCTACACATACATTTACCGCGATTATGTCTGCCATTAGATTCCCTGGGGGCGTAGTTGGCAAGATGAAATATAATGCATTGTGGTGGGGTACAGGTACACTTTAATAGGGAAGTGCAGCGGGAAAAAAATCTTTCAAATCTACTGGTTTCAAAAAGTTATATAGATTTGTCATTTACTTCCATTAAAAATCTCCAGTTTCCTATTATTTATCAGCTGCTGTATGTCCTGCAGGAAGTGGTATATTCTTTCCAATCTGACACAGTGCTCTCTGCTGCCACCTCTGTCCATGTCAAGAACTGTCCAGAGCAGTAGCAAATCTCCATAGATAACCTCTCCTGCTCTGGACAGTTCCTTTCATGGACAGAGGTGGCAGCAGAGAGCACTGTGTCAGACTGGAAAGAATACACCACTTCCTGCAGGACATACTGCAGATGGTAAGTACTGGAAGACTAAAGATTTTGAAATAGAAGTAAATTATAAATCTGTATAAATTTGTCCGAGTTCCCCTGTATTGGCTAAAAACGAGATATACAATATTCAGTTAACAAGATTTTTGTACAAGAAGCTTCAACATTTTTTATTATATTGTTATAGGGAAGAATGTCTATTATATTACAAATTGAATATCAAATATACAACATCATCACAACAACACAGAGTGAAGTCATTGGCTATGCATTTAAATGTATATAACATGGGGAGAGCCCCAACCAGTATTGACCTGGCCCCATATAGTTAAATATAATGACTGGCATATATTAGCAGCATTTGACTTTAGTTTAACATCTGTCCACAATCAATCAATATCCTCCAATGCCGGAGATTTAAAAAAAAGGCATCTTTTTGAATTAGCACAACCTAAAATTAGCCAAATACGGTATATACATCTTGTGTGTGACTTGTTTCCAGACACATGATATTAGTAGTACTACAGGAAGGAGGTGTATCAATGCAACAGGATGGACCCTCTGGGCTCATTACTCAACTTTTGGCAGTCAATCACTGAAGCCGCACAAGCTGTCAATCATGATGAGATCCTCACAAACAAGGTGACAATAAGTTGTGGCAGTACATTACAGATTAGCTGTCTGCTGCATGCTGTTCAGCCCACCCCCATCTAAGTGGGGTGTCATATGATGGTGATTTGGGAAGGTAAAGGACACTTTCTAGGAAGGGAAGGATTATAAAACAGAAGTTTTAGTTTTATTAAGTTAAACTGTTTTAAATATTCGATTAACATTTTAGCAACAAAGTTGCGGTATGGTGCTGACTTGTATGACAGGCTCACAATGTTCAGTGCAGCTTAAACCTAATATTCAAGTTAGTGTCATTTGAAAGCATTGTTTTAAACATTGGAGAGAAGACAATTGCAGAACATAAAATTCTTTATACATAGAGTAACAGTTCCATAATCTTCAATTAATAATGAGGATAAAAATAAGGTACATAGTTGCTCAACCAGAAATCAGTTCAAAGCTTAGTCAGAATTTAAAGGGATACTCCAGCGACTTTTTTTTTCAAACCAACTGATGACAGAAAGTTAGAGCAAATGTACAACTAGGTACATCGCTATAATTCTTGCATGAACAGACTGACATGAACTTTTTTTGAGCTGCTTCCCGGTTCCATCACATGGCGCCAGTCTATTCCTGAGCACCGGTCCAGCACGCTGGCACGCGGCTCCATTGATTCTAATTCTCTGTTCATGTAAAAACACAAAGCAATGTACCCAGTGGTACATTCACTTTAAACAGATTTGTAATTTATTAAAAAAATAAAAACTCCTTCAAGTTTGACTATGCTAATCCCCTTACACCACTACGGTGTTGCTTTAGTAGTATGCTTTGGGTCATTTCCCTGTCTCAGTCTCAAATCTATGGCAGACCCAAACTGATTTTGCTCAAGAATATCCCTGTATTTAGCACCATCCATCCTCCCCTCGACTTGGACCAGTTTTCTAGTCCCTGCTGCTGAAAAAGATCCCACCAGCATGATGCGGCCACCCCCATGTGTCACTGTGGGGATGGTGTTCTTGGGGTGATGAGATATGTTGGTTTTACAGCAGACATAGGGGGATATTTATGAAAGGGTGTAAATATACACCTGGTGTAATCCGCTCACAGCAGCCAATCACAGCTCCGCTTTCAGCCCTGGTAAAATATAAGAGGAGCTGCGATTGGTTACAGATTACACTAGGTGTATATTTACACCCTTTCATAAATTTCCCCCATAGTCTTTTCCTTGGTGGCTGCAAATTTCAATCTGACCATAATCCCTTTCTCCATACATTTAGGGAATCTCCCTCATGCTTTTTGGCAAACTCAAAATAAGCCTTCTTATTTTTGGCTGTAAGTAAAGGCGTTTTTTTCTGGCCACTCTTCCATAAAGCCCAGCTCCATGGAGTGTACGGCTTATTGTGGTTGTATGGACAAATCCGACAGTCTCTGCTCTATGGAACCAAGTAGTATACTCAGCCAGCTGAAACCACACCATCCTGAATACGCTCCTCCCCGTGCAAGGACAGTGTGAGTTCACCGCAGTAGTAGATGCTAAGGATTTCCTTCAACTCAGTACAGTCCAAAACTTGGACTTTTGGGCTTGGTTCACACTAGGTATATTTCAGTCAGTATTGTGATCCTCATATTGCAACCAAAACCAGGAGTGGATTGAATACACAGAAAGGCTCTGTTCAGACAATGTTGAAATTGAGTGGATGGCCGCCATTTAATGGCAAATATTTGCTAATATTTTAAAACAACTGCTGTTATATTGAAATAATGACCGTTATTTACTGTTATATGGCGGCCATCCACTCAATTTCAACATTAAAAACACAGAAAGGTAGTGTGAACGCAGCCTCAGACTGTACCGAGTTACTGTAAATCATTTGCATCTCTGCTCTGTGTGTATGGATTATTGTGATGGGATAAACAGATCCTCCAGTCTCTCCTCTATGGAGTGTATGGTTATTGTGATAGTATATACGAATCCTCCAGTGTCTGCTCCATGGAGTGTACCATTATTGTGATGGTATATGCAGATCCTCCAGTCTCTCATCTATGGAGTGTACAGGTTGTGATGGTATATACAGATCCTCCAGTCTCTCCTCTATGGAGTGTACAGGTTATTGTGGTGGTATATGCAGATCCTCCAGTCTCTGCTCTATGGAGTGTACAGGTTATTGTGGTGGTATATACAGATCCTCCAGTCTCTCCTCTATGGAGTGTACAGGTTATTGTGGTGGTATATGCAGATCCTCCAGTCTCTGCTCTATGAAGTATACAGGTTATTGTGGTGGTATATACAGATCCTCCAGTCTCTCCTCTATGGGGTGTACAGGTTATTGTGGTGGTACGAACTGATCCTCCAGTCTCTGCTCTATGGAGTGTACATGTTATTGTGGTGGTATATACAGATCCTCCAGTCTCTGCTATATGGAGTGTACAGGTTATTGTGGTGGTATGTACAAATCCTCCAGTCTCTCCTCTATGGAGTGTACAGGTTATTGTGGTGGTACGGACTGATCCTCCAGTCTCTGCTCTATGGAGTGTACAGTTATTGTGGTGGTATATACAGATCCTCCAGTCTCTGCTATATGGAGTGTACAGGTTATTGTGGTGGTATGTACAAATCCTCCAGTCTCTCCTCTATGGAGTGTACAGGTTATTGTGGTGGTACGGACTGATCCTCCAGTCTCTGCTCTATGGAGTGTACAGTTATTGTGGTGGTATATACAGATCCTCCAGTCTCTGCTATATGGAGTGTACAGGTTATTGTGGTGGTATGTACAAATCCTCCAGTCTCTCCTCTATGGAGTGTACAGGTTATTGTGGTGGTATATACAGATCCTCCAGTCTCTGCTCTATGGAGTGTACATGTTATTGCGGTGGTATGGACAGATCCTCCAGTCTCTGCTCTATGGAGTGTACAGTTATTGTGGTGGTATATACAGATCCTCCAGTCTCTGCTTCATAGAGTGTACGGTTATTGTGATGGTATATACAGATCCTCCAGTCTCTCCTCTATGGAGTGTACAGTTATTATGGTGATATATACAGATGCTCTATGGAGTGTACGGTTATTGTTGTGGTATATACAGATCCTCCAGTCTCTGCTCTATGGAGTGTACAGTTAATGTGATGGTATATACAGATCCTCCAGTCTCTGCTCTATGGCGTGTACGGTTATTGTAGTATATATACAGATCCCTCAGTCTCTGCTTCATGCAGTGTATGGTTATTGTGATGGTATATACAGATCCTCCAGTCTCTGCTCTATGGAGTTTATAGTTATTGTGATAGAGTGGACAGATACTTCAGTCTCTACTTGGGAACTCTGCAGCTTCTTCAGGGTTACCTCTGGTCTCTGTTCTGCCTCTCTGAATATTGCCATCCTTGCCCGGTTTGGGAGTATTGGAAAATGATCCTCTCTTGGCAGGTTTGCTATGGTACCATATTCTTTCCATTCGGTAAGGGTGCACAGTCATACAAGGTGTACCGTGTGATGTACAATGTCCTTTACTTTGATAAACACCAAGACCTGGCAGCATTAAAAAAGGTGCTACACCAAGCAATTCATTCCTGTCCTGGGTCCAGGAAACTAAGGAGGCCCATAGGATCTCACTTTTTATGAGAAGACAAGTTCCTGTTTCAGATTTTGCATGGGGCCCACCATCTTTAAGTTGCATCTGTGAACTAAGCAGTAAAGAAAAATACTGTATATGCGACAATTGTATAGGGAAGCAGGATGTGTACTTTGCCAGACTATGCTTCTACAGACACTTTGGTATTCATCTGGAACTGTATAAGGCTATGTTCACATGACATTTTTTCCATCCTGTTTAATATTTTTTAAAATGATGTCCATCATTTTGAGTTCAAGATGAGGTCAGTCATTTTGCGTTTTTGATGCCCGTCATTACAATGTTGGTACATTATTCTAGTTCAGGTGGACTGATTGCCCTTTGGGTGTGTCTTTTGTAAAGAAGTCCATTGAATTTAATAGTAAAGACAGCAAAAGGACGGTGAAAAGATAAAAACTGTGTGTGAAAAACTAAAAACTAACGTCTACTATTTAATACCCTGTATGCTTTGGGTGGCCGTCATTCCATTCACTTCAATACATTCGTTTGAAGACAATTAAAATGCAATAATAGCGGAAATCATTTTAAAAGAAAAAGCACATACCTTTTCGCTTTTCTTTTTTTACTTAGTGTGAAAATAGACTTCAACTGTCTTATTTGATGATATTGTAAGGGCTGGAGGGAGCGGATCCACTGGTCCACCGCAAGTGATGGAAGATGCTGCATCAGGGAGCAGAGTCTAAAGGCCCTATTCCACCAACAGATCTGATGACAGTTTATCTGCCAAAGATTTGAAGCCAAACCCAGGAACAGACTATAATCAGAGAACAGGTAAAGGAAAGACTGGATTTCTCCTCTTTTCAAATCCACTCCTGGGTTTGGCTTCTAATCTTTGGCAGATAATATGTCGTCAGATCTGTTGGTGTAATAGGGCCTTAAAGGGCCGCTGTTCTTTATCAGAGCCTGGCGCAAGACAGAATGGACTTGCTGCAGTAGGTAACCCCCGGGTTGCTACAACTAAGGTGACTAGCTTGCGAAGGCGGCTAAAGTGTAGCGTAGTACAGGAATATAAAACAAACCCATAGACAAGGACAGGCAGGAAAGTTATTGTTAGTTGCAGGCAAACAAAGTCAGGATTGAGGCGAGAGTCTGATACACGGTTTAGACAGAAACAGGTTTGGGAATGTTTTCTCAATAGGCTATGGGAAGTAAAGGAAACAAGGGTGACAAGGAGGAACATGAAAGGCTGACTAAGAAAACTAGGGTGACTAGCAGCTTTAAAATTTAACAGAGCCAGCACACTTGCACCCTCGGAGGCAAAGACACAAACGCTGGCCGGGGTGCAGGGAGCAGGCGTGAATGAGGAGACTGGGGACCAGGCCTGCTGGTGTAGCTGTGCCCCGACAACCAGGACATGGCACCATCTGCAGGTGACAGTACGAGAGAGCCATGGACATGAGTGCGGCCACGACCAGAGGTGCAGGTCACAGCCATGGCTTTGACAGATATATAGTACTGGCATTCAAATTTTGCCGTGTAAACAGATATAGAATAAATGCCTTTTAGTAATATATCGGAAAGTATGGCTGAAAAATGTAATAGACTGAAATGAAAATAGCATAGTAAGTCAGCACTGACATTGAATATAGGAAAATGCTATCTAGTAGGCCTGGTTCATATGAATGTATGGTTTTCATTTTGACATGTTGTTTGACAAGGTGATCTATCAGTGCCAATCTGTTACTTGCACAGTCAGAGGGCTATTGGTATTATGGCATGTCACTAATCCCTTCACCTCCCATTACATGCTTGCATTTATACTTGAAATAAGTCACTCGGTTTTGCAATACAAATTACCTGCATAGTGAAGATTACCCACAGAGGCAATGACTATAATAAGGCAGATTGAAAAGAGGACTAGAGAAAATGTCTGTGGGTTCCTGTCACCACGTGTCAACATTGGGCCCAAAGCTTTACATTTCCTGAAGAGCAGCTTCATTATCAAATGTATAGCCTACCTATCAGTCTTCAGTCCCACCATTCTGACACAGGAAAGAAAATTATTTTCACATTAGCAACTCACTAATGGCCACAAATTTTCTACCTGGAACACTGCTGGAGTCAAATGCATTGTTTTAACACCAACCTGAAGGCATTGTTATAATGGAAAGGCACAGCCTGCGGATCCTTCTGTGATGCATATGGAGAAGTGGGCTGGGCGGAGAATTGTCACAGTCATTCATCATCCTCCATCAATGTCATCAACATCTCATGCTGAGAACCCAACAGGAGGAAATCTGTCACTCAAGCCTCCAGACAACTTGACAGCAGTTTACTGTATAGTATAGAGAATATGGTAGACTTGTCTCACATACTGACAACATCTTGCAATAGATAATTCAATCAGTCTACATTTGTTCTGTATTTTAGGATTATTGTTTGCTAGTTATTATGGGGAAACCAAGCGTGCAGCTTAAGACAAAGTGCTAGAAGTTTGCCTAAGCAATCCATCATCTTGATCATAGGAATGAAAAAGTACAATACTGTATATAGTAGTGATATGACCTCAATACAAGCAATATATATGTATGGGTGATCCAAAATATAGCCTTTAACCAAAAAGATCCACAGCTCCAAACAGAATAGAGAAGAAAAATGTGTCACCCCTTAATGCTTCATCGAGCTGGTGGTACCACTAAGTACATATCAATAAGTGTTGAGCGAGCATACTGCTAGAGCAACTAATGGATGAACCATCACCATTTACAGCACCCACAGAAACCTGACTAGTCTATTTTTTTTTTTTGTTATAATTTTTGTATATTTCTCTTCTTCAGGGGATGTTTAAATGAAATATACAAAAATTAGAATGAAAATATGTAATAGCTTTTTGCAAACTACTTTACAAATCTGGCAATATAGGCGGGACTTGCACTCAAGCACTCAAGCATTAAAAAAAGCTAAATTCATTAACAGTAACAAGGACAAGGCATAGTAGTACTTGCTCATCTCTAACATTGATAAAAGCATATGTCCCTGGGCCCTAGCACATCTATGCCTCACTGGGCTCACATAGCTGTGCAAGGCCTTACGGAACCCTAGGCTATGCCTTGTTGATAGTTTTCAAAAACCTGAATAAATATTTTTTTTTTAATGAAAATAAAAATACAGACACTGGTAACAAACAGAGATGAGCGAACCTCGAGCATGCTCGAGTCCATCCAAACCCGAACGTTCAGCATTTGATTAGCGGTGGCTGCTGAAGTTGAATAAAGCCCTAAGGCTATACAGAAAACATGGATATAGTCATTGGCTCTTTCCATGTTTTCCAGACAACCTTAAAGCTTTATCCAAGTTCAGCAGCCCCCGCTAATCAAATGCCGATCATTCGGGTTCGGATGGACTCGAACCCGAACCCGGTTCGCTCATCTCTAGAAGCAAAGCTATATCCTGAATGCATTTACTGATGGATTTGCTTTAAAAGCCAGAAGAGGAAAAAAAACATTAATATTTTCAATTTGTAAAAATGAATGGAAATGAGCGAACCTTGAGCATGCTTGGGTTCGTCCAAACCAAGAGCATCAGCATTTGATTACCTGGGGCTAAAGAAGTTGGATGCTTGGAAAACATGGAAACAGCCATAGGCCATAAGCTGTGTCCATGTTTTTCCAGCCTCCCTAGGGTTGCATCCAACTTCCTTAGCCACCTGTAATCAAATGTTGTTTTTTTGCATCTGTTGTTTTCATTTTCATACATTAAACGGATAGCAAAATCTTGAACCTAGCCTTACAAAGGCAGTATGTGCAGGCCATAGTTCTCCTAAAGTTGAGCACTTTCACATGTATCACTTCCAAAGTTAATAGAAATGGACTTTATTTTAAAGGATTAGAAAGAAACCCCATTTCTCTATTTTTGTTGCTAATGAGGAAACAGGTTGGATGGAATTGAGTGAAATCATTTGCATTTCCATGTGACCTACAAGTAGAGCTCTAGCTTAATCCAAAGAAAGCACGAGGTGCCAAGGACGCACAAGGACACACAAGTAAAACTGACTCTGGGACCCCACCATGTAGATATATTTAAATATTACCTGCTCATCAGAATGCAGAATCCTGAGAGCGATTGTGGCGGGTTTTAAAGGACAATTTTAGACAAATTGTGTCACACATCTTTAGTAAATGTGCCGGTACACTAAAAACAAACCAAAAAATGGACAAAACACCAACAATTTACTGCCAGGAACACCTCAGGCCTATTACCTTTCCTTTTGTTCTTCATTCAAGAATTACAATTATGATAACCTCTACAGAAAACTATAGAGTTTGCTGCCCAGTAATCTTTAGCCCTTTTCTTTAGTAGCCAACTGTTCCCTCTATAACAACACAACCTCTCCATCCTGTATTCCTGCCAGCCTACTGCCAATACTGAGCATCCAATGTCTACTATGTCCCCTAAACACTCCAGATATCATAATGCCTGAGGATGGTGCTAAGGATCACAGCAGGGGAGTCACTACAAAATTCTGGCCCTGTAAAGGGAGGGACTGCCAGCTTACTTGGATATGTCCTGCATATATTGGGTGGGGGAAAAGCTGTCTAAGAACATAACTGGCTACTGGGGGGGATTACCTTCTAAGTAGGATATACCTGGCTACTGAAGGGGGATACCTACCTAAGCACTCGCCTAGCTTCTGGTGGTAGGGTGGGGATACCTATGTAAGGACATACCTGACCTGGCTGCTGTGGGGGAGAATACCCCTCCAAGGACATACCTGGCTACCTATCTAAGGTCCTACCTACTGTGGTAAAAGGGACTATCTATGCAAGAATGTACGTACATACTGCGAGGTGGGGAATCATGGGGGGCACTATTATCATTTGGGAACCTATAGATGGGGAGATTGTGTAGAGGTGAGAAGGATGTGGAAAAATAAAATGTTTGTCCTGTAGATTCTGAAGAGGTGAGCGTTGGCTCGAGGAATTCATCATATGGTTCAAAGTCAGATGGAGTCACTGGATGTAACTGTAATCACTTACATGGTATACAGATCCTGTGTAGAGCTGGTACCTACTATTATGTGCATCACATGGGGAAGGAGGGGGATGGCGATTTCTGGTCTCTGTAAAGTGGTGCTATTGGGTAAGAGAATGGTGTACTAGTAAGCAACTATGTAATAATAAGGTGTGTTCCTGGTGTGCCGCTTTTATTTGGCCCTTGTATACTGGTATTAGTAAAAATGTTGGTTTGTGTATAGTTAGTCTTGGTATATTGGGAATATTTGGTAACTGTATGAATATTATTTACAGTTATAGGTCGGGTTCACACGCTGTAAAACACCACCCGTTATGTGACCCGGCCAGATGAACTACATTTGTGCTGAATTGGCATGCAGGCGCATCCCAATTCACCATAGCACACAATGGAAAGTGCGACCGAAGCTGCACTTTCCATTGGGTTAGCTGTCAGTTCTGTGCGGTTGCTATTCAATGAATACTGGCTGCAAAAAACATGTCGTGCTGCCGCTAGGGATCCCGGACGGAGTGTATAATATGTGCAAATTGGCAACAACGGCCATGATTAAAAGAAAATTTACGTTGTGTGAACATAGCCATATAGTATTATCATATGTAATCATTTGTCTTATACCTATCTTGCCTTAGGGCCCTATTCCACGGGATGATTATCGTTCGCATAATCGTTAACGATAATTGATCCAAAACGACCGCTATTGCGAAAGGCCTGAAATCGTTCACCCATTTACATGGAACAATAATCCTTACTTAAGATCATTCTTGCGGTTGTCTTGTCGTTGCTATTGCATTCATCACTACTGCGAACGACCGAACTATGTCTTATTCAATGCGAACCATTTGCGAACGAGCAACGATAAAAATAGGTCCAGGTCTTATTAAACAATCCACGATTTCTCATTCGGTAGTTAATCCTTAACTGCTTTTCAACTGAACGATTATCGCTTAGATTCGAACAATTTAACGATAATCTGAACGATAATCGTCTCGTGGAATAGGGCTGTTAGAAATACAATACTAGCCTATGTAGATGTACCAAGAAGCAGGTGTGGATCCACAGTGCTACTGAACCAATTTGGCTTTGGGCCACACCAGGGAATGGAGTCTAAGTTTATGGGCTTCAATAAATTACACTGAAAACCTCACCAGCAGTGATCTTTGTTGTGGAAGTGGAGTCTAAGTGCCCTCTAGGTCTTCACCCTTTATCCTGTTTTAGTGGCCAAATAAGTGTAGTCAGCAAGCAGGGTCATCAACAGAAGCGTGAGCACGGTACCAGGATTAAGACAGGTGATAAGCACGGGTGGCTTCAGGTGCAGATCAGGCAGTCCAATTTTTTTAATTTTTTAAAAGCAGTCAAATAAAATAAAAGCTATATGGTAACTATTGTTGTAATTGTACTGTCTTGAGGAACATAGATAACATGTCAGATGTCACTTTCTTTTTATATTTACACCATTCCCTGCTGTCCTGAATTTTTTACATTTTACCCTGACAACCTCATTAAAGGGAACCAGCCACATCCCTAACACTGCATAAACCACCCCTAGTACCTTATAGATGCGTAGCAAATGTAGTGACTTGTAGTGCACCCAGGAAGATCCCAGTAAGGGTCCTATTACACAGGCCGATGGCAGCCTGATCAATACTGTAATTGAGAGCCGATCTGCTAGATCGGTGCTTGTTTACTGGGCCTATTACATGGCCTGATAATTGTTTAGCAAGGGCTGCACGGACATGGTTAGCGATCTCCATGCAGCCCTTGCTTAAACAGTTTACATCACCTGTCCACACTCACAGTGTTCTCCTGCGCTCTGCTTTCTCTCCAGTCCTGTGTACTGCAGCTTCAGAGTGGCCTGTCTGAGCTGACAGGCCGCCCAGCCAATCACTGGCCAGGATCGCCATGGCTAGTGATTGGCTGAGCAGCCTGTCAGCTCAGATGGGCCATTCTAAAGCTACAGCACGCGGGACAAGGGAGGAAGCAGAGTGCAGGAGAACGCCAGGAGCGTGGAAAGGTGATGTAAACTGTTTATTAAATAGTCAGCTGTCAGTCGCGCATGGCTTTAACACATAGCGATCCGTGGTTGGCGGCCGATGATTTTAGGTCTGGGCCTAAAGGACTCTAATGGTACTTTTACACGGAGCGATAATTCGCCTGATCGCACGATTAACGATTTTGAATGAACAATGTTTTTTTTTATAACGATCAGCATTTAGACAGAACGATACATTGTACGGAATAATCGTTTTGCGATCGCTTAAGCCTATCTCACACATAGGGGAAATCGTTGAAAGACTGTTTACACTGAACGATCTGCGAATCTTTTGCGAACGATGAACGATGCTTTGAGAACATGTTGAAAGATCAAAATGAACAATTTCTCACTCGTCGCTTGATCGCAGCGTTTACAAGGAACGATTATCGCTCAAATACGATTGTTATCGTGCAAAAACGAACGATAATCGTTCCGTGTAAAAGGGCAATAAGTCAGGATGAGAACGAAGCCACATTGGGATATAGTCATGCTGTCTACACTCTCCTCCCAGTCACTCAGGCTTAGTTGGAAATGTAAAGAGTGCTTGTCATTAAAAACATCTTTGCATATTTGGAAAGATTCATCAATAACATATTCGTTATTTTTTTTTTTAAATGACTGTCTATGACAGCTGCAGGACAGGGCAGTTTCTAGGTCATTTTGTCAACAGGGCAAAACTTTGCTATAAAAGCAAGTCCACCCCCCCACCCCCTCTCAGTTCAGGAAGGAAGGGCGGCTTTTATCAAGATTCGGGTTAAGGCCCTATTCCACGGAACAGTTATCAGCCGATATCGGCCGTTACGGCCGATAATCGTCCCGTGGAATTTAAGGCCATGATCAGCTGACATCGTTCATGTCGGCTAATCGTTGCAGTAGTTTGTTTTTCAACATGTTGGAAAACAAACGACTGATAAAGCAACGATCTGCTGCCATTGCTCCGTGGAATAGGAGTGGCGGCGGCAGACGCTGCTGTATGCTATGGGCCGCAGCCCCCCGCAGCTTCCCCCGGCCCTCCCCGGACTCACCTGCTCGCTGCTGCAGCATGGCAGTGAGCGGGGAACGAGGAGCAAACAAGCTCTGAGAGCGCTTGTTTGCTCCTCAAATGGCACGTGGGATAGGGCCTTAACTAGTAAGAAGCAGTGTGTGTATTTCGGCATAGAGCAGTGTTGCACCCCTAACATAATGTTCTACTGAATACAAAATCATTATACAGGGACTCACAGGTGACGTCTTCTTTGATCTGAGGCGTCACTTTCCCTTTCCTCTCCATCCGACTCCGGCCTCCATGACAGTTTCTTGCAGCTGCCATTCATCTCTTCAGAACCTGCCATACAGATATCTCAGGATCCGCACTTCCAGAAACTTCCCTCCCCTTTCCCACCCATAGGGTCCCATACAGGAGGCTGGGAGAGCTTGGTGACCTCCATTATACTGACATAAAGAATGCTGGGAGAGCTGTGTGACCTCCATTATACTGACATACAGGATGCTGGGAAAGCTGTGTGACCTCCACTACACTGCCATACAGGATGTTGGGAGAGCTGGGTGATCTCCACTACACTGACATACAGGATGCTGGTTAAGCTGTGTGACTGCCATTATACACTGACATACAGGATGTTGGGAAAGCTGGGTGACCTCTATTATACACTGACATACAGGATGCTGGGAGAGCTGGATAGCCTCCATTATACACTGACATACAGGATGCTGGGAAAGCTGTGTGACCGCCATTATACACTGACATACAGGATGCTGGGAAAGCTGGGTGACCTCCATTACACTGACACAGGATGCTGAGAAAACTGGGTGACCTCCATTATACACTGACATACAGGATGCTGAAAAGGTGTGTGACCTCCACTATACACTGACATACAGGATGCTGGGAAAGCTGGGTGACCTCCATTACACTGCCATACAGGATGCTAGGAAAGCTGTGTGACCTCCATTATACTGACATACAAGATGCTGGGAGAGCTGGGTGACCTCCACTACACTGACATACAGGATGCTGGGAAAGCTGTGTGACCTCCACTACACTGACCTGCAGGATGCTAGGAAAGCTGTGTGACCTCCATTATACACTGGCATACAGGATGCTGGGAGAGCTGGGTGACCTCCATTACACTGGCATACAGAATGCTGGGAAAGCTGTGTGACCTCCATTATACTGACATACAAGATGCTGGGAGAGCTGGGTGACCTCCACTACACTGACATACAGGATGCTGGGAAAGCTGTGTGACCTCCACTACACTGACATGCAGGATGCTAGGAAAGCTGTGTGACCTCCATTATACACTGACATACAGGATACTGGGAGAGCTCTGTGACCTCCATTAAACATTGACATACAGGATGCTGGGACAGCTGTGTGACCTCCATTACAATGACATACAGGATGCTGGGAGAGCTGGATGGCCTCTATTACACTGACATACAAGATGCTGGGAAAGATGGGTTACCTCCAATATACACTGACATACAGGATGCTGGGAAATCTGTGTGACCTTCACTACACTGCCATACAGGATGCTGGGAGAGCTGGGTGACCTATGAACTTTGGCGCCAGGGTCGGGGGTTATTGCGGGGGTTGGGTTTATCGCGCGCGGGGGGGGGGGGGCGTTTTTATTAGGATATATCTGGGGCTCCCTCTTCCCTCCCTCCTCATAGCTCCCATCAGCTACTCACCTATCACCCTTCTGCCTCCAGCTCCTCTTCTTGGTGAGTCCCATCCTTTCCTGGCTTCTGGTGCAGGCAGCCAGCCTGTCATATAGAGGCTGCCTGTACAGGAAGTCCCTGTGTCTCTGCCCCCATGCTAATCCCACTGTCGCTCTGGGCCTCTAGCCAGGGGATCTGGAACTTAAATTCCAGATCCCCGGGCAAGCCCTGAAGATGCGGGGGGCGCGGACTAGGTACTGTTGGGCACCGCTGGGCGCCCCTTAGCTGTGGGCGCCCCCTGTGGTGGCCGGGCTCGCCTGGCCCTAGAAACGGCCCTGCTGCAGGGCTTGGATGAAATACAAAAAGTGTGGGCGGGACATTCAGAGCTCTGTGCTCTCCTGTGCTGTCAATCACAGTGCAGTGAGCCCAGAAGCAGACTTCTTATAGAACAGGCAGTGGTGTAACGACCGTGGTCGCAGCGGTCGCCACCAAGGGGGGGCCCCTATGCAGCACAGATCTCAATGAGAGATCAGTGCACTTATACTAGAAGACTCCCAGGGGGGCTTCTAGTATAAGTGTAAAAGTAAAAATAAAAGTGTTGTTATTAGTAAAAAGCCCCCTCCCCTAATAAAAGTCAGAATCACCTCCCTTTTCCCATGTTATAAATAAAAATAAACAAATAAATAAATAAACATGTTTAGTATTGCCGTGTGCGTAATCGCCTGAACTATTAATTTATCACATTCCCGATCTTGCACGGTAAATGGCGTAAGCGCAAAAAATCCCAAAGTGCAAAATTGCGCATTTTTCGTTGCATCAAATCCAGAAAAATTGTAATAAGAAGCGATCAAAAAGTCGCATATGTGCAATCAAGGTACCGATAGAAAGAACACATCATGGCGCAAAAAATGATACCTCACACAGCCCCATAGACCAAAGGATAAAAGCGCTATAAGCTTGGGAATGGAGCAATTTTTAGGAACATATATTTGTTAACAATGGTTTGAATTTTTTACAGGCCATCAGATACAATGAAAGTTATACATGTTACATATCGTCGTAATCGTAACAACTTGAGGGACATATATAACAAGTCAGTTTTACCCCAGGGCGAACGGCGTAAAAACGAAAAAAAAAAAAACTAATAACTAAAAACACATTTTGAATTTTTTTCTGGTTTCGCAGTATACTTTATGAAAAAATTCAGCCTGTCATTGCAAAGTACAATTAGTGGTGCAAAAAATAAGGACTCTAGGGGTTTCTAGGGTGAAAAAATGCAAGTGCTATGGCCTTTTAAGCACAAGGAGGAAAAAACGAAAACGCAAAAATTGAAGTTGGCTGGGTCCTCTAAGGGTTAAATTGCACACAGAAAACATTTGAAATATGCAAAATTGTTTTTAATGCAAAGCTCAGGACTCATTGTGTCAATCAAACCTGACTGGCTCAGAGGAGGGTAGATACAGCATTACTACAAGTATGGCTCCACCCCCTTGCCTAATTACTGGGCGGGGTAATTAAAGCTGGTTATTTTTAAGAGGTTGCATCTCAGCAGAGACGTAACTGTTAAAGTTAAGTGCCCACTTCTGTCCGTTTTTTGAGCGGTGGGGTCTCCACACTGACACCCCAACCAATCAAAACTTTTGACATGTGTTATATCATGTTAACTTTAATTTTTGTGTACATCCATACATGGAAAACCTACAGGTACCAGGTCTTGCTCTCATCTGGGAAATGGAAACAACTGTGTCTATTAAGTCTAGGAAATATTTTGTGAGCTAAACAGACTAAACTCCAGGATTAGGTTATGTGTAGAGAACATTTTTTTGCTCCCTATTTTACAGCTTCTTTTTTTATTTAAGAAAAAAATGTTTAGAGTTAGGGCTCATGCACAAATTTCATGAATAAAGGAATATGTAGACTGTAAAGCTATGCTGTGTAATCGGGGAACTCCTGGCATCATATATATCATTCTGATGCTAGAAGCAATGGCGGATTATAATGTAGGCGGTTTGGGCGGCCGCCCGGGGCCCGAGGCTCCGGGGGGGCCCATGCCTTGCCGCCCACATTATAATGCCGCCCGGGAGGCCCGGCCCGCCACTGCACTCTTGTGACCGCAAGCATTGTTTCGCTTGCGGTCACAAGAGTCTCCGGCTGCCTCCGTCTGATGCGCGGCTGCCGGGGGTGTCCGGTCCTCTCCCCGGCAGCGCGCGCGTCACACAGCTCCTAGTGCCGTCTGGGGCCCTGACTTCTGGTACTGGGAGCGCACGTACCGGAAGTCAGGGCCCAGGCGGCACTAGGAGCTGTGTGACGCGCGCGCTGCCGGGGAGAGGACCGGACACCCCCGGCAGCCGCGCATCAGACGGAGAGAGGATCGACGGGGGAACGCAGGGTAGGTGAGTTGT
This sequence comes from Dendropsophus ebraccatus, assembly GCF_027789765.1. Taxonomy (NCBI): domain Eukaryota; kingdom Metazoa; phylum Chordata; class Amphibia; order Anura; family Hylidae; genus Dendropsophus; species Dendropsophus ebraccatus. The sequence continues at coordinate 55,031,261 of NC_091459.1, forward strand.
ATTTTGTTATTTTTGTGTTATTTACTCACTGGGGGGCATCTATAAGGGGAGGGGGGGAAAGGGGGGCAGCTATAAGGGAGGGGGGAGAGGGGGACCATCTATAAGGGGGGGAAAGAGGGGGACCATCTATAAGGGAGGGGGGAGAGGGGGACCATCTATAAGGGAGGGGGGAGAGGGGGACCATCTATAAGGGGGGGAAGAGGGGGACCATCTATAAGGGGGGAAGAGGGAGACCATCTATAAGGGAGGGGGGGAGAGGGGGACCAGCTATAAAGGGAGGGGGAGAGGGGGACCATCTATAAAGGGAGGGGGAGAGGGGGACTATCTATAAGGGAGGGGGGGAGAGGGGGAATATCTATAAGGGAGGGGGGGAGAGGGGGACCATCTATAAGGGGGGGAAAGAGGGGGACCATCTATAAGGGGGGGAAAGGAGGACCAGCTATAAGGGAGGGGGGAGAGGGGGACCATCTATAAGGGAGAGGGGAGAGGGGGACCATCTATAAGGGGGGGAAAGGAGGACCAGCTATAAGGGGGGGAAAGAGGGGGACCATCTATAAAGGGAGGGGGACCATCTATAAAGGGAGGGGGAGAGGGGGACCATCTATAAAGGGAGGGGGAGAGGGGGGACCATCTATAAAGGGAGGGGGAGAGGGGGACCATCTATAAAGGGAGGGGGAGAGGGGGACCATCTATAAAGGGAGGGGGAGAGGGGGACCATCTATAAAGGGAGGGGGAGAGGGGGACCATCTATAAAGGGAGGGGGAGAGGGGGGACCATCTATAAAGGGAGGGGGAGAGGGGGACCATCTATAAAGGGAGGGGGAGAGGGGGACCATCTATAAAGGGAGGGGGACCATCTATAAAGGGAGGGGGAGAGGGGGACCATCTATAAGGGGGGGAAGAGGGGGACCATCTATAAGGGGGGGAAAGAGGGGGACCATCTATAAGGGGGGGAAGAGGGGGACCATCTATAAGGGGGGGGAGAGGGGGACCATCTATAAGGGGGGGAAGAGGGGGACCATCTATAAGGGGGGGGGAAGAGGGGGACCATCTATAAGGGAGGGCGGAGAGGGGGGCTATCTATAAGGGGGGGAGAGGGGGGCCATCTATAAGGGGGGGAGAGGGGGACCATCTATAAGGGGGGGAAGAGGGGGACCATCTATAAGGGGGGGGAAGAGGGGGACCATCTATAAGGGAGGGCGGTGAGGGGGACTATCTATAAGAGAGGGGGACCATCTATAAAGGGGGGGGGGAGAGGGGGACCATCTATAAGGGAGGGGGAGAGGGGGACCATCTATAAGGGAGGGGGGAGAGGGGGACCATCTATGAGGGAGGGGGGAGAGGGGGACCATCTATAAGGGGGAAAAGGAGGACCAGCTATAAGGGGGGAGAGGGAAGAGGGGGACCAGCTATAAGGGGGGAAAGGAGGACCAGCTATAAGGGGGGACAGGGAAGAGGGGGACGAGCTATAGGGGGGAAAGAGGGGGACCATCTATAAGGGGGGAAAGAGGGAGACCATCTATAAAGGGGGACTATCTCCTATAGGATTAGCACCCTCCTCTCCTGACATCCTCTGTGCTGCTTGGACCTCTCCTATAAGATCAGCACCCTCTTCTCCTGACATCCTCTGTGCTGCTGTGACCTTGGGGGGGGGCAACATCAGGGGACCAGGTGAGGTGGCGATATGTTTATTGGGGGCAGTGGAGGTGGGGTGGGCAATGCTTACTGGGGGTAGCAGCAAGGGACCAAACTTTATGTTTATTGGGGCCAGCAGGGAGGGGAGGCAGGCAGGCAGTGTTTATTGGAGACAGTGGGGGGGGGGGGGACGGGACGCAGTAGCAGATTATAATGTGGGCGAATTGACTGGGGGGGGGGGGCCCAGGTTGGGTGGACAGCCCGGGGCCCAGGGTACATTTAATCCGCCACTGGCTAGAAGCACCAAAAAGTACTGATACAGTCACACGACAAGATATGTCTTGGAGACAATTCAGGAAAGAAGCGCACAGGTGCCAGCATTTCTACTTCAGCTGTGTCTGTGTGGCACCCCACTCCTGCATAGTATCAAACAGACACAGCTGAAGTAAAGAAGTACATGAAGAAGGCTGTTGTGGGTCATGTACTTATCTAAAAGCCTGCTTTTCATCCGCTTTACTTCAGCTGTATCTCTGAGACTATGCAGGATCAGAGAGCCGCATAGACTCAGCTGGAGTGAGCACCTTGCCTTTTCCTATGTCTGTGCAGTGAGCAGGTGTCAGCTAGTATGGGGGTATGGTAGCTGAGCGGTACTCGCGTCACTTGGGCACTTGTCACGGTAGCCTGGAGTGGTGTAGGACCCACCCCGGACAGGTCACACCCCACGACTCCCCACCAAGTGTACAGGTGTGTGTGGGCGCGGATGCACAAGAAACAGATCAGAGTCCAATGCTGTAGGAAACAAGAACAGTTTACTTAGTAGAGCTTAGTGCAATACAAGAAAGGTGCCTTGGTAGTAATGCAGTCCAGTGCAATACAGAAAAGTACAACTTTGTAAGTGAGTCAGGTGTTCGTAGCTTTGCAGTAGAGAGAGTAAAGGATAGGGGTTACCACTGAGGGTTGGAATACGTACACTTTCCATACCTGTGTTCCATTGGGTTATTTCCTATGACTGCTGCGGTAACTGCCCTGCACTTTTTGAGAGGTTCACAGCATGGGCAAGGTGTTCCCTGTGCGGTTTCTCTGCCCTGTAGAGTTCTAGCACTCATTATTGGTTCTGATGCTCATAGGAAAGAACTATGGTTTGCTTGCTTAGTTGTGTCTCTGTTAGAGGACCGGGCCAAAGCCAGGCCCTGGCTTGGTTCCTGCAGAGACCTGTTTGTTTTGCTCCCTCTCTCTCTGAATCCAGACTACAACACAACAACTCCTCCCACCGGGAACTAAGTCCTAACTGCAAGGGTCTGTATAACCCTGTCTGTGATTAATGGGCTGTATGTGTGCAGAAAGAAAGAAGGCAAAGGACAGGCTAAAGAAAGGAGGGAAAGCACCTGCACCTGTGATTGGGCAAAATACCACATGTGACATAGTTAACCCTTGAAAGACTTCTGCTGTGCATAGAATAAGCTAACAAACAAACAGTAGTGACACCTAGTGGGAAAAGCACTAACTGCAGTCGATACCTTATCCCACTTGTGTGAACCCGAGGGAGTTACCTTACCTGCAATAAGACTTAGGGGCCCGTACCAGGTCACTACAGGTAACTGTGTTGGAGGCACACATAAAATTGCAGGTTTTGTGGGGTGTCCCAAGCAAGTAGTGGTTAGAATCTATGTGGTCCAGGGTAAGCCTGACTGTAACTATGAAGGGATAATTAATGTACTATGTCTGGCAGTTAGAGAGTTTGTGCCAGCACACAACATTGGTAGTTGTCCAGCAGTAAAGGAGTTAACAGGCAGATGTGTGCTGAGCATGCTGGGAAAGAGAGGAGGGGCAGAGAAGGATCTTGTGAGGAGATGCAGTCAGCGTGTATGTGTGCTCTGAGGTAACAAGCAGGATTCTGTTGTGTAAGAAAGGAACTAGATCCTGTAGTGTTGTGAGGTAAAAACACTGACAGAGAAAGTCAGATTTATATGAAAAAGCCAGAAATAATATTACAGACCGGGATTTACCACAGGGAGAGAGACTGTGGCCCAATAGGAAGCAGAGGCTTTTACAGGATAGGACTGGGGAACTCTGGTACCTGAAACATACCCTCCCTATGTGAAGAAGTCAGGAAGCATTTTAACATTACTGATGATGGAGTTTTACTGTATTGAGAATGTACCAGAATAAAACCTGTTAAACCTCACTACAATGGAGTCTGCTTGACAAGTGTGCTATAGGGAAGATACACTGAAGAGACCTGACACAGCACCCCATTCAATTCCCTCAGAATCTTAAAGAACTCACAATACTCCACGCTGCGATATAATAAGAGTTAGTGTCGGACTGGGGTACCTTGGGCCCACCAGGGAAACTGACCCAAGGGGCCCACCCTACATACACAATTTAACCAGCCCCAAACCTTTCACATTAGTACAGTGACTTTGCATAGAGCTGTCTATGTGATCAGCAATGCTAGCTCACCGCCGGTCACCTGAACAGTAGTTTCTGTGGAACCTATGCAGACAGCACAGAGTGCCACATACGTTTTTAAAGGGGTTTTCTCACCTGCAGAAATTCAGCTCAGCACTGCTACCACTTCCTGATTCCTGGTACAGTAAGATAAACACTATCATATGAGAACAGCAGGGGCACCTATCAACCTGACAGGACTTCCTTTTTCTTGTAATAAACTACCAGGTGTAGGCTAGAAAAAGGCCTAATGTCCACCATGAAAGGCATAGCGTGGTCATTAAAACATTGTCAGACTGACATGTTAAAAAGTTTGATCAGCCAGGGTTTCAGTGCTGAGACCCCCAACAATGGCTGGATCATCACTCACCTGTCATATTGCAAGTGATGGGCTTAGAACCTTTTGCAGGAGATGGGTTCCAGTATAGTGTGTAGAGCCCATTACTTACCACATAACAGACTCAATAATGATTTAGCCATCAGTACAGTATATACTGTGACACCAGTGATAACTGGTAACACTATATACAGCATGAGATCAGTGATAGGGCGGGTTCACACTACGGAATTCTCGCGGACAATGTCCGCGGAATTCCGTCAGCTCTCTGCCCGCACATCTGGGCGCATTTCCGCCGGCCCCATAGACACCATTCTATGGGCCGGAGTATTCCGCTATACGCTGAAAGAATGAAAGAAGTGTCATGTCACTTCTTTTAGCGGATCGCGGAATACGCCGGCCCATAGAATGGTGTCTATGGAGCCAGCGGAAAAGCGCGTGCCCGTGCGTGCGGACAGCTGACGGAATTCCGCGGACATTGTCCGCGAGAATTCCGTAGTGTGAACCCGCCTATAACCAGTAACACTATATACCAGGGGTCCTCAACTGGCGGACCGCAGTCCGAACGTGGACCGCGGAGGCCAGCTGTCCGGACCCCTGCTGCAGCTCAGTATACTGGTATACTGAGCTGCGCTCTGCATAGTTACTATGAGCGCTCGTAACAAGCACTCATAGTTACCGTGCAGCAGCACTGACAAAGAGGAAGCCATTGGCTCCCTATCAGTCACTCTTGTGGCCGTAGCAGTCACAAGAGGCCGCTCTCTGTTTCTGGTGCCGGAGTGACATCACTGGAGCACCGGTGCCAGGACAAGGCGAATCCCACCTGTGCAGCCACATACAGTACATGTATCCCACCTGTGCAGCCACATACAGTACATGTATCCCACCTGTGCAGCCACATACAGTACATGTATCCCAACTGTGCAGCTACATATAGTACATGTATCCCAACTGTGCAGCCACATATAGTACATGTAACCCACCTGTGCCCCAACAGTGATTGAAGGGCCATTTGTTCTATCCCCTATTAGTGCTGTTTTGGGGTCACTTCACAGCATCCAGTGTACCATACACCCAGCACCCTCCAAGTACAACAGCCAGCATTTACTGCAGTCTAAAGTCCTCAGAATATACTGGGATTTGAAGTGCCAATGAGTAGAAACTCAAGGGGTTGTCCCCTAGGAAACTAAAACTCCCAGCATTCTCTGAGAGCTTCATAAGTGTAATATATTCTGAGAGTTGTAGTTCTTAATTCAGGAGTTGTGGTCACAGATACATTGGTACGGTATGGGATAAGGTCTGCATGTCACTTCTGACGACAGGTTCTTTATTTGGGTGCCCCCATGATTAGTTCTATTGGTGGGCCACAGGTACCCCAGTCCCACACAGGGGCCTGCACAGACTACAGTACAGTCCCCTAGTGGGCCCTGGCATCTGTGCTGCGCTGTAGGGCCCTCCCGAGAAACCATGTACCAGATACCCAGGCGTACATATGTGT